>NC_143014.1:231078774-231418149 GCF_055824585.1 Amblyomma mixtum | reverse complement strand
TTCCCGCGCTTTTTGTCACTGCCCGGTTCCCCCAGTGTCCAAGCCCTGGACTGGACACCCACACAGATACTGCACAGCACACGTAGGGGGCGCTAGCTACTGGTTTGAAAATGTCATACATAACACCACATACATTGTGAGAATTACTAACACCTCCTGCTATAACTGTGTGACGAAATTGACTTCACATCCAGTAAATTAATAAACGGATGTTATGGAAACAGAGGTAGTCAGTGGAATGCACGTAATTATGACGACTGCAGATTTAAAAAGTGTTCCCTTCACTGAACAGTGCTGTTGCACTGCTTCCTTACACTGTCTTCCTCTTCCAGGCCGTGAAAAGCAGAGGTGCTCCCTTGCCGAATTGCTGGGACTTCATTGACGGAGCAGCTCGGCCTATATACTGACCAAAGAGGAACCAGCGAGCATATTTTCTGGCCATAAGAGGGTACATTGCATGAAATGTCAACCACTCATGTGCCCCAATGGCATTGTGTGCCAGTTGGACGGAGCATACCCTGGAAGATGACATGATGCAGGTTGGTTCTTTTGTCAACAACACAAAAGGAGCAGGTTACATTGGTCAGTTTTAGGATCAACGTTAGTAGTTAATGTGGGGGCTTTTGTGCTGGATGACATGCATCACAGCTGTATATTTGTAGTATCTTCAAATGTGTAGCTGCATGCATAACTTATGAAAGAAAGGCGCCAGTGTACATCTTAATTTGCCGTAAATGTAGCTTTCCATATGTGCTGACAGTGACATGACATTTTATTCGTTAACGTTTTAGCCCCCAGAGTTCATGAGAAGGTAAAGTAATATTACATTTGAGGTAACCTAAAAAACCTGTTATGTAACCAGTAATTTGACACTTTCTTTTTGCTCTAAACAAATGATACATAAACATCGCACCTGCTGTTTCTGTTTTTTTTTTTACAAATTAGAAATGCCAAATTTGCACTTTCTTCATTGTTATCTCTGACACACCCGTGCATGCTACTCTTAGGTATTGGCTCTTTATAGCCTATTTTGTCCTTAAATCTGTCACTGCTGAAAATGAAGTCTCTTTCCTTACATTTGTGGACCAATCTTCCAGTTGCACAGTACTTATTCCTGCATCAGATACATTCTTAGCCACAATATTACATCAAGCTAGTGAAATGCAGTGATAGCGCATGTATGAAAGGCCTCCTGTCTGACATCATATTGAGGAACAGTGTCTAATGGCGCCACAGAGATTAATGAGTAGGTGCAGAGTGTATCATGATGTTTCAGAGATGTAAGCTGTTAGAGAGCGAAAAAGGCCTATTGAAGTGAGGAAATTAGGTATTGGTCATTTGCCTTAGTTCGGACTTTTGTCCTGGATGACTAGAGTTGGGGTAACGATGCACTCATCTAATGTGGGAAATATGGTCAGCAAAGAGAGCTCGCATACTCAGTTCACTGTCCACCAGCCACGAACACCGCTGTCCTTCCATGGAGAGCTGTTCCAAGGATCTGTGCTCCGTCAAGATGGCTGCCTATGCACACTTCATCCTCGTCTTCTCATTTGCCGAGTAGCAATGCACATTTTGTTGTGTTTTCTTAGATGATGTGTGCATGCACTTGGGATTCACTTTGAAAGATACAAGGTACTGAGACGCTGATAGCTGTTCTGTTTCATCACAGATTTCCACTCCAGTAGTTACACTCTCCTAGTGACACACTCCAGTGTGTCACTTGGACACATTTAAATTGTTGTTCAGTTGAGGACCTTATGTTCTTAATTATAATTGAACTCAGAAGCTGCAGTACAAGTACATGGCAAACTCTATGGCCATCAGAGGTTCCATTATCTCACATCAAGCTACTGCAACACCACTGTTGCCGTGAACAATTTTGCAGGCATGTAAACAAGTTACAAGTTTACAACAACGGGCTTCAAGTTTAGCCTGAATAGGTTAAAATGAAATGCTTGTTTACTGCAGTACTATGAATTGTTGCTAAACTAAATTTTGTGTTTTTGGACTAACTGTAATAGTCGTGTGGCCATTTTGACCATGTACATGCATGGTATATTTGACTGGCAACATTATACTTGCTGCACCATTTTGTGGCTGGTGTACCTTCTTTCTGCAAAATAAATTTTGTATCTTAGAGGTGCGCTGAAGAGGAACCTGAACTCGTATTGTGACTGCTGGAACTCGATCTACACATTCTGAGCGCTCTTAGAAACTGAATTATTGCCCTGTGCGGCTGATTTCCGTAATTTAAATCTGATTGAACATCCCGGCTCCGGCCTTTATTTTTTTAATTCCCCGCAGATGGTGGGAGGAGTAACCAACCTTTCAGCCAGTCCCGTGGCAGCTTGCCGCTCTGCCATCGGTGGAGTGATGCGTAGTCCAAAGGCAAAGAGTCCAGTGTGTATTTTTATTTCTGTGGGCCTAATTTGCAGCTATGTAGTCTCTGACTAGGTCTATTTATTCATGGAAACCTAAAATCAAAATAAAAGCGAAAGCAAGGCCGTCACACGACTGCCTGAAAGGCACTCCATGCGTTGGTCGACTCCTTCTACCGTCTGCGGGGAATTAAAAAAAAAAGGTGGCAGCTGGACGATAATCCGGTTTAAATTAGGGAAATCTGCCACACAGGGCAATAATTTGCAGTTTCTAAGAATTCTCGGAGTGTTTAGTTCGAGTTCCCACAGCAAAAAGACGAGTTCAGATTCCTCTTCAGTGCACCTTTAAAGCCAAGTAGTTTTTCAGGAATTATATTGTTCTGATTTTATTCCACCATATGTGGCTTCCCACATCTCAGAGTGTGCACTGCTGCTGCTCAGTTTGAAGCCTTGATAGAATTCTGCACTTGTTTCAAAGACCAGTTGAAGCCTCTATGATAGACTTCAGCACTTTTTGTTGACGTGGCATATTACTGACTCGATGGCCGTTGGGGCTGCCCATCTAGCAGCACTCCTTTCGTTGTCAAGTCATTATTGTGTTGGTTCGATGGCTGTCGAAGTGCCCATGTGACGGACATAAGTTTATCAAATCTTCATAGGATCCTCAAAACAGCCAAGTATCGAGCACATGTTATATCATCACTAGTTGCATGAATGCACATGAATTTGTATGAGCGAGGCACCACTCAACTAAATACAAAGCAGCATTGTTCTATGAAATACATATGCATCTTTATGGTTGTCATGCACTAACTTGTTTAGCATAGCAGTTGTCATTAGCACACATTCCTTTTTACCTTTGCTCGCTTTTATGACAATATGCAATTAGATGTTCCTCATGCGTCCTTAGGTTGCTTAAAGGACACATTATAAATTCGAAAACATTTAGCGCTTTGCTACCTCGAGCAGGCAATTACCGTATAAATGCGTGTAAGGGCCGCACCCCGTTTTCCCGAAGGAAATGTTAAAAAAAAGAAATCCGAGTAAGGGCCGCACCCGAACTTTCCATGACCCAGGCGGGAATAGCCTTCTAAATGCACGCGCCGTGGCCTGCCACGATCGGCTCCGGCTGCGAACAACAGTGAGCTTGACCGAGGAGACCAAGCATGAGCACAAGAGCTTCCAAAAACAGTCCATGGATGGCGCCCGAGGCCGCAGTCATCATCATCATCATTGTCAGTTTTTTTTTCTCCGCCGCGACTTCCCGCCATCCAGATCGGCATCACCCTTTTGTGGCGTGTAAGCGCACTCGTGTAGTTGTGGTGGTTGTGGCTTTCACGTGCTGCCACCGAGTAATGCAGTTTTAGCACAGTGGGCAAGCACCTTAACAGCTACATGGCTGGGAGTTAGCTCTCGGACGCGGCAAGCGTGCGGCGGACAGTGAATTCGACGTGGCCGAGAAGTGCGTCCGATGATCGTGCAACCAAAAGGGTGCACTGAGGAACACAAGCTGCAAAAAGCGCGCTTTCCGAGGCAAGCCGTGCGAGTTTCCTGAACTGGAAGAAGAGCTGCTCTGCTATGTGATGGAAGTGCGGACATGCGGCGCGGCTTCTTTTGGTGTGAGCGTGCACCAGAGCACAGCACCAGCTCCGGGTCGAAATACTCCGCGAGTGACGATTAAACGTAAAATAAATGCCGCCCATTCCCTGATTGGTGTGTTCTTACTTAATTTTTTTTTTTTTTCATACATCGCGTGTATGGGCCGCACCCCGAAAATTGGCCCTCGAATTCAGAAAAAAAAGTGCGGCTCTTACACGCGTTTATATGGTGTAACCCTGTGTATTGTTCATGAGAGCCTTAGCTAATCGTGTGCCATTAAACCCAGCGCAATTTTCCTGACGTGATGAAATACACATAGTCAGGAAATTAACATGGTGACATGCAACACCTCTAATGAAGTGTAGTTTATGGAATATAGAAAATATATTGAATGGATTTAGCCCTTCCTCTGGTTCAGTGCATTTACTTTATGTGCTCCTGTGATTCATCATATTTTACTGGTGCAATGGTTTTTGCAGGAATCCTTTGGGACAGCAAAATGTAGAGTAAATTGGAGAGCCTGGTAGGGGGCCAAAACTATTTTATCTACATACCTCGGCACCATGAGAGAGGGCTCATTCACACTCACACTCGCGGCCACTTGCACTCACATCTACTTACACTCACAGCCACTCGCACTCGCATCTACTTACACTCACCCTCATGACCACTCTCACTCACAACCACTCACTTGCACTCGTGTCCACCCGCACTCACAACCACTCACTGTCACCCGCACTCACAATCACTCACTCATGCTCACACTTACGGCCACTCGCACTCACAACCACTCACTCACACTCATGACCACTCACTCAGTCTCATGTCCACTCACACTCATGTCCGCTCACAACAGCTCACTCAAACTTATGACCACTTCTACTCACAACCACTCACTCACTCTCATGTCCACTCGCACTCACAACCACTCACTCGCACTTATGTCCACTCACACTCATGACAACTCGCTCTCACAATGATTCACTGGTGCTCACAACCATTCACTCACCCTCATGTCCACTCTCTCATTCACGTTCACTCACTCTTTCCTTGTTTGCTGACAACAGAGGGGATGGGAGATTTACTGCCGTAGCCGACTGCCCTCGTGGGTCCCCTAGCATAACTTGAGTCGCAAAGACGTGGTGGTGAGCTGCCCATGCTTTGTCAGGCTATTTGGCCAATTTTCACAATTCCGATGCTTGGAGAAAGTGGTCACTCATCACGCATGTTCTATGTCCCGAACCAATGTTATGCACATGTGTTCCCGCACTTGCTGCAGAGACTATGAGTGCCTGTATAGTGTCAGCATCTAAGATGCCTAGACACGTTTTTGAACGGTGTCCATGGGCGTGTGCATTGTTCTCCATGAGAATGAGCCAAGTTTAAGTGCAGGGCTCCCCACCCCCAACCTCCTCTCACCTAGGTCCCTATGGCCAAAACAGAGTGCAAAGGTGATGAATGATTATAAAACATTTATTTCCATGTGATGGAATTGCTAAATATACAGGATATTATACAGCAGTTTTTTTTATTTTAATCTGTAACATCGGCAGAGGAATACATGGTATAAAGAGAATAAGTGGCTGGTCTTTTGACAATAAAAATGTGAACAATGGAGGGGGCAACCTCAGGGTGCTTGCCAGCATTTATTTCCACAAGAGGTCTTGTCCTCACCCAGACGAAGACAGTCCTCTTGTTGAAATGTTCGCAAGCATCCTAGGCTTTCTCCTTCCTTATTCACCACGTGAGTGCTGGCAGAGAAAGGCAGTCACTGCTTTGCTGAAGCATCACTGTATCATCACGCTTCTGTAATAATTTCCATTCTCTCTAGACCCCAGAAAGTGTGAGATTTGTTTTTTTGGTTACTGTCACTGCAAAAAAGAACCTGGAAAGATTGCCTCAAAATGACTCAGCAAGTAAAAAGTTCTTGGAACACAATGTCATGGGTCTTCGGCTGTTAAAAAACCTGCTTGGCCATAGCACTGCACTGTAAACAATGATGAAACAGGCCCAGAGTAAATGTATGGGGCATACTTGGTGATTAGGGGGCTTAGACTATTGAGGGTGGGGGGCGCACCCCCTTCCTTGTGCATGCACCTGTGAAGGTAGTAGCAATAATGAGTTAGCCTTGACAATAGTCCTGGATGGTGTCTAATTACCAATATTTGGTCTTCCTTAACAATGACATCTCTGTGACTGAATGAACATGTGGTAGTCAAGTGGCGACTGTGAATACTTTTCTCAGCATGGGAAATAGAGCGTGTTTTTCAAACAATCAAGTGCTTTCCCCACATAAAGGGAAATGCCGGGAATGGGCCTCAAGTAGAGGATTTCCCCGCGTAATGACGATACTAGAGGGAGTTGCCATTATCAATCGATTTGCAAAACCTCCTAAGCTGTGGACATCTCTGCACTGCAGTACGTTTTCTGCATCGCACATAATCCCTGTGTGAAGGAGGTTTTACAAACCATCGCATTGTTTTCGAGGCCACTGTGTGCGGAGACCACGTGCGCATCTGCGTGGTAATTGAGTGTGCTTACATTGCACCAGATTATTCTCCAGCGTTGTTCACAGAAGAATGCGTACACCAAACTTGTGAGCCATTTTGTAGCGCACGCCCTTCTGAAACGATAGGACTTTATTGGGAAAAGCGCTATCCAGAATTTCTTAGTGGAAATCGTAGTATCCGGTTCAAAGGATATTGTCCAGATATCAGTGCGGTTAGGATTACTGAAATCAGTGTGTGCAAACTGAAGTTAATCCACTTACTGTACTGAAAACACGAAAAATAAACAAAATCGCATTTCACAAGCTCATTTCAATTTCACTCTCCCAGTGCCAAAGATTAGGTGCCACAAATCGGAACCACCCCTTGCATACATTCAGCGTAAGCTTGTATGCAGTTGTTGACTTGCCAGGGCAGCCCCCAGCCGCTCAAAGTGCCAGCGGCATAGTTCCACTTACATGATGCTTACGGCAGCCTTTTCATCACCGCAGAAAAAAAAAGTTTTTTGGGGACTCCGGGGACAACGTGGGGGAGCTTAATTTTGAACTCTTTCTTGTTCTGCAAGCAAGTCTAGTGTCGAACATGCCGGCACCCTTTGACCTCTTTATGAAAAGCTCCTGGCCCCCCTTCTGCCCGCCGCCCTCAGTTTTCTGTTTTCTTCTGGTCACATTTTAAGCCGAAAGCCTTTAATGGCTCATTCTCGGCCGTGACTCTGCCCGTCCATCTGTCTGTTACATCTGAAGTGAGAGCCCAGAAAAAAAAACTGAAACCTTGTGCACGCTGAGAGTCGAGCCACCATCCTTCTGTTCCATAGTCGTGCATGCTAACCACTATGCTACGCCGACTTCCTGCCAACGCATATGCACTTCTCCTTGTCTAGTGTAAGGATGCTGGACAGCGTTGCGGGAAAGGCTTTCGCCTCATCGCACTTCAGGTCACCAAAGTGCCCCTTCAAAATTTTTTGGCTGTGGCATCCGTCGGACGTTTTTTTCTTTGCTGCCTTCTAGGTATTTTCAGTTTGAACAGCAGCATTCACTTGCACTATAATTTTAGGCAGAATGAAAACTGTCACCTTAGCTTGATTCTTATTGGCTTTCATTTGTTTGTACTGCTTTTCTTTTGTAGTTTCTTGTCTAGCGAAACAGTGACAATACTCAGAGACATTCTATTTTACATCCCTTTCTCAAGTACATAAAAACTAAGTTGGAACTGTACGTCAAGCAATCAAAAATTGGTGTGGCCAATTTGGTTGCCACCTCGTATCCACTGCAAAAAATCACTGCAACTTTTCATCACAGTTGAGTTTCCCTCTCAATCTTGTAGAGGGAAATTGCATTGATAATTATTCAAGGATGCTTGACGTCTTGCAGATTCGATATTGTTCAGTCTCGTCGCTTGAAGGCACTTCTGGAGAGGTTAGCTTTTTATTAACAATTAATAAAACAAAAAAGACACAAGCAAGGAGAAAACTTATCTACATTTGACTGACTCGTCGTTAACATGACAAAACCAGCCCTCTGTCCTGCCAAAGCAGCTGGTTTTAAACCCTATGTCCCTGCCCTCGGTGGGGACAGTAACCACTCAGGTAACTCCACGAACATCCACCCAATAAATCAGTGGGGAAACGAAAACATCACCAATCAACAGTCGGCAAAGGACAACGCAGCCAATCAACAATTTTGGAAAGAAGATAATTCATCTCGACAAACACTGTACAATTGTGTACACTTTCCATCATAAAAATTTCAGAGGATACTCCTTTTCTCCTGCGAGCTTTGCGAACATTTTCGCTTTCCTACGGTGCAGGTTATTTCAACCTCTGATAAACCCAGGTTCAAGGAAAGTGACCTCAAGGCCCATCTCTTTAGTACCGTCACTTACAAACCGTCTTCATGCCTGCAGCTAGCGTGGCAATGTCCTGTTGACCGCGCCTCAAGCTGTCAACGCATGCCGCCATAGACATGGGACAAAAGCCACACAACGTGGATCCGCCTTGCCGCAAGAACGTGCACAGTGGGTTGCGACATAACGTATACGTTCCCAGGGGGGGTTTGACCTTTCCTGTGTTCTCGGAATCCTCCACTGTCCGGCTCCCCTTATCCTGCTGGGTAGCGAGAGTGATTCCCCCTTCTCTGCAGTTGTATGGAGGGCAGAAAGAAAAAAAATTCAATGGACATTCCTTTATCGTCAGCTCAGACGCGGGAAACAATGCACAGCACCACGAACTTTACTATCACCATCAATACAAAACAATCTTTTCTAGCACAAATTAAAACATAAAATATTACCATCTTGGATATCTCCTTGGGCATCTAAGACGTCACCATGTCGGATGCTATGCATACAAAAATAAAAACCGCACGCTCGATTTGCGATGCTGGGCTCCTTTAAATGTATGATAGAAACAAAAATCATCTGGCTTTACTGAAAAGCGCACTTGGTTTTCGCACCTTTTCCGGGCTCGAGCCTGGCTTGTACCGTTCAAGAGTTGGCCCAAGTAGGTTAGGTGTTCGCGTGGGTCCTGCCCAATCAACAAATTACGGCCATAGCAGAGCTCTGCAATGTGCACACCTGGGCACAGAAAAAAAACCTAAGAGCCCACAGGAGCACTCGAGATCCCATCTTACGGTAGTTATTGGCGAGAAGTGGACAGTCGTTTCAGCAATAAGCATTTTAACTCTGTATATGAGATCGAGCCATGCGGGGAGCATGGCAAGAGACATCTATCTATATTTTCAGGACTGGCATTGCGAAATTCGATAAAGGATCTCACAAAACTTGTAGCGGCTCATTGCATCCGCGAAGGGCTTGCGCCTGTGCCAACGGTGAACTACAAAAGCAATGAAAGATTGCCGTTCCCATGCCAGCGGAATCCTCTGCTTCGGTTGTCCAAAGACACAGGCATGATGCCTTATGCTGCCTCGAGTGCCCACAGTAGTGAATAGTTGCTTCCCTCAGCTGTCGAAAACATGAAAATAGCTAAGCTGGTTTCGTCATCGCAAAACATATGCGACCGACTTTGCTGTCGCGTCCACCCACCACTCACATCCACTCATTGCTACTCACGTCTACTCACTACCACTCATGTCAACTCACATCCATTCATCAATCATGTCCCCTCACAACTCATCTCTAGTCGCGCTCCCATTCACTTACACTCACATCCTCTCATACTCATGGCCACCCATGCTGACATCCACTGACTCGAATTCATACTCACGTCCACTCACACTCACAACCACTCACTCACACTCATGACTATCGACACTCATATCCACTCACTCGCACTCACACTCACGTCCACTCTCACTTATGACCACTCACACGTCTGTGAGTGTGAGTGAGGCGATATAAGTGCACTCATGAGTGAGTGTACCGACCTAGGGTTATCTATGGCGACCCAGCGTACCAGCTGCAACCACTTCTGTTGAAGCCATACAGCGGCAACTTTCTGACCCCTGTGCAGCTAGCGTTCAACACTAGTATGAGCCATGTAAGACTAGCGATTGAGTGGGGTTTCGGTAAAGTTGCTGCAGAGTTTGCATTTTTGGACTTCAAAAAAAAACCAAAACCTCCTTCAGCAACAAGTTGCTGAGATGTACAAGGCAACAACAATTCTATCCAACTGTCGTACTGCTTATCCGGCAACCAGGTGTCGCATTATTTTGCACTCAGCTTCCCCATCTTTGCACAACTATCTGAATTGTCATCGGACCTACTAAAAAATGATTCCATGCCACAGTGCTAAGAACCAGAACATGCAACCGAGCTTCTGTACATAAAGGATGCTCCTTTGCATTTTCACTCCATGCAAATGAATGTTTTGTCAGTTTTTTTTAAATACATTCATTCTATTTTGTTTATTTTGCTCAGCACTTTTTCAATAATACTGTACATTGCTTGCTGCTGAGCTGCAGCTGTGCGGCGCTCTTCGGCCTTTCTTTCTTGTTTGTGCTCTTTGTCCCTGGCATCCAGTCTTGTTGCCTCGGCACGCTCTTCAGTCGAACGATTGAGCTCTTCCTGCTTCATGCTGAGCTCACCAAGAGTTCTTTCTTTCTCCCAAGCAAGTTTTTGCTCTTCAAGAGCTAGCCATTTGGACTCTGGAAGAAAATCCTTTTCTTTGATGGTCTGCTCGTGTAAATCTGTTTTCTAAAAATTGTAAGTCAGCGGAATGCTCCAGCCGTTTTTTTTCCTGTGGGGAAAAGCAGTCTATTAAAAATGCAATGTGGCAGGTATGTTGTGAAACTACTGCAGTTGCAATAAGAAATTTTACTGGATGTAAATAAAACAAGCCATAAAAACTGAAGGCGCATTCAGAGCTGGTCATCTGTGTTACTCGACAGCATATTTCACTATCTCACCTCATATAGCTGGTACACAAGACGCACGCAAGACGTACACAAGACGCAGGGCTAGCACTTGCGTTCTGCACATGCGCATTGCCGTCCCCACAAGCTCCTTGCGTATGCTAAGTCCTAGCTGATGCACAGCTCAAACTGTATTGGCTCACCGGTAGCTTATCGTGCGGCGTAAACTCTCGTTTTATAGAAGGTGAACGCGTAATTGAGACCGAACGCCTGATCTCGGCTGGTCAGAAAAGAAAACTAGCCAATGAAACAGAGATTCCAGTCCTTTGCGTGCAGACGTCCTTCTTGACACGGCATCACATGAGATAATCGTCAAACTCACCCGTCAAAACATTCCGAGGGCATTATCTCGCACCTGATGACTATCACTTCATGGCGCTGATGGCAGTTCAGGCCACGCATTCCGTCATTCGTGTTAAGTCTGTGGGTGGCTGCACACCCAATTTTTTAAGTCTCGCGCAACCATCAACCTGCTGGCGCCTTATCACGGCGCAGAGCAGCGAAGGAGAATAAGAGCATGCGTAACACAGTTGCTTATTATTCCCGTTTCTTTGGCGGGGTGTACCAAGCTAGTTCTCACTTTTTTTTTTGCTTGGAGTCGCCTATAATATATCAATTTCCGACTGATTGTTCTTTGAATTTTTTGTGTTGTGGACACAAGCCGCCCTGTTGTGTAACCAAGTTCTTCAATGGTGTTTCGGAAACCAGTACGGGAACGTAAATACAGAAGGTTAAGGCTGTGTTTGTGACTGCTTTCAGGTCTGTAAAAGCTGAACTCACGCCTCTGCACATCTCCAGTCTTATGTCTACCCCCTTTTACCCCCTTGTACAAAACTGCGTACAGATGTGAGCAGGCTTGACTATATCGAGCGGTGGTCTGTGGAGCAAACAAGAACAAAGTTGCTGGGTTGCACGCAGAATGCTTGCGCACTTGCAAAGCTTCATATACATGAATACACACACTGTCCTTAACACAGCAGTTGCATTATGATTTCACTTTATTTGTTGTGGTCACTTTACGATTCTGGTCACCCCAGTCTGTTATAGCTAGCAGGGACTTTTTTTTTAGACTAATTTAACACTCATTATATTACAGCTGAGATGTTTTTTCATCTTCGTTTACGTATGCTTTAATTAATATCTTTTGGAACAGAGAACTTGGTAGCAAGTCCTTTGACGTACTCGCATGCAGGTTTTTTTTTTTACCTGTAATATAGTTTATTTCTGCCTTTCAAATGTCATGTACACCTTGGAAAGGAAGTGCAATTCTATGATCCCTTGAATACTCATTTCACAAATCCTGTTGTTTTAGTGTTACTATTTCCAACCTCGGGAAATATTGCACATGCCTGTAGAAAAATAATTGTTGACTTTTGGTTTCCTTGAGGCCTGCATAGAGTAGCTAGGAGTATGATGAGCAAGAAATGACAAGCGACACCTGAAAGGCTTAGGCCGTTAATGGGGTGCGAGAAAGTAAGCTCAGCATTTTCTTTGCTGCAAAAATGCATGAGCCAGATGTCCCCTTTCGGGTTATTGTTTCAGAACGCGTTTTGTGATTGTTTTATTGTTGTTTCAGAACGAATTAGGTGTGCAGCCACCCACAGACTTAACACGAATGACAACGCGTGGCCGGGACTGCCATCAGTGCCATGAAGCGATAGTCATCGGATGCGAGATAATGCTCTCGGAATGTTTTGACGGCAGCAGCAGCGGACACGCACAGAGCATATCAAGATACCATCTTCAATTTTTCAGCATTTCATCGACGTACTGCCCCGTGTCATCGTCTGAGGATAATCGAGGTGGGCGTGTCTGGCACCTACAGTGAGCGCCACCTGAACTATCGCTTACCTGCAGCCGTGCGAAACACGTATCTTCACATTCTGGCAGCAGCAGCGGACGCGCACACAGCATATCAAGATACCATCTTCAATTTTTCAGCATTTCATCGACGTACTGCCCCGTGTCATCGTCTGAGGATAATCGAGGTGGGCGTGTCTGGCACCCACAGTGAGCGCCACCTGGACTATCGCTTACCTGCAGCCATGCGAAACACGTATCTTCACATTCTGGCAGCAGCAGCGGACACGCACACAGCATATCAAGATACCATCTTCAATTTTTCAGCATTTCATCGACGTACTGCCCCGTGTCATCATCTGAGGATACTCGAGGTGGGCGTGTCTGGCACCCACAGTGAGCGCCACCTGGACTATCGCTTACCTGCAGCCGTGCGAAACACGTATCTTCACATTCTGGCAGCAGCAGCGGACGCGCACACAGCCTATCAAAAAAAATCTCTGCCTCTCCCGTAACCGAGAGTAGAGTAAGCATGAAATGTTTACGGGCATAACACATTGCTTGTAGATGGTACTAGTCGAAATCTTGAAATGGGTCTAGTGTTCGTTGTCGGCAGGGCAGGGGCAAGCAGTCTTCTTCTGTGGCGTATCACTCGCAAAGCGATCGCTTTCCGCAAGACGCTTCCTACCTCTCGTTTTATCAGGCTCCATTGCTCGGCTTAAGCAGCTGTGACGGTGGCGGCATTGAAATGCAGGACGATGCAGAAGCGTACGCGGACACGACGAGACGCAGGCCTGACAAGAATGTATATGCAGCGCGTTCGGATACTCCGCGAATGTGTATACATCTGCCTGCCAGAGGGGGAAACGGCATGAGCTGAAGGCCCAGCGGCCGGTCTTTTACACGCGTGAGTGTAGGACCGTAGCGCCATCCTTGGGGAGGGTGCGAAAGCAGTTTTCCACCAAAAGCCCTTCTCGCCCTGGAGCTCCCCTCTTTCTCTATGCGGCCTTCTCCCAAAGCCCCTAACAGATCACATATGACAACGAAGTGTATCGTGGCATGTATATGCTTTTTGCACGCGTTATTAGAAATCAGAAATTATAATTCCGTGCATTATCAAATGCACAGCTCGAGTGATATCTTGATGAACATTGAGAAGACACTGGCAGCAGTTATTTTTTGTGACTCGTTTGGAGAGCAACCGGCGCTTGTATGTCGGTCCCGTAGGAGGGCTTAGAGAGTCTCGTTGAATCTCGTTAATTCTCGTACGGTGCCCGGATGTTCTCGTTTCAGTGCCCGGATGAGGCGAATTCAGTACCCGGATGAGTGGAATTCAGTGCCCGGATGTTGGCTCTCGGTCTTGGCGTGACTTCACCACACTGCCGACAACGGGAGCTAAAAGCATTTCATGCTTAATGCTGTCCAATTTTTCAGGTTGGTGCTTGTTCATATGCTTTGTTGTAAATGGCATCGTCACCTTGCCATCGCTGCTGCTGCCAGGTGTGTTGTGGTGTAATTTTCGTCGTCTCTAGAACTAACTTTCTCGGGTGCTTTCGCCGAGCTCCTCAGCGCAAAAATGGACAATGCAAAGGACGCCCTAGAAGATTTCAGGGCTCTTGGGGATAAGCTTCCAGGGAGCATTAAGGAAGTAGCGAAGGTCCTTACCGAACTTCTGACTAAACTTGATGTATTTGCATCCGACATGAAAAGCAGCATCAAAAAAATGGGCGGCTCAAGCACTGAAATTCATGCTGAGCTCTCTGGCATTAAAGAGTCAATTGACTTCATGAATGAGGGGTTTGAAATCTTCAAAACAGATGTAGAAGGTTTTCATTGGGAGCTTGCGGAAGTCAAAAAACAAAATAAACATTATCAGAAAACAAACGAGCTTCTGAGAAGGGAACTGCAAGAGACAAAAAAAAAAGAGATGTTAGAGCTAAAGCAGTTCACCAGGAACATAAATCTTGAAATCAAGGGACTTCCATTTATTCCGAATGAGGACCTTGTCAACTTTGTTCTGAAGGTGGCTTCATGCGTGGGTGTCGATCTTGCTGTGTCTGACATTGATGTAGTGCATCAAGTGCGCTCTAAAGATAAGGACAAGCCAAACGTGGTGGTCAAGTTTATCACAAGGTCTATCTGAGATAAAGTGCTGAATGCTGCTAAAAAGACTAAACTGAACACAAGACTTCTTAGTTTTGAAGAACAAGAACCCTTGTGTGTTAATGAGCACCTGTGCGTTGAGAACAAAGAACTACTGTCTAAAGCAAAGAAAGCAGCTAAGGACCACAACTGGAAGTTTGTTTGGTTGTCACAAGGAAAAATTTTGATGCATAGGGCAGACAACTCCACTGTTCTGCACATCACAAGTGAAGGTGACTTGGCCAACGTCGTGTGACTTTTCTTTTTTTTTCTGTTGTTCAGATCTTAGCATGACATTTTTTCTGTTTCTTTTGACATGGCTTTTACGTTTCAACAAGTTGACGATTTGATGTGTGATAAAAGCTTTTCAATTTAGCCTTGTAATGTGCGCAGCATACGAAGTAACCTAAATAACTTGATTGTACATATGGCAAGGTATGAATCCTGTTTTGATGTCATAGCCGTGAGTGAAACATGGCTCAAGCGTGATGAAGTAGTCTTTTTCCCGGGTTATAAATTTTTATCCCAGCCACAGAATACAGTAAAACCTCGTTTACCCGGATCTCGATAACTCGGAAATTCGGTTAACTTGGACACGCATCGCGGTCCCGGCAAAAATGTGTAGTTCAATGGTGTTAAACGCTTGTTAACTCGGCAGCATTTAGCCGCGTATCGGTTAACTCGGACAACCCCGGCGAGAGCTATCGAAACGTCCATACTCGGCGGCCCGAATGTTCAAACACCCCTAACCGACGACGAAGCCGGCGCAGCCGAGGAGAGCCACACAAACCGAAACAAGACGAGAAACGGCCGCAGGAGGTGAGAGATGTGATGATGATAGTGAGAGAGCGATCAGTGGCCAGGTGGTGCTAGCCACCACCCAGCGCACTGGTCGAGCATTCTGCCATCCAGCAACCACTAAAAGTTGCAAAGGACGATGGGACGGTTTGCCAGGCTTACTTTGTCACCGGATCTACGCGCGTGCTGCTCAGCCCATTCGACCCACGCTACACCTGCGCTGCAGCTGTGTTCATTTGCGAGCGTGCGAAAAGCCGTGTTGTGTGCGGACTCGTCCCCATTGCGTTCAACTTCTGGTGCGTGCTGTAACTGCCGCCACGCCTACGCCGACGCTGCAGCTGCATTTTTTTTTTTGAGTTGCGAGTGTGACAAGCCGCATTGCGCGCGGACTGGTGCGTGCTGTCTCTGCCGTCACGCTTTGCTGTCTCTGCCTTCACGCTTTGCTGTTATGGAGGCCGCCCCCAGCGAAGCGGCAACAGCAGCCGGCCAATAATTTAGAAACGAAGGTCAAGATATTAAAGGAGGTCGGTAAAGGCGTTTCTCGGCAAGAGATAATGAAAAAGTTTGGGCTCAAGCGTAGCACATTGAGTGACTACGTGAGGAACAAAGAAAATATTCTCCAAGCATTTGACAGTGGGAAGTTCACCGGAGCAAGAAAAAGGCTCAGGACGGCAGCGCATCCGGCGTTAGAAAGTGCGTTGCTGCGACGGATCGCAGATATGCGCAGCGGGCAACTTCCTTTGAGCGGGCCGCTGATCTATCAGCAGGCTGAGAGATACGCAGCGAAAATGAACGTTGCCTCTTTCAGTGCGTCTGAAGGATGGTTCACGCACTTCAAAGAAAGACATGGGTTGGTCTTCAGGAACGTATGTGGTGAGAAGGCAGCGGTAGATGAACGTGGCATCACTGAATGGTCCGGCAAAACAGCGCTGACGGACGGGGAGGCCGGACGGTGCGTCAATGATCGGCTACGCGAACACGCGAAAGACATAGAAAACAAGTCACGCCGAAATAACATGGTCATTCATTTCGCAGATTGCGACAAATGTGAGGCATTTTTAGACCAAACCACTATCATCGCCAAGTATAGAGACCACACCGCACGCCTGATATCGGAGGCCTTTCACATTCACACATTAGGCAACTCATGTGTAAGCCAACCATCGGTGGCTCTATTCCCGCAGGAGATCGCTTTTCTTAATCATTGATGATATCCCGAATGTATGCTTTGTCATGTTTACACCGCAGTTTTCCCTTCTATGCTTTATATTGCACCCCTCTTTCGCAATAAACCATTTGGTTGTTAGTTCAGCGCATGTGTTTGTCTCATCTTCTTCCGTCCCGTCCGTCAGCGCTGTTTTGCCGTACCATTCAACATGAACCAACCAGCCCAGCTCAGCCCTCTCCTTGAATTCGTTGCATCACTGATTGGCAGTCGACCGAGCTTCCCCAATACCTGGCTCGTTACGAACCTGCCGACATCTTCAACGCCGATGAAACGGCACTTTTTTTCAAGGCCTTGCCGAATAAAACGATCACGTTCAAGGGTGACCCGTGCATTGGAGGCAAGAGGAGCAAAGAAAGGATAACTGTGCTCCTCGCCACAAATATGTTGGGCACGGAGCGCCTACCACTTCTTGTGATAGGCAAAGCAAATCACCCTAGGTGCTTTAAGAACGTTCGCCGCCTGCCTGTAGAATACAAAGCTAACAGAAAGGCATGGATGACCATGGATATTTTTCAAACCTGGCTGCGGCAGCTCGACCGCCGCTTCTCCCCCAAAAACCGCAAGGTTTTGTTTGTCGTGGACAACTGCAGCGCACACACCAATGTGACAGGGGTGGAATGCATCGAGCTTGCTTGCATTCCTGCCGCCAAACACGACGGCTGCTCTACAGCCGCTGGACCAGGGCATCATCCAGCACGTGAAGACGAAGTACAGACGGCACGTGATGGAAAGGATGCTGCTCTGCAAGGAGGCTGAGTGACAATATGACATAACCCTCCTCAGCGCGGTCCACATCTTAGCTTATGTCTGGAGCAACACGTCGGCAGAGGTCATTGCGAACTCCTTCAGGCACAGCCGGTTTGTCCGCCCTGACGATTGTGATGTAGATGTCCTCCCGAGGACGCTGAAAGGATGGGTGACGAAGCGACGGATGACAGGAGCTTGGGAGTTTCTCCTGCCTGCTGATGTCCAGCTTGCCAACTACATAGCCATTGACGATGGTGTTGCTGTGGTTGGCCAGCTGACTGACGATGACATCACATCGGAAGTGCTCGGCGTGGAGGAGAATGAGTGTTCCGATGATGACAAACCAGATCAGCCGCCATGACGTCGCACTGTGCAGGAGGCCGCCGAGGCTCTCGCCGTTCTAGAGTAATTCTGCGTAGAATCCCGTGACAGTAAGCGCGCGAACCATCACCTGATGGGGTTGAGAAAGATCGTTGTAGCGCAGATTCCGGCAACGAAACAAGCGAAAATAACAAAGTTTTTCAAGCAATAAAGGTATGTTCATGCTGCGTACATTTGTTTCTCGTTTTCTTGGTACATTCGATAATCCGGAATTCGGTTAACTCGGACATTTTTCCCAGTCCCGTCAGATCCGGGTTAACGAGGTTTTACTCTACACGAGCAAGGGGAGGTGGGGTAGGGATGTTTGTCAAGGATAGTGTCTTCTACCAGCTAATGGGAGTTGAAACCCTATTCATAAAACTTCAGGATGGTTTGATAATTGGTGTGGTGTATCAGCCACCAAGCACATCGATAACGCACTTCCTTGATAAGTTTGAAATGATTCTAACAGAATGTTTTCATGGGCATCGCTTTAACATTGTCATAATGGGCGATTTTAATTTAGATCTAACACATGGTGTACAGAACAGCTACACTTTCCTTCTGGAATTATTTGCCTTACGTAACCTTATTACAGAACCTACCCACGTAACAAGTACTTCAAGTACTCCAATAGATCATGCCCTCTGTAATATTGTCCCAGGCGTGCTGGCTGGTACCTGCACTGAGGTGGTAGCTGACCATTCACCTGTTTTTTCTTGTAATAGAAAAAGACCTGCCCCCACAAGCGCAGTTGACACAGTGTGAAGTTCGTAGTAAGATAAACTATGTAGCACTTCGTGAAACATTAGAACAAGCCGACTTCACTACGGCATATGATGAAAACATCAATACTGAGTGTAAGATCTTTTTAGATATCCTTAAAAATGCCACCGAACAGAGCTCTCTGCTGAACACTAATAAATACAGCCAGCCAACGTGTCCTTGGATGAATACCGAAATGTTAGCCATGTTAAAAGATAAGGACAAATGGTATCACAAATGGAAGCAGTTGAGATCAAACGAATACTACTTAACCCAGTTTTAGCGTTGCAGGAACTTGTTTGTATCTCTTATGAGAAAAATAAAAAAGGAATATCACTGGTGAAACAGGCGCATGGAAATACAAAAAAAATTTTGACATAGTGAACGACGCGATCGGCCTGCGATCCAGTGCAGCAATATTTCCTGAGACAGTTGACGAAGACACTGTAGAATCATTTAATACCTGTTTTACCTTCATTGGACCTACGGTTGCCGTGCAGGTTCATGCTGACGCACCTACGGCAAAGATGCCGGAGCGTGTTAACAGCAGTTTTGCTCTGCCTGACATAGACATAGAAGAAATAATCACTGCACTCGGCAGCCTTTCAGCTGGCAAGGAGGCAGGACCTGATGCAATACCCGTTAGACTGATAAAAAACAACATTGATATACTAGCAATCCATCTACTACACATCTTTAACCATTCATTGGCAAATGGAATGTATCCTGACGAACTGAAGGTTGCAAAGGTTATACCTATTTATAAAGGCGGTGAGCGATCTGATCCGCGAAACTACAGACCAATATCGGTATTAAGTGCAATTAATATAGTTTTTGAAAAGGTGCTTTGTAAACGTATACAAAATTTTTTAAATAAATATAATATTATATGTCATAATCAGCACGGCCTCAGGCCCCAAAGGTCAACGTCATCCGCAGTTCTTGTTCTTACACAACTGATCAATACTGCACTGCATAATAACAAACTGGCCATAGTAGTATATTTAAACATATCAAAAGCTTTCAATACGGTTGATCACAAAATGCTGCAACAGAAAGTGGAAGCGTACGGTTTAAGAGGGAAAATTTGTGATCTAATTAAGAGTTTTTTTTTCAGGACGGAAACAATATGTTGTCGTGAAAAATTTAACCTCACTACCGCAAAGCATTAATCTAGGTGTGCTGCAGGGCTCCGTGCTTGGGCCGCTATTCTTTTCCCTGTATATTAATGACCTTCCATCAACGCTGAAATATTCAAAAGCTGTAATATATGCCAATGACACTGTGTAGCGCCACCGCTTCGGCTCGCGGAAGACGACGAAGCGGTGGGCACGCGCAGGAGAACACCGGCTAGCGCAGAGGAGAACGCTCTGGACTTCGGCCTCCACATCGTGGTGACCCGGAGAGCCGCGCCTTCTATCCCAGCGGCGTCCCAGCATGGCAGGCTGGCAAGACCTGGATTTCAACCCCCCGCTTCCAGCGTTCCGGCCTGCAGGCGTCGGCGGGTGGTTCGCCCAACTGAAGGCTGCGATGTACTTGAACGGCATTACCATCCAGCCGTTTAAACACGCAGTCCTTTGCGACATTCTCCCGCCTGACCTCCTCTGCCAACTCGCCTGCCCTGCCTCGGGATGCCGGCCCTACGACGAGTTGCGCACTGCCGTCCTCGTCTACTACGGCGCATCATACTACCCGCTGCCGCTCCATGATGAGGCAGACTCACTTTCGCCACCGCCAGCGCCTGCGCCCGCACCAGCATCGCACTCGTCTTCGGCTGCATCCTCGAGAAACAGCACGCCACAACCGTCACTGGCCAGTACTCTTCCCCCCCAGTCCAGCGTCTCCAGCCCGGTTGCTTTAACAACGACCGCACCCTCGAATTCCTGCCCTCTCGCCAAGGACCTGGCTCAAGACGAGTGGCAGCCACCCGAGCTTCTCGACCCTTTACGTCTGCAGCTGTGGCCGTTCCGCCCGCACAGCCCTGTAGTTTGGTTTCTGCAAGTGGACGCTCAGCTACACGTGAACGGCGTCTGATCACAGATCTGGCGGTACCTCCTCGTGAAAAGGGAGTTGCCCGCCGATCTCTTTTCCCAGCTCTCTTACGATGACTTGAGGGACGCCTTCTTCAAGTTTTTCGGCTCAAACCTTCCCCACTCTGCGTCCCACACGGTACAACAAGCTTCGGCTCTAGACGTCGATCCACGTGCGAGCACCCGTCCCACGGCTCCTGCCCAGCCCTGCTTGCCAGCTGTGGTGCCTGCCTTGGGACCACCACCAGAAGAGGTCTCTCTCGACATGTGCCCCACCTCTTCGGAATGTCACCCAACCTGCGGCGCAGCCCCGCTCCTCGTCACATGCTCGCCTGTCCCCTCATGCCTCTCCCCGGTGAGCCCATCTGTCCTTCCTGTCGCGGGGCACGCATGCACGCCACACCAGGACCCTGTCGCTGCTAATGCGCAACCCGCAATGCTTCCCACGGTTCCCTGGTCATCTGGCGGCTTCGCAAGTGACTGCCTCTGCGACAAACGAGACAGTTGCCGAAGGTGGCATGCATGCGACATGGACGCGCCTCAGCGGGCCCCCTCCAGCACCGCCTGTCGTAGCAGCATCAGCGCACCTCGTTCCTTCCGACACTCACGTGCCGGATTTGCGCCCTACTCCTCCATCCACCGCTGCCACTACCCAAGCAGCCCCGGCTTTCCAATCAGATGGCAGCCGCCCGTTCCTCGCTCCGCCTACGCCTGCCTTGCCGTTTCTTCGCCGCCTCGAGCGCCTGCGCCACCGCCTCCGCTACAACCGCTGCTGTTGCCACAGGCGGCATCATCTACCACACCCGCTGGGGCGACGCACTAAACACGCTTGCAAATCTGGACGCTGGTGTATCTTCAGGCCATCATCGAGCGCGCTGTCAGCCCTACCACTTGCCCCCAAGACTTGTTCCCGGCCATCCCGTGGACGTATCTTGGATTACTTTTCATGTCTGCTCCCCCTGTCCTCACCTTCCGCTTTCTGCCTCCCTCGCCCGTTGCGAAGCAGCCAGGCTCGACCGCCTGAGCTTTGTTCTCCAGCCTGACTGCCTTCCCGGACTACCGACCTGAACTCACCTGCCTTTCGTTCCCAGTTTATATTTTTCTTTTGTTCCACCCTCTCCTCTCGTGTTTTCTGTCCCTTTCGCACAAACCGGACATTCGTGCTGGATGGGGGCCTCTGTAGCGCCACCGCTTCTGCTCGCGGAAGACGACGAAGCGGTGGGCACGCGCAGGAGAACGCCGGCTCGCGCAGAGGAGAACGTTCGGGACTTCGGCCTCGCCGGACGCTGCCGCCGCTGCTCTGTCGCTACCTCTTCTCAGGCAGCCTCAAATAAACATGGCCGTGGTCGCCTCCTGGGCGACCTCACCACTGACTTGCACAACTGCATTACTTTTTACAGGGGAAAATTTAGAGGTAGTTAAATGTATAATTAATGAAGAGCTTAGTGAAGTTTCGCTGTGGTTTAAAAGTAATCGGCTAACCCTTAATACTGAGAAAATAAAGTACACTGTGGTTCAGTCGCGCAGAAAGAACATGAACTACGAACATATATCTCTAACCATCGACAACACAAATCTGCTGAGGGTGCCCCAATACAAGTATCTTGGTGACCTGTTCGCATCTGATGTGCACTAGAAAGAACAAATTAATAATATTTGCTCCAAATTAGCCTATGGTTGTCATGTTTTACTAAAGGCCAGGGACTGCTTTGGTCTTTCAATTTTACGCATTCTGTATTTCGCCTTTGTGCGCAGTCAGTTATCTTATTGCCTGGAAGCATGGGGGGTACATATAAAACATACCTAGATCCTGTTTCTCGCTTTCAAAATCAAGTTATTCATATGATAACTTATTCAAATATTACATACCTTAGTAGGCCACTCTTTCAGCAGCTTCGTATCTTACCCCTATCAATGGCATATAAACTGAAGGTAGCTGAAATAGTAAACAATGTAATAAAATCTGACAACCTCCTGCCCCTTAGTTTATTTAGATTAACAATGAAACAAACAAGGGCTGCAACTAACAATCTATTTAATTTACCACCTTGTTATAATATGTACGGCCGGAGACTCCTAGAATACAGCGGAGCCCATGTGTGGAATGAAATCCGAAATGAAGTTAAAGAAAAAAGTAACTTTTCGGCATCTTTAAAACACCATTTAATTTCCATGGAAATGTAGGAATGAATTGAATTGTGTGTGTTAATCTTGAAGTTTTTTATTTACGCAATCTGCAGTAATATTGTCCTTGTTTTGTATTTGGACCCCTCACTAGCCGTAAAGGCTATGGGTCCAACCAACTGTTTGTGTACTGTTTCTTACAATAAATAAAGAAAAAATTGAAAAAGAAAGCGATATTTGGCTGCATGAAGTGTCGGGCACCTGAAGTCGTTGGACATTGTGGATGCTTTCCTGATTCCCAGTTCTGGAACAGTTGTTGAGTTTTGAAGCGTAATATTCCGTGTGGTGGTTCAGCGTTCAGTATTGACGTTGAAGACTTATTCTACTCGCTTCTGTGTGTGAAACTTTTGAAATGTGTTAAGGATTGTATAACGCAACAAAATGACCAAGTTGCCTTTATCTCCTGCTGCGGGATTTCAATCGATAGTTTCCTTGAGCTTCTGGCTGTTTGTTTGAACTCAACCTTTACTGGCTGTCACAATGATGTTAAAAAAATCTGGTATCTGTATCGGGTCAAGAGTTGCTCCGGTTCTGAGCGATATTTTCTGTGCGCGGTTGATAGGTGCCTTGCGCGTGATTTGAAAGGAATGGTGACGAGAGTTTTCCGATGTTGACGATTTAAGTTTTTGTAGAATGTTGTGACCCCACCCAGACAATGGTCGATGTTTTGAAAATGTTCAAAGAAAGAGGACGTGGCCTGAATTTTACATGTGAAGCTCTCGAAAGTGGATGCATTCAGTTTTTGGATCTTTCCTTGTTTTTCGAGGTCAACCATGTGTGCTGGTCGTTTTCACCAAGGTCAAAGAAACCCTTGTTGAATTTTTCTTCCGGTCATTCGAAGTTAATTAAAAATGGCATTGCATTGAATGCTTTGAATTTGGCTTTCACGAAGACCTGTTTCCATCGGATGGACAATGCATTCGCCAATCAGGTGGCCAGACTAAAAAACACCGGGTTCCCAGCCTCTGTGCTGACTTTGATGTTGCAATGGATCCTTATGGTACAGAAGGAAACTCTAATGCGGACTAGGTCACATAAAGAAAGCGCATAGGGTAAGGAAAAGCTCACCTCCATCTTTACATCCATGGCGTGTCTCACAGCCTTAAAGGGGCTGCGAAACACTGCCTGGGGGAATACCGGCTATACTTCAGGTGGGTTCTTTATGTCACACAGATGCTGACTTAAAAAGAATTACAGGAATCGATGCACAAGAACGGGAGTTATTCAGTGAAGAAATTTCAAAATACAAGCAAACAAAACGCTGCCCTCAACTCGATTTTGGCGGGGCTTCCCACTCCTATTTCGCTCTCCCAATGACGGCACCTGGCGCAACCAATCAAAACAGCCAGCCAGAGCACGTCGTGGAAGTTTGTACTCCATGGTTGCCTGCTCTCTGTGAGACTGGCAGCATTGTTTCCATGCCAGAGCGCCCCTGGTGGTGTATTTTTATTTTACTTGCTTTGCAGGGCTTTTATCTAAGACAAACAAATTGTTTTTGTTGATCTAATATAAAACGCAGACAGGTGACAAAATGTGTCTCTATTTATTCACACAATTTGCAGTATATTTACTGTTTGTCCGGTCATCAAGCTCGCGCCAGGTGATGTCATATCCGCTGCTAAAAACCCGCCACTGTGTGGCGACACCATCAGAGCCATGAAGTTGTTTTTGGGAGGACATTAAAATATTAAAAAACGGAATGTACGCGGTATTACCGACGCTAATAGCACCATTATAACTCACTGTATGCAATCAACAGGGAAAACAGTTCACTAAGATTGTGTTTCTGGGCCCCTTTAAGAAGGTGGCTCGCCGTTATGAGGTGGACATGGCATCTAACAGTAAGGTAGGGCAGATATGTGCCACTGTTGAGAGGTGTGACGCACCGCGGGAGAGAAGAAAGGCTTGTGGGCTTGTGGTGTGAAGCACTCCAGTCCGTTTGTGGACTGTGCATGCGGAGTTGTCTATACAATTTCCCTGACATGCGGTCGACATTACACGGGGGAGACAGGACGCTGTCTAAATGTATGCCTCCAGTAACATGCCAGGTCACTTGACGGAGGTTCGGGGATGCACTTGACCAAGAATGTCAAAAGCTACAAGTGTGTCCCATTGTTCAAAGAAATGCGCATTCTCTGGAAACATAAAGATAAGACTTCCCGGGAGATCATGGAGGCCTTCCGTATAAGGAAGTCGGCTGATGAATGCGTGAGTTCGCCATCATTGCTGCTGCTTGACGCTGCGGTTGATTATCTTGAAAGAGCATTAAACTATGATAACAGGTAGATTTATGGTGCTATAACACGTGTTATTGCCTGGCACTTTTGTAACCTTGTTCTGGACTGCACATGTAACTGTTGTTTTTTTCTATATATTTTGTGCTTTTAATAAATTTTGTCAGTTAGTGAGCATTTGTGTTGTCGTCACTCCATTCAGCCCTGTCCTCGTGGTGCCCTAGCACTATGAATTCGTACCAACTCGCCCAATTCTCAACCCTTTTGAGCCCTATGGGGCATTCAAAGAAAATTATCGGCCGCCTCCACTCGCATGAAACTTCGCTGCCTAAAAACCCTAGTCAGGCCTGCTTTGGAATATGCCGCGTACCTTTGGGACCCTTATATTGAGAAAAAAAAGTAAGGACGTTGGAAAATGTCCAAAGAGTACCTGTTTGATTCATTAGCAACCGCTATAGAAGAACAGATAATGTAACAGATATAAGGAACCATTTCGGTCTTAAAGGGGCCCAGAAACACAATCTTAGTTGACTCTTTTGCCTGTTGACCGCATACAGTGAGTTACAATGGTGCTATTAGCGTCGGTAATAGCACGTATATTCCGTTTTTTAATATTTTAATGTCCTCCCAAAAACAAATTCATGGCTCCGATGGTGTCCCCACACAGTGGTGGTTTAGCAGCGGATATGACATCACATGGCGCGAGCTGATGATTGGACAAACAGTAAATATACTGCAAATTGTGTGAATAAATAGAGACACATTTTGTCACCTGTCGGTGTTTTATATTAGATCAGTAAAAACAACTTGTTCGTCTTATATAAAAGCCCTGTAAAGCAAGAAAAATAAAAAATACACCACCAGGGGCTCTGCCATGGATACGACCCTGCCAGCCTCAGCAAGAACGAGTTACAAAGAGCAGGCAACCATGGAGTGCGAACTTCCACGACGTGCTCTGGCGGGCTGTTTTGATTGGTTGCGCCAGGTGCCGTCATTGGGAGAGCGAAATAGGTGTGGGAAGCCCCGCCAAAATCGAGTTGAGGGCAGCGTTTTGTTTGCTTGTATTTTGAAATTTCTTCATTGAATAACTCCCGTTCCTGTGCATCGATTCCTGTAATTCTTTTTAAGTCAGCATCTGTGTGACATAAAGAATCCACCTGAAGTATAGCCGGTATCCCCACCAAGAGTGTTTCGCAGCCCCTTTAAGACATTTTTATCCTGATGTGTGTGATACAGGCTTTAATCTCTATCTCTCTCGTACATTAAGAGGCAAACTGATATGGCTCACTGCCTCATCCCTGTGCCGTGATCAAGCATTTTTATAACCACAGGAAAATTATACAAGAATGCCATGCTAACACAGATATATTTATATGTTCTTGCATACCAAATACTCTAAGGGGAATAGGTTACATATCGAAATGTTGAGATTAGTGTTGTAGGAAAATTTATTGAATGTTCAAAAAGAAAATGTAGGATCCCTTTGAAGCTGTTGCCTTTCTATTAGTGGTTTGGTTTGCATGTACTGTCCTGCTAAGGACGCCAGTTAGAGACTGCAATATTGTTAATGATAAACAAGTTTTGCTAATTTTGCACTTGTTTATTTTACCTATTGATACAAGATAAACTGAAAGCAAAAATTACTGGTGCTTTCTATTTACTGATTTTATGAAAGCATTCTGTAGAATTAACTATACAATCAGCTATGATATCCTAATTTGAAGTTTGAGTCCTCTAGCATGATCCTTTTGTGGCCAACAATTTAGACCAAAAAGGGTGGCTTTGAAAACGTAGCAAGGACTGCCCTTAATAAAGATTAAATCGTCATACTACAAGTAGTGGAGCACATTGCAGGAAAGTCGCAGAATAATAAGAATACTTCAGAAAACAGGCGATAACGTCACAGAAAATGTGTGAGCTAGTCACAAATGTCTGGATGATAAAGACCGAACTATCTGGAAGTCAGCCGAACTTTTCAGTGCGGCGAGAGCACTGAAAGCATAGGACTGCGCTCACGACTGTTCTTGCACCACTTGCACAGGACCCATGTCTTTTTCTAGATGTTGTTTCCATTAATTATCATCTCTCTTTAGGCAGAACATGACGCAGTGCTATGTTTGGTCTTCTCTGCCAATAGATGTGGCAGTGGAATGGCCAGATCTCTGGGCAGGCAACCCTTGAGTGCAAACTTTAGCAGCACTGGTAGCCCATTGTTGGGATCAGTGCAGCACCACTCAACGCCACTTCACACATTCACTGATGAATTTTGTTGTTCTTAAAATCACTTTCTTCTACAGATTTATCACTGTCATATTTGCTTGCAAAATAAAACAGCACATCACTACAACTGACTTCGGCATCGTCCTCAGAATGTAGCGACATAGAATCTGACTTGAGTTATCTTCCCGCCATTTTGTGGCTCACTTCCCGCTGCTGCCTTTGAAAGTAAGTTCCAAGTTTGATGGGTGTGGGGTCTCACCAGATAGTGTACTGCCATCTCTTGCTACCACTGGGAACTGCATGGCACTCACTTCACCTAAAGAACCTGTTAAGAGCTCCAGAATATGTTTGAAAAGGTATGTTCACAAAAGCAAAAAAAAGGGGGGTTATGGCTGAAAATGAGCCAAGTTTGTATAACACCACTAAGAGACTGCTGATACGACTTCTTCTCAGCTATTTGGCTACAAACAAAGGGTGGACTGCATAGTCATAAAATGAAGCCAGGAACATAGTTTCTCAAATTACTAATTTTAGTGCTTTATTTCTCCTATAAAATAATTATCTCCCCTGTTTCACATCTACTCGCAGCTTTGTTTAATCGTACAATTACGTTAACCTCACATAATTCTTTACTCACATTAACTTCAATATTGATCAAAACCAAACTGATATATAATGACGATGCATTTTGGTGCCATTGTGCAAAATTTACAATTGAAAACCAAGTATGGCATTTTTGTTTTTAGAGCACCGAGTCTGTAAACACTTCTGCACCATAGTTGTTCATCTTACTTCTGCAGCAACATGTGTTCATTTCCCATTGTTGAACTTGATAACTAGCTGAATGAATGAATAAATTTTATTTTGACATGGCTGGCACATTCATCTAAGTTGAAGAGGTGTGCTGACAGATGAATAAAGTTTCATTTTTATACCCAGCTGTTACGAAATGTTTGTCATGCATCTGCCATGCAGTGTGTCATGCATCTATCCATCACTTTCTTTACTACGGCCCCGCCACGGTGGCTCAGTGGTTACGGCGCTCGGCTGCTGACCCGAAAGACGCGGGTTCGATCCCGGCCGCGGCGGCTGAATTTCGATGAAGGCGAAATTCTAGGGACCCGTGTACTGTGCGATGTCAGTGGACATTAAAGAACCCAAGGTGGTCGAAATTTCCGGAGCCCTTCACTACGGCGTCTCTCATAGCCTCAGTAGCTTTGGGACTTAAAACCCCAATAAACCAAACCAACTTTCTTTACTACACTATGATTAAAGGCTAATTTACTATATCCATCACAGTCAGCTAGAATACGTGGAAAACCATGCCCCTTGTATCACAAAATTTAGAGGGCCACAGAAAAGAGTGTTTTAGCTTGGCTTTAAAATGCTTGCACTATATAGAGTACAGGCCACTGAGCGTCCAAGCCGTGTAGAAGGCCTCAAAACCGAGTGGGAAATTTGCACTAGAGTTTTCAAAATTCCCACTTTCGCACCTCGTGGCGATGCGCTGTGCCAGGCTTTCGTGCGGAACCTAGGACACGACACCACGTCGTACAAGTGATGTCAGCAGTCGGGGTTTATCATTGGTTCACCGCACCAGATTCTTTCAGATGTCACTCAGCTACCACGGCCGCAGCCACTCCACGCATGTCAGCAGCCAGCGAAGGCAGAGGAGAACCTGAGTGGATGGGGCTGGCAGAGGAGCGCCGAGGTTTTGGCATGCGAAAATTGATAAGCAGAGAAGGAAAGGCGCAAAGACTTGTGAAGCTCAAATTTTGACTGCATATAATATAATTGATCTCCCACAAAACGCAATAAAAAAAAATCTTCCCGGAGGATATTTGTCAAGCAGCATCCTTTAACATCCCAGATTTACGGCAAATTTATTGAGAGCCCCTTTCTGAGGCCCTTTAATCTGTAACGTGTTGCAGCAGGACAACTCACCTTGGACACTTGGCTGCTGGTGGCCGCTGTCTCTGTCCTCTAATGATATCCCTCTTTTGCTGTTGAAATACTACTCGTGAAAATACATCTGTGAGCCCAGATACCTTCTGCTTTCTCACCTTTCCCTTCGAGTGGTGAATATGGACTTCAAGTTGCCCTATTTCTGCTCATGACTTATGCCTGCACTGACCTGCCCACTAGGATAACTGTTGAGTGAATGAAGCTCAAGATTCTAACTTACTTTGACGACTGCCACAGATTAGCGATGGCAACTGATCTCTCCAACACTCTGCTGCCTTCATTTCCACCACCAGTGCCTAGAAAAGCAAACATTACTCTATCTGTAAAGTAAGACTGTGTTTACAAACATAGGATCCACGATTTAGTAAATTTGCAATGAAAATGAAATGCACTTTGAAACAAAGGGGGTCAGCTATGCTACTTTTCCACAGGTGTACATGTACCATGTCATCACGTATGATCCACTACAAAGGTTAAGTAATCACGGGAGCAATGAGCGCTGTGTACTGAAATTGAGAATTGTGGTGCACACCTGTAAATTGATATCTCAATTCCAAGCTACACTCCTATGCCACAGAAACTTCAGCTGTTACATACATGTAAACAGGAGTGTAATGAATAAATGGAAGGGTGTTAATAAATCAAGCATGTCACTGCTCCATTTGGGGGTCGCGCATCGCTGGAGGTTAACTTTTCTTGCCAGCAATGCAGAGTTACAACAGCACTAATAATGGCAAAATACTACATATTAAAATAAATTTAGTCCTTGCTGATTTGAGGATTAAAGAACTGAATTGGATTGAATTGGGTTTAGGAATTGAAGCCCAAGGTCCAATTCTTTGTGTCTATACGTTACCTACAGAAAAACTGCTCAGATGACAAAAGGCATAAAGGAAAATGGCAAAAATGCCAATAACACAGTGGGCATTCTTTCCCGCTCTGTAGCACCTCCACATTTCTGCTTTCACAATGCTCTTGCGAGCTATCAACTTGGGTCCACTTGGGCTTTCTGATCACAAAGGAAATCAAGATGAGGAGCTCTCTTGATTCCTGTTACATTCAGGCAACTGCTGTAGACGTCGACATATCTGAGGGCATGTTGCCTTATACATGTTACTGTAGATGCTCTTAAGAGACTGCGAGAAGAAGTGGCCTATTCCATGCCAAGTTACATTGGAGAAAGCCTTTTTTTAGACACTAACACATATAAAGGTGCTCTCACAACCACAAATGCCACATCTATACAAGAGGCCGAGCCTAGCATGTCCGGCACACTGTATGCTTATGAATTTAGTGCAAATATGCACACGTCTAAATCTCTTGCTTTCATTCTGAAGGCAAGAAATTACACGGGCACATTGGTGTTTCTCTGAGTAAATCATGTAGCCAAAAGTGCTTACAAAATAACAGCATATCATGAAATGTGGAGATCCCAAATTACACACCCCAAAATAAAATTACCCTGCAGGCAAGCTATCAAAAATAAATTTTTTTAAACTTAACTGACAGCACGCTCTGAACATGTGGAAATGATGGAAGTATGCGTTTCGCCATACCACTTGCATCTCACTGCATAAACTAGGTGAAGGCAGAATCGAGCTGGAGGAGGGAGCTCACTGCCTCTGCACGTGCGGATAAATTTATCTGTGCAAACTGGCTCCTTTTTTAACAACCTCACTCTTGGAATGAGTAAAGCTAGTGAGGGCTCCTGCTGTAGCAGAAAAATATGCCACCACTGTCTGGAATGCATTGAAGTAACTAGCCTTAGCTGTTCGGTAGCGCCATCTATCGTTCATGTAATGTATTGCCACATGATTAGGCTACTTTTCCATACCTTACGGCGAGTGGGCGCCTGGCACCTTGAGGTCGAATATTTTTTACCAATTTGGGCCTAAAAAATTATGAGGGCACTTGTCTGCTTAGTTGAGGAATGCGAAAGCATGTGTTTTGAGGAAAGCTAGAAAGGTTTTTGAGGAAAGGAAAGGGTTCAGCAGCTTTCCAGTCTCAATATCTTGGTGGATGCAATCATGACTTAAAGCATGCAACTGAAGGTGCATATGTCATCGTTCCGAACCCCTTTAGCAAGCTAACCTTTAACTTGACTAAAACATATAGCAAAGAGAAATTCTATGGCACCACCCAAAATGCTGCACGACAAGCAGGTGCAAAAATTTTTGGTGAATATATTCGGGAATACTGCCACCACATTGAGGTCAACCAGTGATGACATCGCTAGGATTTCATCTAGACCTGTGATATCTGCTCCCCAAGCCAGCGTCGGCGCTACGGCGGATGTGTTTTGCGCTGCGTGCCTTTTCATTGTGTGTGTGTGTGCTCGTGGCAGCTATGTTTCAATATAGCAATCAATACAGCTACAGTCACCCGACAGCAGCCTTGTATTTTTACAGTTATTCAATTTTCAAAAGTGTTTCGGCTCTTTGGAGGGCCATTTTTCCTTACTTCAAGGTGGTAGGTGCCTGGTTGCCATGTGGTATGAAATTGTGAGTTGCCAAGTGCTGATGACATGGCTGCCATGTTAAGCCTAACCTTAAGTAAATATTAACCTTTTAAGACAATATTGTGTCTAACATGTCCTACTCGTCAAGCCCATTACAAATATCCATTAGTTAGATCATGACGTTATCGATTAGTTAATTATAAGCAATTAAATATAAGCATAACCATGACTAAATATTAAGTTCATTAGTTAATTTTGGTGCCTAACCTGTTCTACTCATATAGAGGATTCCAAATAAATAATTCGTTTTATGATGCCTTATTAATTACTGAGTTAAAAGCGATTAAACGTAGTCATGTGACTAGTTAATTACGACATCACAAAATCAGTGATGTCACCTATCACCAATTCGATTTACTAATGACGTCACCAGTCAATCACCATTTGGGTTGCTATATCAATTTACTATGGGGGCCACGATCTTGAATTCCTCAGACTTCGAAAATTTCACGTTGAAGGGAGGTGGTAGCTAACCCCAAGAAATCGAGAAACGTAATGAATTAGAGCTAATGCTCGTAGGAGTGACCACATTGGCAGCTACTGGTTCACATACATGAACATCTAGCACACTTACAAAACAATTAATTAGCAACAAATGAAAACAGTGTAGCGGATTCACTGATGCAGTAAGTGCTGCATATGCTACTTGCATGCAGCTGCACTGGAAACTGGATATAGCAGCAGATGCATTGTTCATACACTGCCACTTGAGGTCCACACAGTGACCGCTAGCTTTCCTCCAAAAGACTTGCTGACTCAGCTTCATCTTTGTTTTGTTTGTCTAAATGTCCTCTTAGCGTCTATGACAGTCGCCTGAAGGCTGCACTGCCTGTTATTTACGAATGCATTATTGTATCTGAAAATCTGTTCCGCAGCTTCCTTGAATTCGTTGGAGCATGCTGAAAAAAACTGTGATAGGGACAGGCATCCCAAATGGTAAATCTAGGTGTTTATGCAAGCTCAAGGCATTCTACCAGGGCAGTTATTTCAGTTGTAAAATGACAAATATTTCCATGGTCATTGATCTAATGCCAGCTGAAGGCTAATGGTGTCCTCTCTACACATAAAACGACTTCCTTGTAGCATCCATCGCCTTACAACTGAGTTGGCAGTGACAGGCCTGAGAGGATATGAACACAGTGAATTATGCATGTCCTGTGCACACACAGAAGGTGGCTACAGAACATAAGGCATTTAAACTGTGGCTCCCCGCTGGCCAGAAATTCCTTGAACATGCATTGCAGCACCATATGAAAGAAGAAGGGAGAACATATGGCTGATCTGCAGGGATAGCCGCCACCTACCTTTCATGGTTTTGTCATTAAGCTCGGAGATGCATCTTGAAAAGAAAAAAGACAAACTTTCGTTAGCACCCACCTGCTCTATTTGCGGCCCTTCAGCCGAGGCTGTCGTGAAATGAAGCGTACTTCAGAAGCTGCCCCGTTAATAATCGAGACCATCGCACACTTGCGTTGCCCTGGAGAAGCTCTTGCAACAAGCTGAACAGCGATGACAGAGCAACGAACCCTTTATCTAGAGTTGGCGGGCAAGTACGAAACACCGTCGTGCACGCACAACAAAAAATACTTTTGGAGTGCTCGCCGCAGTCGGGAGATAACTGCAGGTAGGACTGTGTAAACCATGAACTGGATGCAAAATTCACCGAGCTCGCATCTACCAGGACAGCCAGGTCAAACAGCTGTGGGCTGATGCACGATAAAGAACCGAAAGTGCAGGTGGCGCATGCGGACACTCTCTGAAAAGCACGCCAGCCTCCAGCGGCTCGGCATAGCCCGGACGGTCTGGGTTTGAGAGAAAATTGAAAATTGGGAAAAGGAAATGGCACAGTAATTTCTCACATTTCGTGGACATCCCAACCGTGCCATAAGGAAAGGAAGGAAGGTGGGAGTGAAACCACGAATGAACCTTTCCACTGCTTCAGGAGTTTATTGTGGCTACTTGGCAAAAGAATGAGGGCACGATCTCCAGCCCTTAAATACCGCTTCTTGCTATTCCTGTCATAGTATCTCTAATGAGATTTTTGGGCATGCAACAAATTTTGATGTGCTGCTCTCATAGTTTGCTCGAGACATTCTCTTAGATCAAGAACATAACCATATGTCATCTTCGTGTCTTCTCCCAGCTCTTCCCTTGACCAGAGCTCTCTGAGGACTGCAAGCGGTCCTCGCACATGTCGACGAAATATCAACTCAGAAAACCCTAGACGCCTGCGGCACCTCTCTGTATGTGAACAGAAGCGAAGCGATATAATCCCATGTTTTGGGCTGCTCCTGAGTGAGCTTCCGCAGCATCTGCTTGAGTGTTCCATTAAATTTCTCCACCATCCCATTGCACATTGGATGGCAAGGGGTTGTGCCGCCAAGAGATCATTGAGCTCTCTCATCATTTCTGAAGTGAAACAGGAGCCCTGGTCAACTTCAGGATTATTTTACTCAAGGAATTCATTTTTATAATAAAAGCATGCTTAATATACATCCCTGAGGTACTCCATTTCCCTGAATGAGGTTCCTAGACAGGGTTGAGCCTAGGCGTACATGGAAAGACCGGCTGGAAAGGAAGTCATTCTGGCAGTTCAACATCCTGCTGTGGATACCTATGTGGAGAATCCCAAACCTTCAGGTTGTATCATATGCATTCTCCATATCGAAGAAGATGGCAAGACAGTGCTGTTTGTGTATAACGGCTTCTCTGATTGTGTTTTTGAGGCTAACTAGGAGTTGCTGTGCATACCTTTTTAAAACTGCATTGATGGATGTCAAGAAGTTTGCGGCATTCAAAAACAAATGTTAGTCTTATATTCAGGACACTTTCAAAAGGTTTGACGAGACAGCTTGTAAATGCTATTGACATATTGCTACTAGGGGAAGTTGGTGGTTTTCCAGGTTTCAGGAATGGCACTGTGATGGCTCTATTCCACTCCTTAGGTACTTTTCCTTCTATGAATATTTTGTTAAATAAATTCAAGAGTGCTTCTACGGCAAGCTGGGAAAGCTGGGCAAGCATTTCATAGTGGGTCCTGGAGCAGTTTTTTTGCTGGCAGACAGTACTCTTGATTTCTTTGAGAGTAATTAACTTGTTGTATTCTTGGTTTGCACCTCAACTTGTTGAAAGTCTGTTTTTTGGCTGTAATTTTCTATTTTATGAATGACTGCATATAATGAGACAAACTGGAAACTGCAGCCAAGGGTTTCCCCAAAATATCTGCCTGTTCTTTTATACTTGTTCGTGTGCGAGGTGTTGTAAAAAAAAGAATTGTGAATGGGGAGAAACTGCCATTAATTTTTGAACCTGCTCTCATTTTTTTTGATGTTATGTTTGTCTGTTCATAGATGAAACATAACTCTGCCATGAGGATTTCTCAGCACTCCTATGGACATACCAAGCTTTTGCTCTTGCCTTTTTAAAATGTATAAGCTTCTCCTGTGTGAGGTACATGGAAATTAACCCCAAGCTTTATTTTGTGTCTTTTTTGCTTCCCTGCAATCCTGTGTCCACCACACTTGGCGATTTTGTCACCCCTGTCCTGAAAGACTGGGGCATCACTAAGGGTGCGGCAGTTATGATACAATTCACGAACTTTTCATTTATCTGATCGATGATGAGATTTTCTAAAACCAACTTTTCTAAAGTGGCTTTTGACCTAAAAATTGTGCTGAATAAAGCTTCCAACGTCGTGGTTTTGTTGGGATATGATTTCCGGTGCAGATGTTAAACTGATTAGTGCGGGAAGGTGGTCACTGCCATATGGGTTGTTGATTAATAACATCCCATTTAAAATTGCTAAAAACAGATGGTGAACTAAGAGACAGATCTAAACAGCTCATTTTCCCAGTGGTTTGGGAGCAGTATGTGGATTTTTCATATTTAAAAGACGTACAGTATTTGTGAGGATAAAATCTTCAATTATTTTGCCCCTACAGTCACAGCATTCACTTCCCCAAAAAAAGGGGAGTGAGCATTAAAATCCCCAACTACCAGATATGGCTCTGGAAGTTCATTGATCAGTTGTTGTAGATCAGGGACTGTTAATGTTAAATGTGAAGGAAGGTATACAGAACAGATTGTTATTGCTTTGTAGCTGATGATGCTAATCACAACTGCCTCAAGTTTAGTTTTGAGTGATTTCCTGAGCAGGGATGCTGCTTTGGACAACAATTGTGGCACCTCCCGAAAGTCTTATTTGCCTGTTCGCAATTGCTTCGGAAAGTTTTGTAATGTCTTCGGATATTTACATGTGTTGTGGACCAAGATTGGTCTCCTGATGATAAAGCTGCAGGCAACATTGACCCTAGAATATGTGTTATGTCACTAATTCTTTGGATATTTACATGTGTTGTGGACCAAGATTGGTTTCCTTAAGACAAAGCTACTGGCAACATTGACCCTAGAATATGTGTTATATCACTAATTCTTCAGCAGTCCTCTACAGTTCCACTGTATTAAAAGAGTCATGTTTGTACGTTTTGGGTGGAAACAGAAAAGATTTACTTCGGTTTTGGGCCCATAATCAGGGCACTGTATTTTTTCCACTCAAGAGAGCTGTTCCACCACTGCAACACGGGCAGACTAGGAGTTATGTCCATCACCTCACCGGAGGTGCTGGAGGACTGCGGAGAAGCCGCAGGCATGTGAGTTTAAGGCCTCCCCTGTTGAGGGGAAGTTTTGCGGGGTGCCAACCCGTGGGCCGGCACTTTGTGTTCTTGAGATGGCAGGGCAGCCTGCGCTGCGTCTGCCCAGGGCATGGATGGCCCTGCCTCAGGCTCACTGTGTGGCCTGGGCAGGTGCTGAAGGCTGGTGTGGTGCACCGCCCTGTCGCACCACATCAGCGAAATTTGTTCTTGCTGTGAGCAGGAATGTGCCTTGTGTCTCTGAATCGCAAACGTGCTTCCCTTAAAGTTATATTTTGGTTTGTTTTTATGGTTTTATCGAAATTTCCGGAGCCCTCCACTACGGCGTCTCTCATAGCCTTAGTTGCTTTGGGACGTTAAACCTCATAAACCAAACCAAACAATCTCGAGTACGCAGGGCTATCTCCTTCACAGTTCACACGTTGTAGTGCAGCGTTGCAATTCTTGGATTCATGATCATGTGATGCATATTTAGCACAGGCTTTGCGGCCGCGACAACTCAGAGACATGCCCGAATTTTTGGCAGTTAAAGCAACGTCGAGGATTTGGGACAAAAGGACGCACAGCTGCTTTCAAATATCCTACTTCTATAAATATAGGCAAAAGTCAGGACTATGTGCTTTGCAGGTATTTCCTTATTATATTTAAGGATGTTTATTCGGTGGACTTCAGTGACGTTTTGTTCTTTAAGACCCTCCAACATTTCTTCCTCATTGAGATTCAAGAAATCGTTTTCTGAAACAACACCTTTGACTGTGTCCAGCTATTGATGCAAATCAATAACAGAGACGGCAATATTTCAAAAGTTTGTTAAATTTGTAAGTTTCGAATATTGTGCTTGGTCACGGATCTGGAGGAGTATGTCACCACTGGCTAGTTTGTTACCTTGTAACCAAGGTCAAAGGCTTCAGTCAGAGATTCAGAAACAATGAAAAGGGATATTTTTCTGGCTGGCATTTCTGTTTCTTCGCGTGTATCACATGATACTTCGGGAATGTCTTGTTTTTTGCTTATGAACTGAGCCGTTACTTCAGTCCACACTCTTTTCTGAGGGCGATCATTTTGTGGGAAAGGGGGAGCAATGTTTTTCGGCTGCGGTGCCAGCCACCCACCATGGAGCCCAACAAGGGGTTGCAGCAGGAACTTAAAAACAAGCCCTGCCCTCGCCAGCTGTACACCCTAATTATAACACAACAGACGTAATGCTGGGTAGTTCACCACACAAGGTTAAACCTCGCAGCCTGGAAAAAGAAAAAAGTCGATGAGAGAGAAGGCAGGAAGGTTGCTAGAAAGAAAATAAGAAAGCCAAAGATGAAGGGGAACACAGGAAAAGGTAGCTGCCAATTAGATGCGGTCCACAGGAAGCTGGGGCCAAAGTGGTGTGTTGCTTCCGCCAAGGGGACTTTAAGGTCCAAACGCTCGGCATCGGCTCAAGCACCAGGATCTCCTTTTCCCCGGAGACGGCTAGCTGAGCCACGCACGGCTAAGTGCAGGTGCTGGGACCTGTGGTGACGCGCTGCTCACCATCATCCTCCTGCGGGGATGCCCCTGCGGATGCTCGGGAACCCATGGTGCCGAAACTCACCAATATCTGCATGAAGCAGATGCCCTTAGCGCAAACCTGTTGCTCTCTAGAGCAAATCTGTTGGCAAAGCAGACCACTCAGCAGCTGCACAAGACCAGCTGCAGTTGGCAAAGAAAAAATCTTCATTTCAGACAAGGTCTTTTAACATTAAACTTTTCAGCCTAAGCAATAACCACACCATAAGCCAATGACTTGTGTATCTATGCCCATGGGGCGACTTCGCTGCTTGCTTCCTGCTTGCTTGCTGCTTGCGGCCATCTTCCAAGCCTCGGGCAGATCTTTCAGAATGCCGTCAAGAGCTGCTCTGAAAGCATTCTTTAGCTTCACGCTTGAAGCTACATCAGCCCTTTTCCATTCTCAGGCGGCAGTGGCACGAATTAGCCTTTTTGTGAGCATGCCAGGCTGCTACGGGAACCTTCTCCATTTAGACATAGCTTTCTTTTGAAGTCTTTGTCATACTAATACATATACAACATACTCCTCGGTCCGTATTGGTTAAAAGTGAGCTGTTCTTGTGGTACATAGTACTGCCACTTCAATTTTGGTGGAACCATCAGCGTCATTGTGCATGCATCTACAACAGAAGGGCATGTTGTAGACAATCTGAAAAACTGCTTCTGCATCTCCAAGTGAGCAGATTAGGATGCAAACAGCGATTTCTGCAAAATCTTTCCATTGCCAGAAATGATATACGTCTAGTCCTCTTTCATCACTACACTCTTAAGGACAGAGTAAACACTTGCCTGCATTCCTGCGTTATAGAATACAACTTGGCTGTGCATCTGAGGTTCCTCTTCCAAGATCGCCATGGTCCAGTTTTCCGGCAGCCGCAATGACGCACTATTCTCAATGTTAACAAGACTAATGGTCTCTGCTCTGGATGTAGCCTCCTCCATGTTCAGTTAGCAGGGGTTGCAGGACACTTACACCAAATGGCTGACAGCTCTGCACCTCTTCTTCAGTGACATCAACATCAGCCTTTTATCTCAGCAGACAGGTAGCTCGGCAAGTTTGAATACTGCATTGGCACTGCATCTGGTTTGAGTGCCCATGATCTCCGCTCTATCTCCAAGACTTTGCTGTTGATCATGTGCCTGTATGTTTTTACAATATCCAAAGGCTGAAAGTGGACATCGCACACTTTACACATCTTCCCAAACAGCTTGCTCTAGACCATTTTTGAAGAAGCTCGGGATCACTTGGGTGGCCAAAAAATGCCACTTTCTTTGTTTTCCCTGTACCCACTGGTACAACCAGGAACAAAGCAAGTTGGCATGCTGGATGGCCGACAGCGCATAGTACCACACGATGAATCAGCGAGTTCTCGCGCCACAGGATATTTGCATTCATGTGCACTTGCAGACCAAAAGCAACGGACTAGCTGCAACTGACCTCGTTCCTCATCCCAGTGACGCAATCACTCCTCTAGCAGATACCACGATTTGCAGACACCACATAGTCACTGACAAGGATCAGCATGCACGACACAAAACAACTTGTGTACAACCCACATGCGCACACAGGACGACGAGAAGTCGAACCTTTTGCACCGCTAAAGTGGTACAAGCTTCGACCACAGCACCCCCTCACCGCCTAGGGACAAGTTGTGCCCAGCTCTGCAGTGACAGTTTGGAAACTAAGTATATATTTAAAACTGTTGGTTAGAGCTGTAAAAAGTAAATAGTCAAGGTGGCTAGGGAGCCATGTTGGCTTTGGAGCCTCATTCATGCTGCAAAGTCTACAGGTCATGTGCCAGCTGCCATTTCTTGTTGTGACTGTCCTCTAGATGACGTTTTTCTTTTTTGCAGCAACAGCAGCTCATTTCATCCACAAACTAGCTACATACTGAAGCTCAGGCCCCAGTAACGCTTCCCCCCAAAAAAACAAGCATCACACATGTGCACACACATAGTTACTTTATTTTGAAATATTTCAAACTACTGCACTGCTCATCAGGAGGAAAAGTAAGCGGTGCACGAGCACGCTTGAAGTGCATTGGCAAGTACACTTTGTTATCCAGCTTTGGTGGCTGCTCATCATTAGCCGTACTGCTTGTGGTGGCCGACGTAGAGCGCTGCAGTAGCTCATCGTGCAGGTCCAAGCCACTCCTGCACCAAACAAAGGCTAAGCTTAAACGCTTTGCATGAAAGAGAGTGAGGATAATACAAAAAAGTACAATTTCCTAGTATTTCTTTGAATGTATTCCCACTACAAATGAGTTCCGATATATATATATATATATATATATATTTTAGGTGCATTTGCAGCGCGTCCTCTTTTCAAAGGGTCCCTCCAATCAAAACTCGGCACACTATCTTGCAGGGCCTCCGCATTGTACAGCAAGTCATGGTGCTTGGCACATGGAATTCATGTAGCAAAAATATTAATTATTTTCTCCAAAAACCTTCTACATAGTGCTGGCAGTTTTCCTGCAGCAGCTGTTCTCAAAACTCAAGAATTGTGAAACGTCATTGCATGGTGTACCTGAATGTATGCAAAAATAAAAATTTGAAGCAGCCTCTGAAATCATTTATGCCAGAGTGAGCTGGACGACTTACACATGGAAGCCATTACACAACATTCTCTCTGAAGAACTTCTCTGGAATGTGCTCCTTAAAGGAACCATATGCAATTACAAGTTACCCTCCCTTCTTACTGCACTTCAAATGGCACACTTTGATGGCTGGGATTCTGCTCCATCCAAAAAACCCCATGCCACCCCATGACCTGAGTGTTAGCTTCTGGCCATGCAACTACAAGGGCTGAACTAGTCGACAGGTGAAGCAGCTGCTTCTGATTATTACTGTGTCTAAGTATGAAAAGACGCACTTGATTTTGGCAAGATATTCATTTGTGCCTCTTCATAATCAAGAATTCAATGTATGGCTTTGGCATACTAGAGCAGAGCTGGGCTTTTAGCCATACTGTTTTTTAAGCCTCTTTGCAACCCTCCCCTCCACACCTACCAGAAAAGTAACAGTTCACCTGCCCTGAGAAGTGATTTGGATTTGCATGCAGTTCGCAATACTTCTATTAGTGCGGATGTTTTGAAAAGAACCAAAAAACTAATATTGCCCAGCCCGTACTGAAAAAGAAAAGCTCATGGTGAGTTTGAGAAATCACAATGATGCAAAGACCCATGTTGGGGGAGTTCTGAAGTGTAATTAAAGCATGTAGAAAACCTTTTACAAATGTTTAAAATTGAGGAGGCCAGAAGGTGTAAAGTGCCTCCCAGCTGCACATTAACACATCAACATATCAATTTTTTTTTACCACAGGTTTGTCTTTGACATCCTCTAACAGCAGTCAAATTTAGCAAACGTAGTCCACACAAAAGTGGAGAAATGCAGACCCAATGCAGATGCCATCCTTCTATAAATAACAGCTATCTCAATGCCTGTTCTTCTTACAAGTGGTCTTTCATACAAGCGTTAAAAGCCCAGCCTTGTTGAGCCGAGAGTGCATACAGAACTTTGGACCTCCAAAGCCAGCTCCTCGAGAACGTCAACAGGTGCGTTGCGGAGGGAAACGATGCCCTTCTTGATAGAAGAAAAATTGCACGTAGCCTCAAAATTCGTAATGCGGTGGCTTCGCTCAAACAGGTGAACTTGAAGAAGGTTCAGTATGACAAAGAAGGCGGTTTCGCTGTCCTCACGGCATAAGACTCAAGTCGCAACAGACAATTTCTGGTAACTTTCGGACCTTGGTAAATGCACGACCTAAGACGATGAATCGGCAAGCTATCAAGTTGTTCGATTCCAAGGGGTTAACAGCATTGGCCTCAACCATAAAGGATAGCAGTGACCTCGGCCTGTAAGTCTTCTTTACAGCTAAGACTCACAAGGAAGGATGTCCATTTGAGGCCATCGTCTCAGAACGAGGCTTTTGGAGCTCCACCTGGGCAGATACTTGCAGAACTCACTCTTACTGCTGCAGGTGGATGATCCTTTCTTAGAAGTCCGCAGGTTGTTTCGAGGTTTTTGGAAGAGCTCAGAAATCTAGGAAGACCTTATGCCTTCTCTGTTAATGTCAAAGAACTATAATACTCGCTTTCACAACACCTTCTGTGGGAAGTGGTCTGCGATGGTATCGACTCGTTTCATTGTAACAAGTTCCAGAACGCATGCGGCACCAGCATGAGAAGCTTCCTTGAACTTTTGTCCTTCTACCGGAAGTCCACGATCATCAGCTTCAATGAGAACATCTGCATTCAGAAAGGGGGTGTCTACATTGGATCTTGTCTGGCTGCAATTCTGAGCAACTTCCTGCTAGCCCACTTCGACCAAAAGCTTGAAGCTGCATTCCAGGGACTCCCCGTCCCCAGAATGTTAGGATTTGTAGATGATTTCCTGGTCCTTCTCAAACCTTCCAAGGATGATGCAGTAGCATATGTCACGTTTATGCTGGACGTTTTCAAGAGCACACTCAGTGCTTTTCATTTAACCCATGAGCTTCCTGAGAACAAAAAACTCCGCTTTCTCAACTTAGTAAAGATGATCAAGGAGGATCATATGTGTTGGAGGTATGCGCCCCATTCCAAGAAAGGCTTCATGTCTTACCAGTCAGCTGACTCCAAACTGGTTAAGTGTGGTACTTAGCCATCACTGCTATGAAAAATGCCCTCAACAGATCGTGTCACCATGAACTTAAAGCCAGCTCTGATACCCAGGTAATCTGGCTCAGGTCGGCGGGTTCCCCGAGCACCTTCTTTGCAAACTGTCTGAAAACATTTTGGCTGAATGACATGGTGAACTGACCACAAAAGAAAAGGAAGAAGGTCCGGTGGTGGTGGTTTGCTATGGCCATGTGTTGTACAGAAGCTGAAGAAGATTGGCACAAGGTTTGGTGTTCAAGTGGCTTTTTCCGCATCGCACAAGCTGGCCAGGTTATGCCAACTAATAAATAAAGATGAACGAAACAAGGTGGAATGTCGTAAAAAGCACAAGACCCGTTTCATACCATGTGAGGAAGGTATGGTGTATGATATTCTGCTCTCATGTGGGCAGTCGTGCATTGGCCAAACCAACCGGTGTGTTAATGACCGCATGAGAGAGCATGCCGCCTCGATGAAGTCGACGCCCAAGTCTAGCCCCGCACCTAAATGCCAAGATTGCCAATGGAGCAATAGCAGGAAGAGTCATCGCAACTGCAACATGTGCAGACGGACGCAGGATGACCGCCTGAGGGTGCGGGCTGGGTTGTTAAGATCTTCGGCCCCCAAGAGCAACCTCAAGCTGCTGCATCGCCGTGATTGCCAAGAAGGCGTGTGTGAGCCAGACCAGCGTTACTGCAGGGTCTTGTAGAATCACAGGGTAAAACTCATGTGAGAAATTATATAGAAACCTTCGCAATCAACAAAAGAGGCACAGATTGTGTTAGTGCTCCTTCTGTCAGTTTGCTGGCTAAAGAGATAGCCTTCTTAGATAGCTGTTAACTTTTGACTGGCGCGAGTGCGGTTCTTTATTTTCTGTTTGTTTAAATGTATGCAACCTTCATATTTATTGCCTCGTTGCAATAAAGCCTTGCTGTTAGTAGTGCTCGTGGTGTGTCCTTTTCTTTCTGGCATCCTGCTGCTTGCGCTAGCTGTTTTCACGGATAACCAACAGGTTCAAATTCGCGCCTTAACAAAGTATGGTAATCTGATTAGTACTCGCAAAAAAGGTATCCAGCCAGTAAATGCGTACGAGCATTTACCACTGCTACTGAATAAAGCAAAACTTCACATCGGTAAGCGATAGTTGCAGCCAGGTTTTACGTCCCGTTTTCATGCACCTTGCGATCACACTTTGGATAAGCAGAGAAAAATTCCAGTGCCTAGCCTCTGTAACATGGGCCTGCACATTAGCAAACACAATGCTCAATGTGTTCGCTTCAGAGAAGTATCGAGACACTGGGCTCCATAACCACAGCTACAAGGACTTTCTGTACAAAATTTGAAAATGTTTTTTTTTTTTCTGCTTCGCAGCTCTTGCCATTTGCTGCTGCACCAGTAGCTTCTCTTCCTGCTGACTCGTCGGCGCCTCATCTTTCATAAGCAACACGTGCTCTGTGGGGATGAGCTCCCTGAAGTGCAGTCTGGAGTTCTTCGTGAATACTTCATCGCTGGGATCGAGAAGAGGATCCAAAGGAATAAAGGAGAAGTTCGAGCAGTGACAGATAAAGACGCCTGCAACACAGTGCTAGCTTTCCTTTTGACTGCTGCCTGACCTCACTGCCCACCTGCCAGCACTCAAGGAGTCCTGAAGTTTTTGGTGAGAATGTTACAACCAGAATGCCCAAAGTTTGAATCAGAATGGAGAGAATAAGTACCCCAACTTTGGATCTAAATTTCTCGGCAAAAAATGGGTCTTTTGTTGCGAGGCAAATGATAACAATGCCGCAAAATGCTGAATTATAGGATTTTGCAGACCACTAAAATTTGATAGAGTTGTCCTCAGTGTCCCTTTAACGTAAAACTTCATGATTCTTTGTGGTCTGTCCCTCTATCTTTACACTATTTCCATTGCTATTATGCTATCATTACAACCATTTGCACAATATTACGTTATTCAGACAGTACGATAACTGAAAGCCGCTCAACATTGTAATGAGACTAGCTTTTTGCGTAGCAGTAGATCAGCTCATCTTGTTTGAATAATTTACAGTTACATTAATTACAGTTAAGCCTGGATGTCACAAACCTCCATATAGCGAATTCCTGAATATCACAGAGTTTCTCAATTCTCCAACGCCAACCGCCCCCCTTGAAGCGCGTGTATTTGAGACCTCCATGTAACGAAGGAGTTGCAGCGATTGACCCTGGCATAACGAACTTGCTACGCTGACTGCCTGTTAGCTTGTGCTGAGTTTAGAAATTTGGCAGAAAAGTTTCACGACAATAAAGCGCAAACTGACATCAAAGGAACGTCTGTGATCGTAACGAGCAACCGCAGTTGACACAATGTGCGATGCTTCAACACTGTCGGTGCATCTCCACTGCTTTCGCTTTTGGAGCATCATACCACATTTTGCTACAGTTTGTGCTCAAAAGCAGCGAAAAATAATAGAGTGTAGCAAAGAAGAAACTCTATGAGTAGTGTGTTTCTGTCGCTGCCGCATGGTTGCTCGCGTGATTCCAGTGCCGATAACTCTCGCATGTCGGGAGCGGAGACGACGGAGAGTGCCGGCAACACAAGATGAAGAGTCTATTTCATGGAGCAACACAGCTGTGGGCAGACCAAGAGAGGGAATGTGAGGGGAGAAACATGTGCCTCTGCAGCCAGTCTAGGGCAGTGGTGAGACTGCCTGTGCTCTCTTCTAGCTCGATCATCATGGTGTCCCCACCACTCCCACTCTTCCCACATCATTTGTGGCAGCGTTACGCGAGCCGTGGTGGCTGCTGCCCTAGTCGCACTATCAATGCAATCATGAAACTTTCCTCAGCGTTTATGACTTCAAGTAATGGGATTTTCTTTAAACATTTTCAAAGTAATTTCATCTGCATTTATTTCTTACTTTGGTTTCCGTTGTTCTGCTTTGTCAAGTCTTCTCGTAAAAACTGCATATACCGCAGACGTGGATACAACCACAGATCCTTGACTTCTTTCAGTTTCATTATATCCAGGTCTAACTGTATAGCCTAGAAGGCCACCCTAAAGAAAAAATTGGAGAGGACACTTAAGCTCAACCTTAAGGGTATGACGTTATAACGTTAATAGGACAATGTCCATATATATGCGGAATTGGTCATTCTTGATTTTATAATCATATATTCCTGGGAGTCCTCCTACCACTCCTGGCGCAGTGCTGCAGCGGTGGACGCAGCGGTTAAGCAATGCGCTACTGCCCTACGATGGCAGGTGCTTTCACCAGTGGTGCTTGTGCGACCTAAGTTGCTCTTTCCGAGCAACCTCTTGCTACCAGTCAGGGTCAGTTTGCTCAACATCCGGTGGGCAGATTGTGATGATGCCACAAGGTCTTGTGACCTAGGTTACTTTTCCGGTGATTTTTCGCCCACAACACCGCCGGTGTATTTTCTGCAGAATGGAGCCTTGCTGCTATCATGTTAAAAACTGGTAGCGTTCAAAGCATCTTTACTGTTAAATTCAGCTGTTTAAAAAACTATTATCATACTACCTGTTTGTTTACTGGCTAGTTACAGACACTGGGCTGACTTTGGGAATGATGCAAAATGCTGATGATCTGGGTAAAGCCCATTGGGCACTCACCCTTGGCCAAGAGTCAGCACCTGTGCATCCAAGTCGCCTGCTTGATGTGACAGCAGGTACATGCCCAGCGGCAAACTGCAATAAAAAGCATGCGTGCAATTGTCTAGCCCCTGCATGCTAAAAACACTAGACCTATTCCCTGTTACAGTGAAAACATTCATGTATGCCAAAGACCTCAATGAATAATGCACTTCATTGTCTCCATTAACTATAGAAGGCTTTCTTTTCAGCACCCACAGTGACTAAGATATTGCACTGCAATGAAGTATCAGCGCGTAACTGCTGGTGTAAGAGCATGTCCTGAGAAAAAGATGGAACCAAAAAAGAGCTGATGTTCCAAATTCAAAGCTGTAGGGACACATTTGGCACCTGGACTCTACGCTACATTTGCACATGATGAGAAAAGGGAAAAGTGGAAATTAGCACACTGCAACATGTCTGCTAGACACATGTCAAGGCTCCATTTTGAAGGAGTGATAAAATATGCCCATGAAAAAAAAGGCACCATGAACCTCATTTGAGAGCAGGAGTTTGTTTTGCAAAATGAAGGGGTAGAAATTTTTAAAAGAAACGTTAAACCTTCATTCGTAGAGCATAGCAAGTTCGGAAAAGAAAAGGCAGCACTAAAGTGGAGTTCAATTGAGGAAAGGAAGGCCAACTGGCAGGAAAGCAAGAAATATGTCAGTGGCATGCCAGCAAAATTACAGCCTTACTACACTTGACTAGAAAGTTACCATCCTCACCACTAGCACTGCCCTGTTAATTGCATTATCAGATGTGACTGCACACGTGTATTATGCCATAAATAGCACAGGCAGAGCTGTCACCTAGAACTAGTTGGTGGGTCAGTGCCATACACTACAGCCAGGTAATCAAATGAAGACTTTGCACTTAAATGGGCACATACACCAAACTTCAGCGACGCAGGTTGTCATTTGCTTCAGCTGTATATAGGGAGTCTACTCAGCAAACATCAACCGCAGGCATTTGGAAGAATGTCATTCAATAAGATTTTGAACACTGGCCAGTAAGCAGCTTCGACATTTCTATCAATACAGAGATCGACGTTAAGTGATACGCAATTCAAGCAGCACTAAGATTGTGCATCTCTGAGCCTGGGACATGAGGGGTTGCTGGCGCGTGCATGGTGAAGGTGCAGGCAGACAAGCTTCACCTTGCGTTAGGGATTTCCGTGCCCACAGGATCGCTGATGCTCCAGTGGGGTGAATATGGTTTGGTTTATGATTTATGGAGGGTTTAACGTCCAGTGACTCAGGCTATGAGGGATGCCGTAGTGAAGGGCTCCATAAATTTCAACCACCTGGGGTTCTTTAACGTGCACTGACATCACATAGTACACGGTCCTCTAGAATTTCGCCTGCATCGAAATTTGACCGCCACAGCTGGGATCAAACCCGCGTCTTTAGGGCCAACAGCCGAGCGCTATAACCACTGAGCCACCGCGGTGGCTGTGAGGTGAATATGATGTCACGCAACAGCTGCATGCTGATGCTGACTGCAATCGCAATTTACTATAAAAATGGCTTGTAACAATTAGCCACATTGCACTTTGGCTTCCTAAGTTTAATTATTATTGCACCAATAGGGACCTCTGAAGGCAAAAGCCCTGACATGCAAAAGTTTTGTGTCTGTACCTATTTAACACAAAGCATATGACAGTGTGACTATAGTTAGCTAGGATGTTCTTTTGATCCCACAGCAATGCCTACTGTTTATCACTGTCCTGTTCCATCTGCCAGTAGAGAAAGCAACTATGAATAAAAAATATACATATAAAATAAAAATGAGTTCACACTGTAAAGCATCACAGTAAGATGTACCATGCTTGACTGTTGTTGTTTGGGGTTTAACATCCCAAAGAAACTCAGGCTATGAGGGACATGCCGTACTGGAGGGCTTCAGATAATTTCGACCACCTGGGGTTCTTTAATGTGCACTGACAATGCACAGTACATAGGCCTCTAGCATTTTGCCTCCATCGAAATGCGACCACTGTGCCTGGGATCGAACCCACGACTTTCAGGTCAACAGCTGAGCACATACCACAAACACTGAGCCATCACAACGGGTGGTAACATGCTTAATGCCAGCCATATGACTGGTGGCATGCCGGGCACATGAAGTACAGTATTTACTGACATAATCTGCGCACCCCCAACTTTTTAAGAGGATTTCTTTAAAAAAAAAATTGTTACTGGCATATTTCACACTTTCTGCCGAGCCAGACCAACAGCATGTATGCGAGTGCGTGCAAAGCAGACTTCGGAAGATTGGTGCATCCGTGTCGCTGTGTGAGGTTACGAAAGGTGCGAGCGGCGAGGGCACGAATTGAGTGCTGTTTGCTCGGCTCACTTGGGCTACTGGTTGCTTTGTGGACTAGCAGTTGTGCGCACGCCCAAATCTGAAACTACCGAACTGTTTGCCATTTGGTTTACCCCTAGTCAGACGGGCTGCATGCTAGGGTGCCGTTTTATCACCCGTTATCTCCTTTACCTCCCACTGCTGCCTTTGCAATTATATAGTTGTGCATTTATTGCTCTGAGCTGCACACGCTCTGTCATCCATTATGCCACTCTGCGAGAAACTACATAACATGGGGCGGGGCGGGAGGTGGTATGAGTCTTATATTTCAAGTCAACTTTTTTTGTTCCACAGAGAGGGATGCGAGATGGGGAGTTTATGTATAGACGGCAGTATGCAGTATGTATTGCATGTTAGGACCTTTGTAGAATTTTTTAGGACATGCTCAGCAAATTTTTGTGCAATTTGCGATCCCCCTTTTTGAAGCTTTAATCTAAAGAAAAAAGTGTGTAAATTATGCGAGTAAATACAGTAAAACAAGTCACACAGAACCATTACACATGCAACTCATATGCAAATAATCTTCCGAGCATCGATAAATCAGAATTGATACAAATATAGCACACCTTTGTTAATACTGGATTTCATAGCGCGCCACCAAAAAACAAGCAGTATTTTGAGATAAGCAAGTTTTAATTAATGAGGCTTTACAGTAACTCAACAAGAGCTGCAAGAAATACCACCAGCACATGGGTGGCAGTCTGAAGGGTGTATGCACAGCAGCATAAAAACCCCTTATTCTCCACTCCTCCACCCTCCTCCTATACATCCGTGCTGCACACCTTTGAGGTAGTTCACGGAGTTGCAGCTGTTAGAAGCCCTGCCATGTTTTTCCGTTCTGTGGAGTGGCCCTGCAGCTGCCTGCCAGGAGCACTTTAAATCTTGACCCCCATAGCAGGGCAGCCTTCAAAACAGAGCTTGTTCTATGGGGATGTAATTTAGCACCCTGCAACCAGACACCAATGGTAAATACAGATCTAGATACACTGCTTATTTACAAGCGATGCTTCGATCAGGGTGGTTATCTGGCTTAGTGACATGGCACAAACGCTCTGAAGTACAGAGGAAAACATGAACATATTCATTCATCCGACACACTACAAGGCACTCAGAATGCCACAGACAAAAGTGAACAAACAAAGCCTTTTTTAAGATCGAATGATTGACTATGTGCCTGGCTGCTAGTCTAGGCTGAAACTGGAAATGCGCAGTACATGTTTAATTTTTTTTATACGCTATGCAAAGTAGTAGCACACAATGGATGTTTCATAACCTTTTTCCCTAAAAGTATTTAAGGTTAATTAGAAAGCCCAACCATACAGCCAACCCTATTTTTGAAAAGGCATGTACAGACGCAATTAAAAGACAACTTACTGGTGTAGCTGCTCAGTCAGTTCATGTATGAGGGCGAGGAGGGTGTCAAGACTGAAAAGAAAGAATTGCACATGCTCAATGTATAAAGTAGTCTCCTGCTGCCTCCAATGGGCTCCAAGTAATGTGGTTGACACAAAGGAAAAGCACAATACTTTAAGTTCTGGTCCCTTTCTACTGCCGTGCAGCACTAAAATTCCAGCACCATGGTGCTCCAGGAAAGAGTGTGCAGATTTGCTTAAAGGAGTATGGACAGCTAATTTTGGTGGGATTTTTTCTTCTCTACAATGGTGTGGAACAGGCTAATATGCATGAATCACTATGTGGTATTCACCTGTGACCACTAAATAATGTATAATCGAGTTTTTCTGTCGTGCTGTTTCCATTTCACCAGTCGAACGATGGCTGTGAAGGCAAAATGTGATTATATGTCACATGAGGCACGGAAAAATTGTGGTACAATCGCTGGTTCATCATTTCAATACACTGCAGTGCTAAAGCCAGCTTCCTCAAGAGCCAGAATGGCAGCGTATGTAGAAGCAGCGATTATAGTGCAGTTTTATCACGCCTTACGTGACCTATCACCACACTTTGACGTCAGTCATTTTTCAGCTGTTGAAACCGGAACGGCACGAGAAAGAAATTATATTATAAATTACTTAACAGTCGTACGAGAATACTACGTTGTAATACATGTATAATAATGCCTTACGCATCATTACAAAGAAGAAAACATGCACCCAAAAGTTCGGTGTCTATACTACTTTAAAGGAGCGCTGACAGATCTTGAGGCAGAGATATCTGTACCTTCACATTTCTCAGTACACAAAGCACCCCCAAGTCTACAAATAATGAGCATAACTTGCAACCTATTTTAATTCACTTTACATGTTCATTGTTTACAATTTGCACAATTTTGGGTGATCCAAACACACTTCAGAGCCACTACGGATGATATGAACGCACGAGCCACAACCATACCCTCGACCACTAAGCACTGCTCGATGTCACGAGTGAGTGGTGGCATGGTTACATCAACAATGTCATGGTTGTCAGTTGCGCAGTACAAACTGCAAGCAAAAAGTGGTGGTTCTCAGAGGTAAATAAATTCAGTCAGCTCTAAACACATCTGCGTGAATGCATTGTCTGTGCTTCTGCATATGGCTTTTATTCATTTTGGATGGTATGAATATCTGACGACACAGATACTTTTCATGACCTTGTTAAATTCGCTACCGAGATTCTACTGTAATCTAGAATTAAGACATATCGCATCTTTAGGCTATGCCTTTTTCACAGGCGTTATCAAATACTGTATTTTCTCCTGTAATTTTGGCACCCATAGTGTATTACTCTCATTTACAAAAGAAACGTTGCATATTTTGAGCTCCTTGCTATGCAAGCACACCAGCATGCACGCAGGTGCACACAGAGCAAGCTTGGGAAGATTGGCGCAGCCGCATCGACGCGTGTGACTGTGAAAGGTGAGTAAGTGGTAAGGGGATGCCACTTTAAGGAAGATGACACAGGGGAGGCCAAGCCAAAGCAAAGACACACCTGTGGTGCATAGTGTGAGGGCAAGCGTGACCGGCTTTTTTGCGTGTAAGTGCTTCATTCGGGCATGAGAACAAGTATACTTCGACCGCCTTGCTCTGCTGTGAGAGCAAACTTCCGGTAACCTCCAGAGCATGTGTTGTGCCAGAATACGAAACTACTGAACTCTTGGTTGTTCACTTTACCATTAGTCAGCCATGCCGCACGCAAGGGTGCCATTTTATCACCTTGTATCTCCATTTGCCTTTGACTGCTGGCTTTGCAATTGTATTGTTTATCGTTTATTGTTTTGAGCGGTGTACACGCTGTCACGCCAACCTGCGGGGAACTACATAATGTAAGGCAGGGTGGGTAGGGGGGGGGTATGCGATTTGTCTTTGAGTCACCTTTTTTTTTGTGGCCAGAGAGAGGCACGAATAGCAAGGTCGACTTATACATGGCAATATACGGTATACATTGTGCATTATGAACTTTGTTGAGTTTTTTTGGGACATGTTCACGAAATCTCCAGATAATTTGTGCACCCCCTTTTTTGAGCTTTAATTTCAGGAAGAAAGTGTACAGATTATGTGTGTAAATCTGGTACCATATGACATTTCAGCCAGTTTGCCAGTTCCCCGCTTATCAAGCTGCATCAGCCATCTCAACCCATCTACTCTCCTCCAGCACTGGACTACCTCAAATCTCTGCTTTCTTTACAAAAACTGCTTGGGACTGGAACAATCTGCACGCTGATGCTGTGCCGCTACTTGGGAAAGTACACATCCCCTCTCCTTCATTCTGTCACAGTGTAAGGTCCGTCTTTATCACAGCACTGCCTGGTGCAGTGAACACTCCTTCAAAGAGAGGCATGCACACAGCCTCTGGCTAGCACACTTCTTCCTGTTGCCTTTTTCCACTTAACCATGGGGTTTTTTTATGTGCTCCGACCTCCTTTCTGGGGATATTTTAATAAGTGGTTACCAGCACTGCCACCAAAAAGAACAAGCCCCACTAACCTTGCAATCTCAGACTCCTCCTTTTCCACCTCCTCGACAAACAGGATGCGGCATGTTGGCACCTCCACTCTCACTGCAAAGCAGAGATGGCAGCAGGCAGTGGGTAGTCATTCACTCACATGCAGGCCACCCCTGCCCCCCCCCCCCCTTTTTATTCCTTTGTTTTTTTTTGTGGCTAGGTAGTGCAGAGGACCCCAACGGGCAGCTAGGATGAAGAATCTATTAATGTCAACCACAACAAGTTCCCCCCCCCCCATAGGGCAGGAAGCTCACCTCTCAGCATCCGTGGGCACAGTGAAAGCCATGCCTTCTGCTGCTCACTTTCAGCTTTGCTGAGGACCTCTGCACCAAGGTCTGGCTGGTACTCAGGCTTCGCCACCACTGCACACTGTGCGAACCAATGCAGTAGGAACAGACTGACTCTGGCTGCTATAATGAACCTCATAAATTTCCTTTGCATATAGGGCACAAAAGATTTGTATGAGTGTGCACTAGGGATGCGGTCCTATAGTGTGTAATCCTGTGCTGGGTGTACAGCAGCTTCTGAGGGATAAAATATGGTCATATGCGACTCAACCCTGCAGTAAAGCTCTGCCCACGTTCAGGACCACCGAACAGAATTCATCTGTTACAAAAAGTATGCCGTTGTTAAGCCTCTCTTGTTACTTAATCAAGAAGCTAATCACGAGATGCAATTATAAGTTCAAGAAATTTGATGCCTCTGACTTTTTTCATACATTCAAACATTAAAAAGCTGATTTTATTCACTGTTGTGATCGGTCAAAGGAGTAATACAGGATGCTGCGAACTGCGACCCATGGTTATCAAGTGGCCTTTTTTAAGTTGTATCCTACTACAGTAGAACCTCGATTATATTACTTTCAGGGGAGTGCGCAAAACCATCGATAACCAAAAATCTCACACAAGTGACGCATTCGTGTAATAAACATGCCCACTACTCTGACTTTCAAAAATTAAAGTTAATTTCCCCATGTTATATAAAAGCGGCTGTTTTCGCTGAGACGACGAGCGGTCAGGCTTTTTGGCGTCGAAGAGGCAGCTTTAGATGAGGCACACGAGAGCTCCCACCCCTATGTGTTAAGAAGACGTCACAGGCGCCTTGAAAATGATATCGACGACGCACCAGATATATGGCTGCTCCCACCTAGGGTGCCTCAATGCGTGTGCTCCTCCCACCGCTACGTGTGCATCGAGGCACCCTACTACAACCCTTCAAAAGCATTTTGTGGTGCGCAGTACAACCATGCCAGCGACACGTCTTTCTGTTCAGATTTCTTCTGAACCGCTGTCACTCTACGGCAGCAGTGTCTGTACTAGGAATTCGCATCATAAAGAAAAAAAACATGATGTTCGCCTGCTACCCGAATGCATCGACGACGCGCATTCTGGAGCGATGTGCAGCCCGCTGAGTAACAATGCGGCGCTCGCTCCTAGCTCGCTTGGTGTCGCTAGGCCTCATGTGTGCCACACTGAAGCTGCAGCAGAAAGTGCTTTGAAACTAGCTGCCGATGATCATAAAAATGTCTAATCTTGTTACTGCATCTACAATAACTTTATGCTGGTATGAGCATACTATTGATTTCCCTAACGCCTTCATCAGTGAAGCGCGTGGAAAAATGGGCCAGGTGAGCTGCCTTGCACCGGTGGCCATGGGTAGCACGCACTGAGTCAGAGTCTGAGCTGTTGGCAGAACCATCATTACAGGCCATCGTGCTCTCGATCACATTGTTTCATTGTTGCGCGCAGCACATCTCTGTCATGATTCCAATCTAGAGCCAACTTGGTGGATGTCATGTCTGGCAATAATGTGCTTCACAAGCATCTCTCATTTAGGTGGTTCTCACCAGCCATCGTACAGAGAGGGGCATGCATATTTTTTCATTTTATAACCAAGGCTTTTAATGCATTATTTCTATAAGGATTCGCCAGGCCCATGCTAATTCATCGTAAAATGCGGGTCGTCACACGAACGGGGATTGCATAATTGAGGTTCCGCTGTACCAAAACAATTCTCTGAAGAAAAAAAAAACATTAAGAAAGGCTATAAACTATAATATGAATAATCCGGTCAACACTATCTCTCAAGGATCTCAAATATGTAATGTCATCAAAAAAGGGTTTTGTTAGCCAAAGAAACTATGTATGGCAACTTAAAGGAGCGCTGAGAACAAATTGAAGTGGATCTCTATCAAGTGATTACTGCCTTCTAAGAGGCTACTTTCACGGAAATTTTTATAGGCTAGAAAATGCAACAAAAAAGTAAAGGTTGTGGAGAGTCACAGGCAACAATCTCCTGCAAGTGACTTTCCCCGTATAATCTTCCCACAACAGTTCCTGTTCTTCTTTGTTTAGCTGCTCTAGCAACAATGGAGGGTGCCTGTGCTTGCTTAGCAAGAACTGCTGCAGCGCAGGAGAAAGGTGTTCTTTCTTCGGGCCTTGGTCTCAGGCAACTTGAAGCGCATGGACAACTGCAGGCAGCTCCGCTCTTCACCATCAAGTTGTGGTTTTGCAGAAACAATTCTCAAAAGCTTGCTCCGTCCAGCCTAGGAGCATCGGCTTTGCCCAGCCCTGGCCTGAGCAAACTATCACTCGTAACTTCACTAATGAGTCGAAGACGTCCTCGACTCTCTAGTGCAGCCCTTCCGTGGAACTTCTCATCAGCTTCTCATCGGCTTCTCATCGCTAGCTGGTATTGTTTCAGCAGCAATAAATGCCACATTGCTGAATTGCCTTGCTCCCAAAAGCACGGCCCGCCATAGTCAGCTTGAGCGCTGTTGAGTTTGCTATCACAGGGTGGGACTGGCGATTTGACAGTCAGCCACAGACGAGCGGTGAATATACACAAATATCTAGAAACCTTCGTTTTTGGGCAAAACCAGATTTTGCCAGATTCCCACATCTCGAACAGATTTCTTCAAAGTCGTATTAAACCCAATTTCTGCCTGAAATAAGCCTTCTAGTGAATGCGCATTCTCTGCTACATAAAGCTGTATGCAATGCATAAAAATTTGAGCATATAAAGTCGCTGATTGATTTTTCGGACTTCTCAGGACCTGGAAAATGGTCCAAATAATTCAACAGTCCGGAAAATTTGTGAACTTAAGAAGAAAGCTTTTCCGACACAAACTGGCTTTCAAAATAGCAAAAATCGCCACTCCCCATGTTCTGCCTATAAGCAATAGTTTTAGACTATCTGAGCCATAGGCATGCTTTCGTTATGTCCGCATCGTCTCATGTCACGGTACCAGACAGTGCGACGCAGCCGCAATTCCTGCCACAAAGAAAATGCACTCGCTGTGCGAAGCAAGAACAGTCGGGTTGAATGGGGCAATGATGCTCGTGAAGATCGAGAGGTAACCCACAGGAAGACACAAGCGGAAATGAGTGCCTCCAAATGCAGTTCCCCTCCCTACCTCTACCGCGTTTGCTGCCCTACACCACGGGGTGTCATCAAAGCTGCAGCGGACGCTGCAGCTGTCCCATTTTCAATGTGATTGAGCGCTCTTTGTAGGTCATCTCGATGGCAACGGAAAGCATCTCATTATCTGAAATGGCAACGATAGAGAACGAATAGTCAAGCCTATCCAAACCAGTACGTCTGATTCACCCCATCAGCGCCGACTGATTCCGTTTAAATCCAAGATGGCACCTTTCACAGCTTCGGAGAACAGGTTGGTTGCGACAGTGATGCCCGCTCACGTCTATATTAAGCCTAATTAACAAACTTTTGGTTGAATAACAATCTCCATTGTATTGCTGGTGTCCATTCTAGTCCGAAAAATCAAACCTTTAGACTACACAAAGTATGAAATATCGGTTGTGAGAATAAACGCATTTCTACAAGGTGCACGATGGTTCCTCGGCTCTTTCCTCGTTGGCGTTGCATAACCCTCCTCGCAGCGCCGCCCCTCCTCCTCCGCTCTAAGAGAGTGTTCGTCGTATTTTCCCGTTTTCGTTTGATTACTGGATGCTTGCTTCTATTGCACTAATCTGTGCACCTTATGTTTGAATTATTCATAGCCGCGACTTGGGTTTTCTTATAATGTTTGCACTCCTTATTTTGCACCAGTGGGAAATAAATTTTCCTAGAAGGAATGCATCCAGCTCTCAGAAAGTCTACAGAGAGAATACTGATGCTGCATCTAGTTTGTTTCATTCCCGCTGCATTTGCTCAGAGCAGAAATTAATTTCTTGCCTTTTCACTCGAATGCCAAATACAACACTTGTATCCGGCAATGCCTGAACGTGACAACGCTTTCGCGGTATCAGTGTAAGTCCAACACGGGAAAACCCAAGTCCCCGATACGAATAATTCAAACAAGGTGCACAATATGGAACCCTCACCAGGCTTACTTAATACAACTGCTCGAAGCTATCCAGAATCGGGCAGCGCGCTTCATAACGTCGCAATATTCGTCTCGACACAGCGTTACCAACCTAAAATCGTCTCTCGGCCTTGAACCATTAGCACTCCGCAGAAAAGTATCAATTCTTTGTCTCTTACACAAACTATACTTTAACTTCCCTGCACTACGCCTAACTTTGTTATCTGCTCCCTTACGCTCATCTCGCCGATTATTCAACTCCCTCAGCATTCAGCGGTTGCACGGTTCATCCAACGCTTTCAACAAATCTTTCCTTCCCATTGCCATAGAAGAATGGAACAATCTTCCTGAAACCGTTGTCATCGAAACTAATCCCGCCAGATTTAGGCAGCTAATAACAGACCACTTGAACCAACTATAGCTACTTCCCTCGCGATGCTCTGCCTGCAATTTGAACTGCTTGTGCCATTGCGACCCCCCTCTCCACCCCACAAGTGTTTTCCAACTTATTTAATTTCCGTACAATTTAATGTTTATTTTATATACAACTGTTTTACCTTATATATTCTATACTATTTGAATTACCTGACGCTAATTGCACGTCAAACTTGTTATTCTTGTTATTTTTTGTTATAGTTTTTTATGTTTACATGCCTTTGTATGACCGTTTCACACCACTGTCTTTCCCCCCCCCCTTATGTAATGTCCCAAACGGGATCTTTAAGAGTTCAATAAATTATGATGATGATGATGAGATCAGTGCAATACAAACATCCAGTAAACAAACGAAAATGGGGAAATACGACGAACACACTCTTAAAGCGGAGGAGGAAGGGCGGTGCTCCCAGGATGGTTATGCAACGCCAACGAGGAAAGAGCCGGTTCCTCAGCGGAGTTCGAAATATTGTGCAAGTCTGAATTACTCGAATCCGAAAAATCGGTCGGCTACTGTACAGTAAAAGCTCGTTAATTTGAACACCACAAGAACACCAACACAATTCGAATTAACTGAAGTTCAAAATAACGAAAGTGAACAGAATACACAATACTTTACGATCTGTAAAGAGTCGGGTAGTAAAATTACCCTATTTCACTGTTCTGATATATTCCATCACCTTCTTTTTTCCAGGAAGGCAGCAGCCAACGCCTTCTCTTCTAAAGCCAGATTTATCAGAAGGCCTGTACTTTGCCTTTAAAACTGAGAAATAGGTAGGCAGTGATCGGTGCATCCAAACTTGTGCAACAAAGGGCTGCACCGGAGTCGCGAAGGGCGTGCAACCAGCTTGCCCAAATTGTCCAGAAATACAAATCAATCAGGTTCGAATTAATGAGCTTTCACTGTACTGTGCTTATTCAAGAAGGGCATTTTTCGGTCGAGTGAAGATTTTAAATTTCTTTTGAGGTTTATTATTCAAGCAGTGGCTTAATTACAGAATAAGATCAAAAAATACTTTTAAAAATGAGAGGACAAAACATGGGTAGTTCTTACGTTTCTCACACAAGTAATGAAAATCTCATTGCGAGCAAATTTGTTTGATTTGCTGTGTAAAGTGTAAAAAGAAAGAACACTCGAGGTACAGTCAAGCAAGATATACTTTTTTGGAGCAACGTGGCTTTTTTTTTTTAAGGTGGTGCAAGAATACACACTGCAAGGCATAAAATGCATGAAAATGAAAAAATTGACATTCAGAGTGGTATCCCCTCACATGGGCAGCACAATCATAGCACATAAATTCATGATGTACAAATGTCATATGGCCAACGTGGAGTGAGATATGAATGCATTTATGTGTACACTGATTTCTGTTGTCAAAAAAAGCCATTCCTCACCAAACCAAATGGCACTTACACCCAGCATGGCAACATATAATGCCATGATGGCAACAACTTCCAGCAAGATGTCACTACAAATGGAGAGTGCTTCGATAAGGCTATCGACTTGCACACAGACCGAATGAGTAGGTTGTAGAAGAGCATGTGGCCTCATATGAATGTGTTCACTTCAGTGCTGTGTTCGTGAAACTCATGTTGTTTTCAAGTCATAAAAGCATATTCTATTCATAACCAAACATTTCAATGCGGTATTTGTTGTTGGCACCACCAGCACATGATCATGACAAGTCTAGCAGCCATGAATTGAATTGCAGGCACCATTAAGGTTACATAAATAGGCAAGTGTCATTAGTAATGTGAAACATCCTCGACAAATATGTATGACAAACTGACAGACTTGGCAAATAATTCCAACAGCTTAAAACAGTCACCACGCAAGATTTAGCAGCAGCATTGTGCTGCTCTAAGCATAGACACTGACCAGGCCGCCATTTTGACTGCCATCTGTCCATGCTCGATGACGTAGCAGCAACTTCTTTCCATTTGGCAGCAGCTCCCACAGGTCCCTCCACACATGCCCTTGAATCTGTTCCATGGAACATGCCGCTACGCAAGGTTGTGCCTGCATTTGCCATGTCACACATGGAAAAACAGAAAGGAAGGAAGAAGTCATGCACACCCTCTAAAACACTTAACAAAAACCTAGTCTTGGCATGACCATGCAAAGTTCAAAAGCAGTCTGACTTTTTGAATTTGTCTCGATTTGACACAGAATGCTTCAGTAGCAGACATTATTAGCTTCCCGCAAGCCACTACAGGAAATATGGCTACAGGAAGCATGACGAGACATGCTGAACATTTTTTGGACTTATTTTAATTATTTCATTAGTCAGCCTACCAAAAAACCTTGAACCACATTTTATGCGATTGCTCCGCCATTAAGCGCACCTACCTTCCATCAAATTCCATGCCTGTGGCAATGCCCTTTTCACTCTTGAGCCCAACATGTCCACGTGTGTACTCCTGACTACTACAGGAATAATAATAAAAAACGAATCCATGCCTGTGGTTAAGCAACCCTCCAGTATTACAAGTATGGCAACCACGCACATATTTACACTTCAGGTTCCCATCGGCTAACTCTGCTAGAGTTGCTGCTGCTCTGGTAAGGACTGTTATTAAGGACAATACACTGGACATGACAACACTGTCGTGAGCATAAGCAGGAAGACAGATAGAGAATGGCGTAGGAAAGCGAGAAAAAAAAGAGAAAATAAGCAGGCAGAGCAGTGCCAGGGCATGTAGCAGAGGGGAAAATTATGTGCGGTATGTGTGGAGTTTAACCCCCCAAAGCAACAAATGGGCTATGAGAGACGCCATAGGGAAGGGCTCCAGAATAATTCAGACCACCTGGTTTAGGTTTAGGTTTTATGAGGTTTAATGGCCCAAAGCGACTCAGGCTATGAGGGACACCGTAGTGGAGGGCTCCGGAAAATTTCGACCACCTGGGGTTGCACTGACAATGCACAGTGACATGGGCCTCTAGCATTTCGCCTCCATCGAAATGCGACAGCCGCTGCCGGGATCAAACCCACGTCTTCCGGGTCAGCAGCTGATCACCATAACCGCTGATCCACTGCAGTGGCTTTTTTCTACAAAGGTTTAATGGTATATGGAGGTTTGACATCCCTAAGTAGCTCAGGCTATGAGAGACGCCGTAGTGAAAGGCTCCAGAAATTTTGACCACCTGCGGTTGTTTACTGTGCACTGACATTGCACAGTACACGGGCCTCTACAATTTCACCTCCATCGAAATTTGATCACCGCAGCCAGGATAGAACCCGCGTCTTTTGGGTCAGCAATCGAGCACCATAACCACTGAGCCACCGTGACGGCTTTTTTCTACAAAAGGTTCAAATAAGCCCATGAATGAATTCTACTAGCCATTTCACGCCGAGTATGCAATGTGAAAACTGAAATTATTGTGCATAGCCAGCCCTGTAAAGCACCGCTCAAAACATGCTGAAAACTTCTCATGCCTGAAGGGGGGCCTGCATGCAGCATTTCTCTACACGATTCATTGGCTTTGGCTTCAGCGTGTGATTTCATGCCAGCACACCCATCTTCGCCGCAACTCAGGTGTGTGGCCCATAGAATGATGCCACGCCGTGCGGTGCACACAGCCCACTGCACTACGCTTTGCCTCAACAGAACTGTCAAGGGCACTGGAGGTCCCCTGCTCTCAAACCTCCTCGCTGCATACGGCCCACTGTGAGCACGTTGTTTCTCAGATGCCACGGGCAGTGTAGACTGCATTTTCACAGCATAGTCACATGGTTCCACTCTTCACCAGAGCATTTGGCGTGCTTGACAGTGTGAACATCCCGCTCGTTTTGCAAGGCTAAATGGTGTAAAAGGAAAGCGCAAACCATTTTCTCTTGACCAGCAGGCCGACATCATCAATGCACTTTAATTGGGTTTGAAATGGGAAATATGAAGAAGAGCAACCCTTGGTGTGGCGTATGCATTTTCCACAGGACACTGCTTTCCTGCGATGAAATGCTACCACCAGGAAACTCATTAAAGGGGTACTGAGGAGGTTTTCGGATCAGCTAACCTTATAGGGTTTTGAACTAGTGTCGTTGCTGAACACGTCTGTGAAGTTACTTTTTCGATTTCGGCTAAAACAGTGGCGCAATCACCAATTGAAAGCACAGTGTTCAAATCACCCGTGTCCTGCGAGAGCACAGGAGAGGAGAACAGCGGAGAGAGAAACCTTGTCCATGTCGGCCAACGTGACGTCACGTTGAAGAGCCGGAGATACTTCAAAGCGCCCGAGCGAGCTTTCAGCAAGCGTTGTTTCTCATGCTGCTTGCGTTGTTCCTCGTACTGCATGCGTTGTGACGTAGAAAGCGTGTCAGCCTACCTTGAGCATCAGGTTCAACACGAGGAACTGCTCTGCGTTCGTGTCCACGAACAACTAGGGGCGCAACTATGTCGTTTTCCACTGTTTTCCACAAGACCATAAGCTTGCAGCGTGGGCGCTTGCTGCGGTGACGAGGGAGAATTCCAGCCAACCAAGGCAAGCGTACTCTGCTCGAAGCACTTTCGTCAGAGCGGCCGCATGCAGAGCTTGTCCTTAATGTAATCTCTAGAGATTTTTGTCAAAAAGGCATGGCTGAACCATGACACAGTTCCTTCGATTTTCTCGTGTATGAGATGCGTGTCACCACTGCCAAGAGTGCCTCTTCTGAAGGTCGAAACATGCTCACTTAGCCCCTGCAGAGCCTGTATAGAGGCTCAAGCATGTGTCGCTCTCCTCAGCTTAGGTGCAGTCAGACCACTGAGGCGTGCTCACCAAGGCTCGGTTCGACGCATCCGAGCAAGCAAGCATTGAAGCTATTCATATGCAGCATCTCGTTTTTTCCCCCATTGCTGTCTCATCACTATAATTGTAGCTAAGCAATTAAAATGGAAGCGTTCAGCAGAGGTCTGTCTGATTTCTGTTGCAATTTTAAGAGAGAAATGATCGCCAGCCAAGAAATGATCGCCATTCATATGCGGCATCTCGTTTTTTTTCCCCCATTGCTGTCTCATCACTATAATTGTAGCTAAGCAATTAAAATGAAAGCATTCAGCAGAGGTCTGTCTGATTTCTGTTGCAATTTTAAGATAGAAATGATCGCCAGCCAAGCTCTTGCAAAAAAAAATACGCCGTTTCGAAACCTTACTTGGTTTCTTCATCAAGCTGTGGCAGCGGGCCAGTTGTAGCTAGCTTGTATTTTAAATGCCCAGATAGTCGACCACCAGGTCACTGAACCTAAACTGCAGATCTAGGAATGGCAAACGTTTCCAAGGAAGCAATTAATATTTCTCGGCATCTGCTGAACGCGCCATGACTGAAGCAGCAGCCTTATGCACGGATTTGTCTTGGTCTCCAGCACTCAATAATTGCTTCATTATCCTGTATCCCATGCCTCGCAGTGCTCAGCAACTGCGCTTTGCTCATTTTGACATGAGCCTTGTACTGCTTCATCGTTTCCTTGAAATACTTTGCTGTCCCAACCTACAACGCCGGGTACTGAGAACAGGGTTTTTTGTACACAACGCCTTGGGCCTTTTCTTTGGGATGACGTTCTTCCGGAGGAGCCAGCAGGTGTTGGATTGTGGTAATTGGCTTGAGTATTGTTCGCACCCCTTCCTTTCCAAGAATACAAGCAGAGGTTGTGCTGGCACCTTTTACGCATGAAATGCACATGCTTCTGTCACGTTGTCGTATGCTTCTGCTATGCGTAGAATTTTTTGGTTGTGTCTTTTTTGGTTTCAGCTGATACTTGGAATGAACAAACAGTACTGTCCTTTTCTTTGGAGGTCAGTGAAAAAATAGCCTCCATATTTGCTTTTAGAGCACCGTGGAAAGCTGTAATCTGCACTCAACACAGCAGCTGCTCCAGTCCTCAATGTGTAGTCACGACCTTTTCACCAATCAACGGCGACGATGCACCCCATGGCATGCCCCGCAACACAGGCCGGATATTTCTGCTAAAAAAGGCAATTCGCGCTTGGTTTTGTTCTATTTGGGTTCGATATTTCAGTATACAGCATGTAAAACTATAGGATGCCGCTGTTCGTCCAGTTTTAAAAAAAAGTGCTTCAGTCTTCCTTTAAGAAAGGAATCCAACCAAAACAGGTACTCACGATAAATTAGCTGCTTTGTGCCCTCGTTACAGCGTATTGGCTTCAGTGCCTAGAAAACAGGGCTAATATACAAAATAGGCTCTGCCGGTCATCTATGATAATATCCCTCAAAAGAACTGTTTTCTAGGCATTGATGCCTGTCTGGAATGCCTGGGATTGATGCCTGGGATGCGGTAAGAATGGGTGCATATTGGCAATGCAGACAAATTCATATATTCTGCCTTGTGGTGGGTGCTTGGAGCACGCTGAAGGCTCCCTCCACAGACTCTGGTGGCAGGCAAACGATCTACAAAGTGGCAGGCAAGCCTATTGGCATGCTGTGGCCAAAGTCACACATGACTGTAATGAAACAGGGGTTGTAACAAGATCACGGGGTCTCTTACCTTTCACTATAACTAGGTTCAACTGTAATTAATTGCACCTTGCCAGTACTCACATATAGGACAGAAACATGAAGGCTAATGAAAAGGCTTGAAATTAAGTTTAGGACAGCACAATGGGCTATGGAAAGGTAAATGATAGGTGCAATTTTAAAAGTAAAGAAAAGGGCACAATGGGTCGGAAAACAAATGCAAGTTAATTACCGTATTTACTCACATAGTGCCGTCACGTAACTTGTGCACCCCTAATTTATTATCCGGGTTTATAAAAAAAACTTTTTCTCGCATATTTTACCCTCCCTGCAGCGTCAACCATCAGCATGTACACGGGTGCACGCAAGGCAGCCTTGGGAAGATCGGTGTGGCCATGTCACCATGTGCAACTGCGAAAAGTGCAAGTGGCAAGAAGACCAATCGCACAAAGTTTACCTGGCTTGCTCGCACTGGCAGTAACTTTTCCAGATGAACAGTTGCTAGAGAAAACTTCTGGTAACCTCTGGCACATGCTGAAATCCAACACTACCGAACTATTTAGTGTTCAGTTTGCCACTAATCACCCAGGCCACACGCGAGGGCACCATTTTATCTCCTTTTATCGCCCTTTGCACCTGACAGGTGGGTTTATGATTTTATCGTTGCGCGTTTATCGCTTTAGAGCTGCGCATACGCCATCACGCCTTCCCACAGTGAACTACATAACACAAGGTGGGGTGGGAGGAGTATGCGTCTTATATTTATTGTCAGCTTTCTTTTTGGCCAGTGAGGCATGCGAGCTGGGCAGGTTGATGCATAGACGGCAATACGTAGTATATATTGTGTGTTATGACGACCTTTGTAGAGTTTTTTAGGCTGTGTTTGCAAAATCTTTGCATAATTTTCACACCCCTTTCTGGAAGCCTTTACTTAAAGAAAACAAGTGTGCAAATTATGCAAATTACATGAGTCAATATGGTATATTCTAGCCAAAATCAAGAAGAAATGGGCATGGGCAGGGCGATTAATATGAAGGCAAGATAAGTGATAGTTCCTTAGGGTAAGAGAATAGACTTCCAAGATAAGTATAGCAGGGGGTGCCAGAAAATCAGGTGGGCGGATGAGATTAGGAAATTTTTGGGGATAAGGTGCCACAGCTGGCACAGGACACGGTTAACTGGAAGTCAGTAGGAGAGGTCTTTGTCCTGCAGTGGACGTACCCTATACTCCGTTTCATACATAAGGTGCAATGGCATCAAGGCTAGCACTCTTGTTTGCACTGCCTACATCTGCGTTCAAAAAGTAGTGCATTCCTTGCAGTGAACAAAAAAAAAAATAATAATAATAAATGCTCTGCTTGAAGGCTTATTACATGATACATTTGTCATGAGCTTGATTAAATGCGTTCTTATTCCTGATGACACGCTGTTGCTTTCTCGTGTCTTAGACCACTCAGCCATAAAACAAGCGCGGAGTAACACGTCTCTCTCTATTCTTTCATGTGGGCTACATTTGTACCTTTCCAAGGTTGCACCTGATGTATGAAACAGAGGATAGTCAGGCTGCTACTGATAATGATGATGATGGCAGTGAACTGCTCCCAGCAAATACACTGCATACAGTTTCAAACATTTCTTTGGTGGCCGTACATAAGTGCTGATAACCACAATGATGGGTAAGAAAGAATGAGCCACCAGATGAAAGGGAGCCTCCTATGTTGAAGCCAAAAAAAGCAACAATGAATCATGGGAAACAAGGAAAGTATATGCCAGAAAAGCAGTTTGGATAGACTAACTTCCTCCATGAGGAAACCATCACACACATGCATGCCACTCCTGCATACACAATGTGAGGTAGGCATTTTCGTTGATGTTTCTAAAACAGTAGTAGACACATCAACTAACTTGCAACAGAAGTGTGCTGTGTGGTAGACATACTTCAACCTTCACACCAGCTCTGTTAAATACAGTGGTTTAGTTAATGGTTTATGGGGTTTAACACCCCAAAGCAGCCCAGGCTACAAGGGACACTGTTGTGGAGGGCTCCAAAAGATTTCAACCACCTGGGGTTCTTTACCATGCACTGATATCACACAGTACACAAGGTTTCTAGCATTTCGCCTCCATCGAAATGCGACCACTGCAGCTGGGATCGTATCCGTTTCTTTCGGGTCAGCAGCCGAGCACCACAACCACTGAGCCACGGCAGTGGCAGCCAAACCACTGTCCTTTGGGTCGGGAGCTGGGCATGCACCTCCACATCACTGAGGAACTGATACATTGTTACCCTACAAAAGCTTTTGGGAGATTCATGCTGAGAACCTTCCTTATAGATGCAAGGTGCACTGAAGTTAAAATGGATTGCCAGGGCAATGCTTAGCGGGGTTGTTAGGCCAAATAACGCCCAATGTGACTAGGATTTTTTTGGGGATGAAGTGCAGTCAGGCTTACGTATACTGACAAGCACGCATAGGGGTCAATCTCTGAAGCTAGACTTGCTATGCATTCTGATCAAACAGTAAAACAACTAAAATGGTCATGATGATAACCAACAAAAAAAGAAGAAAGGAATCCACCAACCTGGGTGTCAGGTGTGGTATCCTCTGCTAGAGCACCGTCAAGCAAGGCTGCAGGGCTGTTTGGTTCCGATTGAGTGTCCTCCACTATGTTGAAGCACCGTCATGTAATCAGGTTGCAGCAGAAGTGTGACAAAAAGAAAAAGGAGAGAGGAGCCCCTTTAGACTTTCACTCACATAAAGCAGCACAAAGATTACCTTCAAGTGCTAGAAACAGCAAAGCGCATGAGAAACACAGCTTTTAAGATAGGAGACAGTCCTGCCTGGAATGGGTCAATGCAGAACAGCGGTTTTCAAGAATGGATGCACCGGTGCCTCCTGAAAATGTTAGTTAGTTATAATTGGGTTTTATGGCACAAAAGCAACAAAGGCTATGATGCAACAAACACAGTGTTAGAATGTCTGGTGTTTAAGGGAATACCTACAGTTTGTTTAAAATACTGGCTTCTTTAAGAAACTTGAAAATACTTCTAAAAGCACCATGGGGTGTAATGAGATGTATTCATTGTAGAATGTTCAAAAATACTTTTTCTTGTTCAAGTTTTATACATGAAATTAAAATGTGGTTTACTGTGATTTTATCACCAGACATATCACAGCGAGGTTTTTCTTGTTTTGTCAGAAGGAAGTTGTGTGTAAGGTGTGTGTGTCTGATATGTAGTTGACATAAATTCACTTCGGTAAAGCGCTCTTGATGTCTACATGATTTATGTTCTCCTAAAATGGGCTTTACAGAGCACAGTTTGTTGTTTACTTGCTCCTCCCATGTAGCCTGCTACTTACTTCTCAGTTTACTGCATATTAACTTCAAACAATCTCTGTGTGGTATGTTCACTTGTTTTATTGGACCAATTCAGGCTTCTGCAGTGGATGCATTTGCTTTCTCATTGCCCAAAATTCCAACATGGCTAGGAACCCAACAGAATATAATGTTATGTTTTTGTTTTGTGATTTTAACTATGTTATGTATGATGTTTCCTATTATGCGTTCAGCCGCGTTTCTGGAGTGCAGTGCTTTGAGCATACTCAGGGAATCAGTGTATATGATACTGTTTTTGATGTTCTCTTTTACTATTTGCTCGACAGCAACGAACATGGCGTAACACTTGACAGTAAAAACTGATGCGTACTGTGGCAGTACAATCATTTTTTCTCTTTTCCCTTGAATTACTGCACTTCCAACAAGTGTTTGTTTTGGAGCCATCAGTGTAAAATCTGCGTAGGTGTCATATCTTACTTGCAGTGTGAACAGTTCCTGTAGTGTGTGCTTGTTTGGTGTTTGCTTTCTGTCTAAATGTGTCACTGTGAGGTCACATACTGCGGGGAGGCTGTACCATGGTGGCAAATGGTCTTGTCTCAATGCAATGATAGGTAGAGCATCTAGTGCAGCTAACTCTTCGCATTTGTCTTCAAAGCGCGGTATTAGTGGCCTGATAAAATGTGGTTTGTTGTTGAATAGTCTTTTAGATGGACACTTCGTGACAATGGGATGGCAGAGATGCTTTGGAAGAGAATGGGCTTTTAGGACATATGTGCATGTAAGTGGAATTCTTCGACCCTCTAGAGCGGGCTCATTAGTGTCAACGTAAAGGCTGGCTACCGGCAATATTCTGTATGCTCCAGATGATAAGCACAGACCAAGATTATGAACGGGGTCTAATTGTTTAAAGTAGGATGCTCTTGCCAAACCATATACTACACACCCTTAGTCCAGCTTGGAGTGCACCAGACAGCGACAGATTTGTAAAAGGCATGCTCTCTTGGACCCTCACCATTTCTGTGAGAGCACTTTTAAGACACTGAGGGCTTGAGAAGTTTTCTTTATAAGGTTGTTAATGTGTGGTAGAAATGCTGGAGGAAGTGCATGCTATCTTTAGGTCATCTACATAAACTGAATACATTATGGACTTGGGTATAACTTTAGCTAAGGAATTCATTTTCACTATGAAGAGTGTCGTGCTTAAAATACACCCCTGAGGTATGCCATTCTCTTGGGTGAAAGCCAAGGAGAGAGTTTCTCTTTGGTGGACTCAGAAAGTGCAGTTAGCCAAGAAGTCGCTCAAGCAGTTCAGCATCCTGCCGCAGATACCTAGCTCCGCTAGGCCACGGAGGATGCCGAACTTCCACATGGTATCATAGGCCGTCTCCAGGTCGAAGAAGACCCCGATACAGTGTTGCTTGTGGATGAATACCTCCCGGATGGTGTTTTTTAGGCGGACAAGTTGATCAGTGGTCGAACATGTTTTTTTAAATCCACACTGATGTATATCTAATAGTTGGCAGGATTCAAGCACTAATGTCAGTCTAATGGTTATTACTCTTTCAAAAGTTTTAGCAATGTAGCTGGTGAGGGTTATCGGCCTGTAACTGCTAGGGCTTGTTGGTGGCTTTCCGGGTTTCAGAAAAGATACAACTGCTTTATACCACTCATCATTTCCAGTTATTCATATTGTTACGTGGCGGCCAGCCGAAGAATGAGACGTGGTGAACGATGGCTATGAGATGACTTAATGGCGCTGGCCTAGCGCGGGCGCTCCGTCCCGCGCCACTGCCAGCTTCGTCTTCGTCACACTACCCGGGGCCTCCGAGCGATCGTCCCGATCGGTGAAGAACAGACGGCGAAATGGCGATGGTCTTGAGTGAAGGATCGAACAATATGTAGAAGATGGTGCAGTGCTGGCCGCCACGATGAGAAAGATGAAAGAATGAGTCCCAGTCCACGAAGCATCCGCGCCGTAGGGTGCCAGGAGCTGACGGCCGAGGTCTCTGGACGCACCGAACGGCGGGGGCAGGGGGGCGGTGTCTTCATGTTTGGGTCTTGGGTCGGTAGGTTCTTCGGTCGGTGCGATCTTGGGTCGGTGGGTTCTTGGGTCGGTGCGATCTTGGGTCGGTGGGGTCTTGGGTCGTCGTGTCGTGTGGTCCGGGCGGGGGACGGGGCTGGGGTGAGCGTCGAGGTCGGTTCAGGTCGGGCGGGCTGGGGCACGGCCGTGCGGCGCTGACCAAGTACTCGCGGCCGACGGCCACGGCAGGCCCAGGACGCCGAAGCTCCGTGACAAGGATTGCGATGAAGGGACCCCAGCACCTCACACCAAATGTTACGTGGCGGCCAGCCGAAGAATGAGACGTGGTGAACGATGGCTATGAGATGATTTAATGGCGCTGGCCTAGCGCGGGCGCTCCGTCCCGCGCCACTGCCAGCTTCGTCTTCGTCACAATATTTTTCTTAAAGAATTCCATCAGTGTCTCTATGGCAGCCTCAGAGAGATGGGCAAGCATAGCTTAATGCACAATGTCTGGGCCTGGTGCTGTCTTTCAACCAGAAGATAATATACTCTATTTAATTCCTGCAGTGTGAGAGGCTGGTTCTAGTCCTCATGCATACCTGCTCCAGATGGAAGTTGTTGTTTTTCAGCTATTGCTTTGTTTCTGGAATGTGTTTGTGTAGTTGGACAAGCTTGAGACTTCAGAAAAATGCGCTGTCCAATATATTGGCCTGTTCTTCTAACAATGTTTGTGTACCTGGTGTTGTCAACAGCGGAAGTATGAAAGGAGCATGGTCACCAGTGAAGCTACGAACCTTTTCCCACATTTTCTTTGATGTTATTTGAACCGTTTATTGAGGACACACATTCCTGCTAGGAGGTTTTCTTTGCATTTCTTTGAGCGCATTGAGCTCTGGCCTTGGCCCGCTTAAAGGTAAGCAAGTTCTCTGCAGTGGGATACTGACTGAGAGCACCCCAGGCTTCGTTTTGCTGTTTTTTTGCCTATGTGCATTCTTGTGTCTACCACACTTTGTGTCTTTTATGTACGAGTGATGTTGTTTGTGGGATGACTAGTGCTGCGGCCGATATTGTGCATGTTGTAAACCTTTGATTAATTTCATCTATACTCAGGTCATCACAAAATTTGTTTTACAGAGTGGCACTTCTTGTAAAAAGTGACCAGTCGGCAAGGTGAATTTTCGAGCGCCGTGGTCTTGTGGGGATGACTGGAGGAGACAATGAGAACCCGATGACAGTTGGTAAGTGATTGCTTCCCAGGTGGTCATTTAAAACATCCAATTAAAATCGTTAAAAAGAGATGGTGATACAAGCTAAATCGAGAAAGCTCAGTTCTGCTGAGCTTGGGTACAAATATATGGCTTTTCCCATATTTGAAAGGAAAAAATTTTCGATTGTTTGGCCCTTAGAGTCACAGTGCTCACTTCCCCAAAATGGCCAGTGAGCGTTAAAATCGCCAACTACCAGATATTGCTCCGGCAGTTCATCAATCAGGCCTTCTAAATCCTGGCATCTTAATGTGACGTGTGGGGGAAGATATGCAAAACATACTATTATGGTTTTGTAGCTGATGACGCCAACCGCAACCGCCTCAAGTTTTTTGTTAAGGTTGATTTCTTGAGCTGGAACACCACTTTGAATGGCAATTGCGATGCCTCCCGAGAGTCTATTTGCATGCTCACGATCGCGTCAAAAAGTTTTATAATGTTTTAATATATTTACATGTTGTTACCAAGATTGGTCTCTGAAGACATAAAGCTAGAGGCAAAATTGACCCTAGATTATGTGTTACGTCATTGTAATTTCTTAACAGTCCTCTACAGTTCCATTGAAGTAAGAAAGTCATGTTTATGTTTCTGGATGGGAATGGAACGGAAGGTATTTACTTTTCTGGGCCCGTTATCAGGGCTCCCTTTTTTTTCGCTCGAGAGAGCTGTTCCGCCGCTTCAAAGTGGGCGGACTGGGAGTTGTATTCATCACCTCACCAGAGGTGCTGGAGGACCGCAAAGCCGCAAATGTGTGAGTTTCAGGCTTCCCCCAGCGGGGGAAGTCCTGCGGGGGAGCCGACCCGTGGGCCGGTACTCCCTGCTTTGGAGAAGGCAGAGCAGCATTCGCTGTCCCTGCCTGGGGTGCAGATGGCCCTGCCATAGGCCCAGTAAAAGTGGCCTGGGCAGATGCTGGAGTGCTGTGCAGTGTATCATCCCTGCGCACCACATCAGCAAGTTTGTTTTTGCGGAGAAGGTGAAAGTGTTCTTCGTGCGGAAGAGTCGTCTCATTTCTTGAAAGTGATATTTTGTTTTGTCTTCATTGTGATGATCTCTTTCTCGTTTTCCATCAGGGACATGAACTTGAATATGTGGGGTGATCACCTGCGCAAACTGCAGCTCCTTCACAGTTACTGGAAGCATGGTCTTTTGAGGCACATTTAGCACAAGTTTAGTGGCCACAGCAGCTCGGCAACCCATGTCCATATCTTTGACAACTGAAACACCTTTGTGAAAACGGGATGTAGTGACATACATTTATTATCAAGTAGCTTGCTTCTATGAACTCTGCAAGTGTGCTGGAGTTGAATATCAGATTTGTATGTTTTGTTAGGATTTCTTTGTCATCTTTCCTAATTTTAATGCTATACACATTTATGACATTCTGGTCACTGAGACCCTCAATTCCTTAGTGAGGTGGACAAAGTCTGTTTCAGAAATCGCACCACAGACAGTGTTTAAGAATTGGTGTGCAGTGATAAAAACTGGGCTTCCCCAATTGACACCATGGTGGAAAGCTTGGAAAATTGAACATTGTCTTTAAGCTCCAGTAGGAGGTTGCCACTAGGCATTTTTTTTTAGCTTGTAACCCATGCTGAAAGCACTCTTTTTCTGAGGGTGATCATTTTTTTGGGAAGGGGAACCATGAAATATGTGTATTGTTCAGCCACGCTGCCAGCTGCCCACCACGGAGCCCAACGAGGGGACGGGACAGGAACTCGCAAGTCCTGCCCACGTCAGCTGTACACCCCAACTATAACCCAATATGACAAAACTCAGGGTAGTTCATCACACAAGGTTAACCCTAGATGCCTATGGAAAGTGAAAAACTGAGAAGAGAGGAGGAAACTGGAGAGTTATAAGAAAGAAACAGGAAAGTGAAAGGTAGAGGGGAGGATAGGAAAAGGCGACTGCTAATTTCCCCCAGTCGAGTCAGGCCGGAGGTGCCGTCTACGGGAAGCTGGGGCCAAAGTGGCGTGTTGCCTCCGCCAAGGGGCCTTAAAGGTCCAAATGCTCGGCATTGGCTCAACCATCAGGATACCCTTTTCCCCGGACACGGCGATGCCACGCATGGCTAAGCGCAGGTGCTCGGGTCCGTGGTGACGCATGGCTCACCATAATCCCCCTGTAAATGCTCACGAACCCGTGGTGTCGCAACTCACCAACATCTGCAGGTAGCAGATGCCCCTGCGGGGGTCCTAATAAATGGCCAATTTGATGGCAGCCCAAGGGATGAGACGAGTTGCAATGATGAAAAAAGGACAGAAGTCAAAGTTAACTCCAAAGTGTTAACTTGCTTGTTTACACAGCATACACAAACTTGTGTCTAGAAAGTATGAAACCACCTGGTTTTGACTAAAATATAGATTTGAGGTATTGCAAACACTTGAGAACAGAGTTCTTCAAAAATTAAAATGCAGAATGTGTTTGTTTCCAATCATATGCATAACTTGGTGTTAGGAGCATCAAGTGCTTCAAGAACAATCCCCTTTCCTCAGCTAAAGAACAACTGCTTTCCTGAAAGTACCACGAACAACAGAAATGCGTTAATGGACCACCAAAAGCATTGCAAGACCCATAGTTTGAAACCAATAGTTAGCTCCACAACCCATGTGAGATATAAATTAAGCATCACAGAATTAATTTGATGTGCCTCTTGAACTAGTTAATGAATGCAAGATGGGTGCACTGACATCCATCGACTTCATGGGGTGCTGTCTTTTACAAAACTCTGGAGCACCACAGAGGAGTTTTCACAAACGTTAACTGTGCCACCATGTCGTAGCTGCCAGAAGATCACGCCATTTACTGTAGGTTTACCTACAGATTTTGGGGGCTCTCCTGTTTAAACCCGAAAGACAGCAAACAGTCGATGTGTGCTTTCTTTCTGGAGTGATACACAAAACATTTCACTAATTTCAAGGCTTGTCCCAGCCCGCCAAAAAAGCTATATTGACTACAGGTCAGAAAGCAGCTCCTGTATCACAGTTTATGCAGGGTGGTTCAAGAGTTGGGGTGGATTACAATGAAGAACCAGCAATTAAATCACAGTTTTTGCATGTGTCATGTGACCTCAACCCCAGCTTTGATGCCAGAGCTACAGTTCAGCTGTCCAAGCCGAACCTACACGAGAAAAAAATTTAATACAATATTTGCCGGGTGCAGGCAAATTCTACACAGTGATTCGTAGTTACCAAAGCCTTACACACCAAAAAAATAAGGAGTGCAACTAAAATTTTGTGTCCCTACTCTCTTCCGTTAAAACTGAATGTTGGCTATGTAATGGCAGTTGAGTGTTTACACGAGCAGAGGCAGGCATGTAGTCAGTACTGTATGTGTATGCTTTGGATATAGGCTATGCACATAGTAGAGTGTAAAGTGTTAGTTTTTTCTATTAATTCTTTTGGGAGTCATAGCAAATCTACTAATACCTTCTATCATAAGAGTAAGATGGGATAAAAAGGAATGCGTTTGTTGTAAAACATTATCAGAAACCAGCAGCCTGTGAAATCTGCTTGCATTATACTTAAATGTAGAATGAAAAAACTGGACAAGAAATGACTTCAATGAGAGAAGCCACAGGGCACAAGAGGCTCATGCACTTACCATAAGTTTCATCAATAACAAGCACACCACTGCTGCAAGAGGAGTCGCTCCTTGTGCAAGGGGATCTGCAACCACAAGGGAGACAAACCATAAAGGGGTATGGCAACACTTTTCTCGGTGCTGATTAATCTGGTTGAATGGATTCGTTATGCAATCTAGAGATTGGTGCAAAAAGAAGGACTGAAATCAGAGCAAGTAACCGAAAGTTATTCATCTAGAAAATTCAAAATAAAAAACTGGTGACGATTACGTTACTTCCTAATGCGAAACTTGAGCGCAGCTCATCAGCTGTTTCAGCTTTTTTCGATAGATTGAGGCAAAGAATTTGAGCAAGACATGTACGTACAATTAGAGACAACTTGTTATTTTCTACACATATTCAGTCTTCAAAAAACACTCCACTAACGGTTCTTGCTTGACATGAAGGAAGCTTTGTAGATGGAGAAATAGATGGATATATGCTCGACTTTCTGCACCAAGCAATGCCTGATTCTCAAAGACGAGGTCTGTGCAAGTATTTCGCGAGGTTGACACAGCTGTGGGAGCCGTTACGAGCAAGAGGAACGGGATGTTCTCCCGCATAAGTGGTAAGGAATTCCTGCTTGTCTTATATCTACATTACAGTCCCCACCCACCCTGCCACCCTGGCACGTGGCAGCGTTTCTGGCACAATGTTGTCAATGCCAAAGCATGCAGCGCACATCTGTCACTGCCGCCACATAGCTTAAAGCACGACTGAGGTGTACATTGTTCCAAGAGGGCAGTTATGCACCTTCCCTCTGGTTCAGGTGTCCACCGAGATGTGTGAGGCAGATACTGCGCATTTCCTTTCCTCAGAAATCAATTTACAAATTTTACCCGCTGCTTTCCAGCCCCCACACAATTGATTTCGTAGCTGTGGGAGACAGTTACTGCGCATTTCCTTTACTCAAAAAAATACTGCAGACACTTTGGAAATTCTAAAGTATGCGTGGCGAAAGCCTTGTGGTCAACCCACTGCTGCTTCTCCGAATCCCTTGGCGCGGAATCACTGGGCTGCTACGGAGCCATGCGTCTCACGCACTCAACTGCAACGAGACGTCTGGTGAAGGAACGGCGGTGTAGCTGCCACCGCCGAAGCGCGCGCGTTCGTTCTACCACTATGCACAGCTCTGCCCCCCACTGGCGCGCCGGTTGCTAAGAAGGGGAGGAGGTTCCGCTTTTACTTTCTCCTTTCCAACCTCCCGCTCCATTGCTTTCGCAGCTTAAAGGGTGTCCACTGCTGGTTACAACGGACAATGGCGAGGCGATGCCCCAAAATGCAGAAACAGGCACCTAAGAGCTGAGCTCTAAAAGATGAGATGAACACGTGTTTCACACGCCCATTTCCCTCGTCCAGTGCTCAGACTGGGTGCTACAGAAACACAACTTGTCCTCACCTGCCCACAACCGCGCATTCTGACAGCATCCTCCCTTTGCACAGGTGTCCATAGACAGGGCAGGGGAGACTAACTTCACAAGGGAGGCTTCCCGATGTTTCTTTGTTGCCAGGATTTGGAGGTTAACAATGCTGCCCCCCTAACCTCATCTCCTGTTTGGCTCTCAATTTCTGGGAAATGCCTGGCTATTTACAGGCTTTTTTTTCTGCTGCCCTCCCTTTCGCTACTTCTTTTCAGTTTTCGTTGCATGCAAAATTCTTGCAGCACTATCCATTTCCTGCGTATACAGGAATTAGCTTCAGACTGGATGCCCAACCAATCAGAAAGGCAGTGCCCAATCTGGCTGCCCCCTCATTGGCTCTGCAGAAAATGCTGCTGTGTTTTTGACACCATGAGCTCGAAACAAGCATTTATGAAAACAATTAAAATACTAAATATTACGATTTAGGAGACCCGTTTGGGCATTCAGGCACACAAAGAATGAATAAAGACCTCATGCTTGGTTATCGTTGCAATGCTACTTTAATTCATCGAGTGTGACAGGCCTCGCACGTTCAGTCTTGAACAGCAGCAACCAAGTGTTTTGAAAAGAAGGTAGCCACAACTGCCAAGCAAAAAAATTTGCACATACATAAAAAAAGATCCAGCTCGAGCATATATATCCAGGACAATACTGGCTGCAGCTTTCATGGCATAAAACATAGACACTGAAAGAAAGTTTCAAAATTAATGTTTTCTTGCATCTGAAAGGCAGTCTTGCATTATGAAAGATGTCATGTGGTGGTGATGGGGGGAATATGCTGGAGGAGACAGTGCACACAACGTGCATCTAGAACTGCCAAAGCAAAAGTCCATATACCCAGGACTCATTCTTAAATTCAACCTACCTAGCCAGTAACAAATGGCACACCATGAGGATCAGGCTTTGAAACCAATCCTACACCATGAAAGCAAAAGCAATTCATACTGAAACTCATGACTAACAGCCAAGCTAACTTACTACAGGAGTAACTATAATACATAATGAAAAGGAAAGGACAGGAAACAGACGAAATGAAACTACCCTGTGTGTCCCAATTCTTCCTAGCTGCTTTGGTGCCTTATTAAAATAAGGCTTGTAAAAATGAACAGGGTAACAGTGTCCCTTGTACTGGCTGTTGTATCCATCAGCGAAAATGTTAAAAAAAATTTCTTCGCCTAACCGGACGTTTCTTCAGGCTCAAGTTTCGCACTGAGGTTCATTTGATGGTCAGTTTTGCTTTATACTGCATTTGATTGGGGTGCTCGCCAGATTTGGTCACAATTTTTAGCAAATCCCCATTGTCTGCGGTGACAGCAAACCGAAACCGAAAGGCTTCGCAGAAATGGTGCCCATGGTGCCATCTTGTACCCACCAATGAAATTTGCCCTTTACTGAGAGGGGGGTGGGAGAAGCTGCACAGTTGATTTAAAAGCACTTTCTTGGCTATGTTATCAAGTGTTGGACACAGAAAACATGAATTGCACGAAACTGCTGCAATTTCAACAAGTTCCATTCCTGTCTATTGCAATAAAGCGTTTAAATTTTTGTTTTGCATCATCTGCTATGATCTTTCTGTCAGTGGCTATGATATGATCATGCAACAAATCATGCAAAAAATGTTCACGGTATTTTAAGGTGAGACCACGAGGAGCTGCTGTGCCAAGCCGTCTGTGTAGTTAATGTTTTGCTCTGGTTTATTTGTAGAGGCTAGGATGTGGAGCAGCGGTGCTGTGCAATCTCTCACCAGGCAGGACTTGAGTGGCCCTGTAAAGCATCTTTTTGTGGGGCAGTGCTTCAAGCAGTGTTAAGCTTAGCATTCAATATGGGCACTGCGTGCTCCAATGCATTTCTCAATGCACTTGATGTATCTGTTGAAGGCACTCTCCCACATGGAGTTGTCAATTAGGGTGAACACATCCTCAGTGTGCACATTCATCTCATCAACAGTGCGGAGTGCCCCTGTGCTGTGCAAAACGAATTTCACAAAACCCTACATGAAGAAATCGCAGGGTGTCAGGTCAGGTGAGCGTGGAGGCCAGGGCATATTTGAGGATCCACGACCCACCCATCGTTAAGAAACATCGTTAAGAAACATTTCAATCCAGCCAATCATGAACCGGTGCACCGTCATGTTGGAAAATACAGATTTCTTTCTGCACATGCTTTGAGTTGAGTTGAGGCAGGAATTCATAATCCAGTATATGCAAGTAACTACCTGCAGTGACTGTAGCATCAAAGAAAAGCAGTCCAATAACCCCCTTCCCTCCAGATTCCACACTACACTGCCACACCTGGGGAGTGCACAGGGCATGTCTTGACGAACCTAGGCTTCTCTTGAGACCACATGCACGTGTTCTCCTTGTTCACTCAACCGTCAAGGTGGAACACAACCTCGTCGGTGCAAAGCAGAAACTGCAGATGGCCAGGGTCAGCAGGAATCCGTATTTGTTCCCCTCTGCAGAACTCCAGCCACCTATCAGTCTGTGGTCGGTCACTTCGCGCAGCACATAAACTTAATTCGGCCTCATTCCTTTTCTCCTCAGGGTGCAGCTCATGGTCGAGGTTGCTGTTCCCAACATTAGGACAGCGCGCCTACATAAGAGCCTTGGGTCCGACACGAATGCGCCCTCAGTGGCATCTCCAATGCTCCTCGGAGCTCCCAGCATCCAATCTGCATGCCCTTGCTACAGCGCCCGTTCTTTGAGACTTCTTAAATCCTTTGGAGACGTGAGCGATGGGGCGGTCAACAATGTAATGTCACTCTGAACTACTTCCGTACGAAACAAACGGAGTTCGACTCACACAGCCAAGTCACGGCCCTGGCCTTCTCTTGATTGGTCTACAACCGCATTTTTGGTGATGTCTTGTGCTGCTTTGCATCAAGCAAAAATAAATCACTCACCAACTGAGCACAGTGATCGTCGGCAATAGAAATACAAAAGCAGACAACTAAAAACGACGGGGTAAACCCTTTATTGTGTAAACAGAAACCAAACTCTCTGAAATTGCGGCCATCGCATGCAAACCGTGTTTTTAGTGTCTAACATTAATAACGTAACCAAGAAAGTGCTTTTAAATAACCTACTCAGCATCCCCCAGCCCCTCTCCTTGGCAGAGGGCTTGTGTCTCCGGTGGATGCAAGATAGCGCCTCGGGTACCACTGCTGCAAAGTGTTTCATTTTTGGTTCGCCCTTTGCCGCAGATGATGGGGATTTCTAAATAATTCTGACCAAATCAGTCAAGTGCCCCACTTAAATGCCGCATAAAACAAAACTGACCATCAAATGCTACCTCTGTATGAAATTTGAGCCTGAACACACATGTGGTTAAGCCGAGATTAATTTTTTTAATTTTCTCTGATTGATGCAACAGTCAATAGATTAAACCTGAAAACTATAGCCCATTATTTCCAGTCTAAAGTAAGGTCATTTTTGTGCAAGAAATTCGTAACGTACAAGGTCACAGCATAACTGAATAAGCTGACTTTGCAATCATCTCATGGTCTGAAAGGTATTTTGGCACCCTGAACATAAGACCGGATTGAAAACAACAACAGCATTCATACCCCCTTACACTCAAGACCGTCAGTGACAACATATCCAAATAGCTGCAGAACAGAACAAAGCTGTTAATGTGCCTTCCCTAGATATCTGCACCGCAGCATGCGGTGGGCTGCATAGATGCTGAGCACCGAGAGCACTGCCTGAGAGAGGTCTTGGTTGCCATTTCATGTGAGGTAGCTGCTTTTGCCTTCGTGATACAGGATGCTAGCATTTCCCACAGCCACTCTGCATGAGTGGTAACTAACTTTAAACTCAGCACACAAGAAAAGTGGCCTTTTACTGCAGTATTTGGCTACTTTTGTCTTCTGACACAAAATACAGATATTGTTGGAACAAAGGAGTGCAAAATAGAACAGAGCGGCAGCTAGCCAAACCGGCCCCCCAGATTTTTTTCAAATGCTGGAATGCATGACATGCCTACATTTTCACCTTCCTGTGTGCACACATTTTTGTCTTTCCATATGCCTGCACTACTACTGATCTCCCAAAAGTAAAATAGGTCTGAGTGGGATTCAAATTCCCACCTCTTTGGTGTCCAACTGACACCATCCTTGCCTGATACTTTAAACCATTCCACAATCTTCTTGAGGCTGCTGGTAATTTTTGAGATCACAATTTTTGCTTACCTAAACCAATAGAAGTTCAGCACAAGTTTTAGAGATGGCAACACTGTGCTGTTTGCAGTAGGGATGCTGCCAGGCGTCTCTCAGAGGGGTCGAAGACCAACATACGCAAGGCACTCCTAGGTGTCAGTAGCGGCACGGATAAAAGGCCAGTGCACACAGAAGGGGGAGCCAGTTGAAGGAGAAAGGGCTGGAAGACTAAACTATAGCAAAACATGTTGTGGGGCAAGTTATTGCATAGCTTGAAGATGAAGCGCAAAAAAGGCAGCAGTGGCCCCATTGTTTTTTCTCATTTAATGTGCTGTCTTTTTTGGACTTTACCTTCTTCAAGGGTTAGATGAGGCGAAAAGAGGTTCATGGGGCAGATTACAAGCAGCACTCGAGAAGGGAGCTCCAAAAACAACACCTACTGACTGTGCCTACGAACATACAAGAGTGAGCTCAAACAATGATGTGCACCACACTGACGAGCTAAGCCAATGACTTCAACACTGGAGGAAGCTTCGACTACCAGCACAGATGATTAGCGTAGTGTCATTGGCTTCACATGCGATATGTGAGAACTTCGACCATGGGCAAGCTGCAAGAACAAAAATGGCTTCACAGGCTACATTATGCAGCATGGCCTAAGTATTTTTGCACTAGGTTAGAGCAGGAGTACACAGCTCACATTAGCCTGCAATCATTCTTATTTGATATAATCCTCCTTTTTGACATTTTTTCTTATTTGCAAATATTAGACATTTGCAATAAAAGCACACACTGTGAATCACTCTAAGACTTTTGTTCAACTTCTTTTTTTTGTCAGGCCAGGTGTTGGCTCTTATGCACATAGCTTCCAAAGAGGCTCGGTTTGAAAATAAGATTTCTTACACATATAGTATGCATGGTGCAGGAAATTGTCTTGAACTGATTAGCAGACAAAAGGCAAAAAATACACGAAGGAACATAGTACAGATGCACACCTGGTCTGTACTATCGTTCCTTCATGAATTTTTCATCTTTCATCTTCTGACTAGTTCAATGCGATTCCCAGCACTATGGACAACTAGCTAGTCCCCATTCTTGCCTTGTTAACAATGTGCACATCTTTGGTATGCACCGATCCTTGGTGGCAAAAAGACAAACAAACAAAAAACCACCAGAATCCTATGGCAAAACGTGCACTCAGCCAGATCACAGGAAATGGTCCAAGAGGTCATCAAAAGTGCCGTCAGGGCACAGTGAGCCAGTTGCCAATTAAGAGTATGCCACATCATCTATGCCACTGTGGTGAAGGCATATGGCGGTGTGCTCAGAGGTTTGCCGACAGTTGGGGACGAGGATGTGCATGAAGCACACTGGTATTCTCACCCGCCAGGTACACGGTTTTGGGATGCACAACCAACTACCATTTCAATACTCTATTTCTATCTGTACGTGTGCAGTGCCTTCATGAAAACAAAAGAAAAAACCTAGACTTTGAGTGAGCAAGTCTAGATCAGTCTAATTCAGGAAAGCTACAGTGAAGAGATTACTTTTTCTTTCCTTGTATGTGTGCGTGTCCAGACAGGTGAGAATATTTGTATACAAAGGACTTAGAAATTTCCTTGACCACACTTACTGAAGCTGATGGTGTTTCCTAAACATGAGCCAGGTTTAACCTTCAAAGGAAGTAAGGCGAATACCATGCCAAACAATGTTTTGAGTTAACACAAACTGCAACGATCAAGGCCAAAGTTAACTGCAGTTTGAAGATGGCAGTTTTTTTTCCACGGCTCTGATCAACCGCCACAGCACTAGTAAGTTATTTTGAATTTGAAAAATTTATAAGAAACTACAGCCATCATGAGCCAAATACACTAAATTGTGTTTCTAAGACTAAAACATGCTGAACACATTAAAATGCAGAAGTTTTAATTAAAGTGCTTGTACATATTAGAAACCTAGACACAAGCAAAGAGTTTAAAACAGCATCCAGGAGACAATTCTGGCCACATCGGATACCTAACTTTTCTTCAAACTAAAGCAACCAAATAGCGCTCAAACGAAAGTAACAACTGCTACAAACACACTTTTAAGAGCTGCCAGCACACTCTGTGCAGTTCAATCCGATTAAATTGAACTCGATTAGATATCGCATGACTTCTGAGCACCGTGAAGCTGCAAAGTAAATGTATAGGAAAATATACGGCAACATCGTACAAAAATTAGCAGCCACACCTGAGAGATTGAACTTCAGGCAACACAGGTTGACTCAAGAAGCTGGCTTTCCCTCAGTACACCTTTTGTGGCTAGATTCCCTAAAGGAATTCTCGAACTTCGAACACTTTTCAAGTCGAGAGGCTGGCGTCCTCTCATCACACCTTTGGAAATTAGCTTTCCCACATGAACCTGCACATGCTATAGTGCTACTTAGCACGCAAAGAACGATGATGACATGGATTTTCCGTGACTTAGGCAGCGGACACATGGCCAGTCAACCAGGAAATGCTTTTTCAGCGCATTGTGCCAGCTGTGGTGCACTGTCACGCAGTTTGCACCTACGGTGCCTCGTGCTGATTTCGGCAATTTTGCATGGTTTTCAGTGACTCTGTGTGAACAATGGCATGTCCGAAATGGCAGAACCTCCCATTTTCCATGAAACTGAATATCAAAAAACAAATTGAACAAGGTGAGAGAAATCTAAAGTCGCTGCAGGGTACAAGATTCCAAGAAGCACAATGAACACAATTTTGAAGAACAAGGCTGGTGTTTGGACTAGAGTGGAGGAGACCAGGTGCTCGCGGAGCTAGATGTGTACACAGAGCTGTGCATGAAGATGTTGAGGCAGCTGGGTACAAATGGTTCCTTGACGTTCAATCATCAAACATTCAGGTTTCCAACCCCATGACCAAGCAGGAAGCAAGAGAGTAGTAGGTCAAGATCTCAACAACTGCCTCCTCTCAGAAAACTGCTCTGCCCACTGCTGCAGCGCTGGTTTCAGCAACACTGAACTTAGGTTCCTGCTGCCGAACACTGCATCAGTGCTTCAACCCTTGCATCAGGGTTGGATAATCCATGCGGCAAAGATTCGTTTATAAAACGTCTGATTGAAAGGCTCCTACAGAATCAGAGGACTGGAAGAGACCAAAAAATCAACTTTTAGGGACTCTCCATGCCGAGTGGGTCGTGGAATGAGAAAATAAAAAAATGTTCCGATTAAACTTTCAGAAATAAATGCTATTAAATGGTACTGTGTGACTTCCTATCTTTCATATTTTTACTGGGACCACGGCACTATGCAATTGACGGCTGAAAGTGGCCAAAAAAGGAAATTTTCTCAAATTTAGAATTTTTTTTCCTGACATGTCTTGCACTTTTTGACCTCTGATACGTTTTTATCGACTTCTTTACCCAATGGACAACTTATAAAAGTAGTTGGAATGACCACTGTGAAAACATACAACTTGCAAGATTAAAAAATTTCAAATTTCCACATTTTTACACCTTCTTCCATGTTTTATATTTAAAAAACAATAAAACAAAATCAAATTGCCATAAAAACCCATTTATAATATGGACCCGCATATAATACGAGGTGTGATTTGGGGATAACAAAAACTGAAGAAAAGTTTTCATCCGCGAATAATGCAAGTAAGGCCCTAAGCTTGAAGATGTTCTGGAAGTCAAGAAAGCTGAACGTCCGCCGATTATTTTGAGTACACCGATGCTCTGGATACCACACGTGTAGCGCGGGCAGCAAATATCTGGCAGATACAGATTGGGCACCATGCCTACTCGTGTCCTTCACCGCAAGCATGTGCAGACCAGCTCCAGCATATGCGTGGGTGCACGGGTGCACATGTTTCTGACGTGTCCGTAGTTGGTGCTTTAGTGATCGTCATCGTCAGGTGCACTATCTTATAAAAAGCCCTTGTCAGAGATATTGTGACGAAGATGACGAAGCTGGCAGTGGCGCGGGACGGAGCGCTCGCGCTAGGCCATCGGCCATTAAATCATCTCTTATCCATCGTTCACCACGCCTCATTCTTCGGCTGGCTGCCACGTTACATTTGGTGTGAGGTGCGGGGGTCCCTTCATCGCCATCCTGGTCACGGAGCTTCGGTGTCCTGCGCCTGCTGTGGACGTCGGCCATGAGTACCTGGTCCGCGCCGCCCGGCCGTGCCCCAGCCCGCCTGACCTGAACCGACCTCGCCGCTCACCTAAGCCCCGTCCCCCGCCCGAACCACAAGACACGATGACCCAAGACACGACCGACCCGAGACCCGACCGACCCAAGACCCACACGTGAAGACACCGCCCCCCTGCCCCTGCCGTCCGGTGCGTCCACGGATCTCGGCCGTCAGCTCCTGGCACCCTCCGGCCCGGATGCTTCATGGACCGGGACTCATCCTTCGATCATCTCATCCACTGTGGCGGCCAGCACCTCACCACTTTCTCCTTTCCGTCCCACCATCCTCTGAAGCTCATCACCATTTTGCGCGTCTCTGTCACCGATCGGTACGATCGCTAGGTGGCCCCAGGAAGTGTGACGAAGACGAAGAAGCTGGCAGTGGCGCGGGACGGAGCGCTCGCGCTAGGCCAGCAGCCATTAAATCATCTCTTATCCATCGTTCACCATGCCTTTCTTTGGCTGGCCGCCACGTTACAGTATCTTTCCACTGAAATACGCCTTCAGTACTGTCAAGCGTGTTTGATATTCTGCATTTCTTGAAATTACAACCGACAAGTTCCTCGGGAATGCTGGCCCAAGCATCCTCCATCCAGCCATTCTAAGGCGTGGATGGAGAGGCACGTGTCCAGCAGCAGTAATTGCAGGGTCTCCCTACCTCACCCAGATCATGTAGCAGCACTTGATGCGATACCAATGCTTTTGGCAGCTACGATTACTTTCCTTCTAAAAGCAGCTAAGGACTGCTTTTGCAGTCGCGATACCATGGGAGGTGCGATCGTCCTGTGCGTCACAAGGTTACATCAGTGTAGTGACGTGGTGTTGAAATCGAAACAACCTACCTACGCCACCACTAGACAGTGCCTCCTCTCACCTGAAGCATGGTGGTAATGGCGCTCTATAATAACGAAAATGGAACAGCGGATAATGGCCAAAAATTGTTTGGATCTGCACATAATCTAGAAAAAACCATCGTATTATACGCGGGCTTTTATGGTAAATTTACGGCAAATGAAAACGCACTGTCTTTTATTTATCTGAAAAAAGTCTCATGTGTAAAAAAGTTTATTTTTACAAATACTTTTTTGAGACTAGGTTTTGCTAGCCCTTGCAAGCTTAAGATGGTGGACATAACACAAAAAAATTTTTCACCAATATTTTTTCACTAAAAATATTTTTTTTGCCAGCAAGCTAGGATAATGTGTGTCATAGTAACGCCGTAAGCAATGATGTTTTTAAGAGAAATCTAAGATGGTTGAGCGCAATGTTCGCATCAGTTGGTGTGGAATGACCCTTCCTCGTCGTTCTTTGGATGTTTCACTGTCTTGCATCTGTGCACTGAGAATAAGCCACCACGGTGGCCAACTGTAACAGTGTTCTTGGTTTTTTTTTCCTATGCTCATGAAGATTTCAGCTCATAACAAGCAACTGGCACTTTTTGGCTTATGAGAAGCTCATATTGTCATGGGTGTTTCACTGCTTTCTAAATAGCTTTTGATGGGCTGTGCTCATGCTGCAATGATGTTTTCACATTTAAAACAGATGAAAGCACCAATTCTTTCATCCATGCTTTTATAGAAAGAGGGTTTTCACACTAGAAGCCTGAAAGACCTGTTTGCATGAGATTTAGTTGCACTTTCAAACAAGCATGGCATTATCTTTGCGGCATTATTGTGCAGAAGAGTTACCTGTCGGATGATGATAGTGCAGGTCATGAGGATGCTGACTCCGAGTTCTATTCTTCAAATGAAGAAGATAGTGACAACACTTGAAGGGAGACAACAACAGCAAGAAAATCCGCACTGACACTAGGTTCTGGTGTAGGTGGCAAGAAAAGGCTCTGTGCAGAGTGCCTTGTTTTGAGTGCTACCACACCATTGGTAGTCTCCAGTAGTTTGGAGGGAATCAACGGACAAAAGGGGCACTCTGTGTACTGGTGTTCAATAACCAACCCTTTCTCTTTGAGGTTCCAAGAGTACTGAATTTGTAATAGCTAATAAAGCGTTATTCTCTGCAGTAAAATGTTTTCAAAGATATTTTTGTGATTAAAACATGTCATTGAAGCATTTCACGTCATGAAAAAGGGACATTTTGATACGTTTTCCTTTTTTTTTGATGAGCCCTTAAGGAGCTGAGAAAAACCCCTTAATTTTGCAAAAATTTCCTCAAAGTCATTAGATGTGAAGAATTATGACTATACAGACCAAAATCACTTTAGACCCTGCCAAATTCATCCAGTTCGTGCACAGACTTACTCACAAATTTTGGAAGTTCATTTTCATAAAAACAGTTTGACTTTTATTTAGCAACTTACAATAAGAGCTGTTACCTAAGTGAATATCCTCTCACACCACCAACAATCAGAAAAAAAGAGAAGCTGATGTCTGTCACTTCCAAAAATACCAATCCTGTTCTAAAACACTTTGCTGGACAACTCCAATATTTGTACAACTGTCCTTTTTATAGCCCTGGCATTCCATGCAAACCATGTAGCTGCCATTACTTACACAGGCCTTGAATGCACTGTTGCAGGATCTTCCACAGGCGTCCAGTCATCTGGCCGTGCTGGCTGCTGACCTGCAAGAATTGCTTCACTATCTGCAGACAAAAGAGAAGTCGATGTCACACTAACCTGGCCAGTAATGTGAATACATAATATTGTACATAGTTCCGATAACATCTCTGTAACAGCCTTCATAGAGTCACACAGGCAGTATGAACTGATGCAAGCTTCCCATGTGCTGCCCAAGACTGTGCCAAAGGAGCAGGAAATTGTTAGTGAAAAAACTGCTCCCAGTAGCAACGGTTTCCTTATGACTCAAAATAACCCCACCTTAACAACTACCATTACTCAGAGCATTATATTAGGGGTGGGTGACTATTCAAGTTTTGAATTTAAGCTGAGTAATGATCAGTAAAATAATAAAGCTCATTCCACTTTCGAGTGTAGCTAGGGTTAACATCATCGAATAATTCAAATCTTCAGTGCTGAAACATGGCCTCAGAGACTGGCATAAAATCAAGAATGAAATCTTGGAGCTCGTGTTGCGATAAATATGCCGACCTGCACAGAAGACTATTTTTTGTTTTTCTCATTTCTCCACCTGAGAACATTACTTGCACAAGTGCAAATGCTTTGGTGCCCATCAGAGCAGTTAGCTTTGTATATCTGCGACACACGTCGGGCGTGTTGCATTTTGGTGCCCGGCCTTCCATATATTTTTGGTGGCTGCACAATCACTCCAGTGAGATTGTACAATCCTTCTTCCTTTCCTCATTCCTTTCTAGCCTGAATTTCAGCAAGAGGCACTCACATCTGAAAGTTGACTGTCAGCCGAGGTAAGCGTATCCCCAATGAAAAATGTGCCTGGCTTGCGCATTCCCCACACATTCCATTGAGGTAGTGAGGATGTTGTGAAGAAAGAAAAGGCATGGTGCCGGCATCAAGCTGGGTGAAGGAGGAGATTATGAAATAAATAAAGGCATGACAGCTACTTTGCTTAGGGCTGGTTAACCATCATGGTGTTGGAATCTTTCTGGAAGCCCAGCAAGCTGCTTTATTTTACATGTTGTTTACATGTTTTAACCCTTTTTAACAGTTCCGAAAGTTTATTTTCCGATCGAAATAGTTGTGCTGGCCTCAAGAAAAACAACCTGGCTTGCAACAGCAAACACCAACGGTGATGGCTTTAGTGGCATGTACAAAATTTCCTACAAAGTATCACAATTTCGTTAGAAATTTCAGCATCAGAACACCAGGATTTGTCTGATATGTACTTGAGGAATCAGGAAATGAACGCTGTTTATTTTCAAGATGACATCAGATGACACGGGACAGTCATGTGGAGCAAATGGCTAAAAAACTCTCATCTGCAGTAGGTGCCTTAATTCGAACACATCATCTCTTTCCAATATCTATTAGACTACAAGTTTACCACGCTCTCTTCTGTTCACACCTTAACTATCGCACACTTGTATGGGGAACAACTACAAAAAAAAAATGTCGGTACACTTCTATGCCTAGAAAAAAAAAGCCTTGCGTTGCATAAACAATGTGCCATATTTACATTCTTCAGCTGCGCTACTTCGTCAGCATCATGTCATCAATATTGAGTCTCTTTACAGTTACCGCCTCCACTACCACTTTTATTTTGCTAATGAAATGTAAAAAGTATTCCTAATGACACTCTCAGGTGTAATGTTACACTGCAGTATTTCTAAAACACGTGCCCCTGAAAAATGGTTGATTCCACACCACCGAACTAATTACCTTCTGCAGTCATTAAGCTATACAGTGACAGTGTTACTAAATAAGATCAGTCTATCTAGTTTTCATAGCGCTCGAATAAGACATAAAATTTTGCGTTCAATGTTTCTGGAGTGACCAGATGTTTGCTGTTTCTGTCATAAAATGGTAATGCATACAATAAAAACATACACATGGTAGTTTAACCTCTCATATGTGCAATTAATGTTTTTTTTTGCAGCATCATGTGCATGTTAACCCTAGTCTTTGTATATCATCTCAATATCTTTTTGATTCATTTACTTCACCTCTTATTTATGTAAATTTATGATAAAATGTGGCTATTTCTTTAAGTATAGCAACTGATATCTTGTATAGAATTTTTTTGTACTGCTGTCATTGTTGCCTGCCGCTGGCTTCCAGGCCTCATCAAGCTGTTGCTATAGCTTTCTGCCTGGGAGACCGTCAACATTGTGAATTGTTGAAAATAAAGGTGAATAGAATTGAATTGAACTGAATGCACATAATGATGCTAGAAATGGAGAAAAATTTACATTACTACTGGTGACAAAAGCTGTCTACATGAAAATGGCAAACGATGTGCTACTAGCTAGACTCACTGTTTTGAAAAATATTACTTAGCCAATATAACAAAATATATATAGTTAAAAAGTTAATTATTAAAAATTAGTGAACCAGTTTACTACCTAATATGATTCACCGGTTTTCTGGTGTCCGCCAACATTGCTAATACTATGCTGCAAAAGCCATATCTTTACCAAGAAAATTCTACTTATGAGAATTTTTGAAAGTCTTCGCTGAAACACCCGGTATTGTCATGAACCAGATGAAGACTCGTTGCAGACATATAGCAGGTCAATAAAGTGACCGAGGTTTTATTCCGAGCCCCAAACCCTAGCACGAGCGCTCCTCTCGTGAGCATGACCACTTCGTCCTTGTGGTGGTTTAGCGTGCAGGTAGCCTGTGTCAGGTACATGACATTAGTCCCCCGTTAAAAAAAAAAGAGCATCGTCCGGATGGGAGATTATTTACAAAGAGAAAAAGAAAAATAAGGAAAAAAAGTAGAAAAGTAAAGGGGTACACTGCATAAGGAGGGAAGGCAGAAACGAGAAATAAAACACAATAAAAGGGAGAACACGAGAGCAGTTTGAAGGGCAGCGTCACTGCCGCTACGTGAACAGTACGGCTTAAGTCTCATCATGTGCACAATGTCAGGGCATGGTCACCGACGACCAACGGCCATAGTTCTATGAGGAATGACTTCATAATTGACGTTGCGAATGTGGCGGAGCACTTCACACGGGTCGAAATAGCAGTGTAAGAGTTTTTCTGACAGCCCTTTTTGGCGGACAGGTGTCCATACCTACACATGGTCACCTGGGTTGTAGGCCACTTCCTTGTGGCGCAAGTTGTAGTGTCTGGAGTCTGCGTCTTGTTGGGACCTGATGTGCAGGCATGCAAGCTGGTAAGCTTGCTCGGCTTGTTCAACGAAGAAGCCCGTGTCCGATGTTATGTCATCATCCGTGCAAGGGAGCATCGCATCCAGCATCACCTGCATTTCTTTCCCGTAAACTAGGCGCAACGGTGTAAAGCAGGTTGTTTCTTCAGTCGCAGTGTTGTATGCGAATGTAACGTAAGGGAGTATTTGGTCCCACTTTTTGTGTTCAACATCCACGTACATCGAAATCATGTCGTCCAGTGTCATATTCAGCCATTCTATGAGCCCATTTGTTTGGGGATGGTAAGTTGTTGTAGTTCGATGGGTGGTGTGACTCAGCTCGAAGATGTCGTGAACTAGCTGAGTTGTGAATTCCTTGCCCCGGTCTGTAATAATGAGGAACGAAGTGCCGTGTCGGAAAACAATTGCCCACACAAAGAAGTACACAACTTCGAACGCCGTGCCTTGAGGAAGAGCCTGCATTTTGGCATAACGCGTCAGGTAGTCTGTCGCAACTGCTATCCATTTGCTTCCCGTTGACGACAGAGGAAATTGTCCGAGAAGGTCCATGCCCACTTGTTAGAATGGTGCTTGAGGAGGCTCGATGGACTGCAACATGCCAGGTGGTTTCAGAGGTGATGTCTCCCTGCGCTAGCAGTTGCGGCAGGTCCGAACGTACCGGTTCATGCACGAAGCAAGTTTCAGCCAGTAGTAATTCTGCCGCACTAAGTGTTCGTGTAAATCCAAGATGTCCGGCAGTCGGTTTGTAGTGGCAGGCGAGGAGGATCTCATTGCAGAGGGCAGCTGGTATAACCAGGAGGTAACTTTTTCTGGTGGAGGTGGAGTTTTTCTCATACAACACGTCACCCCGGAAACAAAGGGATGGCAACGAGTGAGCGAAGTCAGAAGGTGTAGATGGATGCTGGCCTTCTAGATGATCTATGAGCAGCTTCAGCTCTTCATCAGCACGTTCGGCGATAATGTCGGACGAGCTGACTGCATGAAGGAATTCACTGTCTTCTGCATTGTCTTGGAAAGGTTCCGTGGGTGCATGCAATAGGCTGTCAGCATCGGTTTGCTTGCGCCCAGACTTGTAAACGATGACAAATTCGAATTCTTGTAAACGTAAGGCCCAACGTGCTAGCCGTTCACATGGGTCCTTCAAATTCGTCAACCAGCACAACGAGTGGTGGTCAGTAATCACCTGGGATTGTCTGCTGTACAGGTAAGGGTGGAACTTTGTGATTGCCCGTACGACCGCCAAGCATTCCTTTTCGGTTGTGGAGTAGTTAGTTACATTCAGCACATGAAAGTGTGCAACAAGCACAGGCGATCACTTTTTCGACACCGTTCGGGCGCTGAACGAGAACCACTCCAAGACCGACATTGCTCGCATCGTGTGAATTTCGGTGTCGGCATTATCTTCAAAATGTGCTAGTACTGGTGGCGACTGTCGTAGATGGTCAAAAGCGGTCTGCTGTTCAGTACCCCATGAAAATGGCTCGTCATCTCATGTCAGAGGACTGGCCAGCTTAGCAAGGTTTTTGATAAAATGCCGGTAGTAGGAACAAAGGCCTAGAAGTTGTCTCACCACTTTCTTAGTGGGAACTGGAATTTTTTAGTGGGAACTGCAGAAATTTTTTCTGGATCCGGTCGGATTCCATCGGCACTGACGACGTGCTCGAGAAGCAATTCAGTAAAACCAAAGTGACATTTTTGCGGCTTTAGGGACAGATTAGCCAACCGGACGGCTTCCGGTACTACTCGTGAGTCGCTGTAGGTGTTCCAAAAAGGTTGTTGAAAAAATGATTACATCATCCAGATATCCAGACATTTGCCATTTGAGGCCGGTAAGCACGGTATCCATCATTCTCTGGAACGTTGCCAGTGCACAGCAGAGCCTGAATGGGAGCACACGCAATTCGTAGAGGCTGTCCGGATTGACAACTCTCTCTAGTCAACTTTTTTGTCACGCTGTTAAGTTTCCTGTAATCGACACAGAAGCACAGCATGCCATGCGTGTTTTTTACAATAACCACAGATGACGACCACGGACTGTTCGATGGCTGGATTATTCCGTCATTCAACATCTCCTTCACTTGTGTCTGGATTGTCTCGCGCTCTCTGGGAGAGACACGATAAGGCTGCTGATGTACTGGGTGCACACCATCATTCGTGATTACCCGGTGCTTAGTGATGGGTATCTGGCATACCTTAGATGATGAGGTAAAACAGTCTCTAAGCTGCAGCAACAGTTTGTTTAACTGCTGCCTTTCTGATGGCGGTGCTGACCGCCTCTTCTTCAACTCTATCAGGCATGCTTTCTAGACATGTGAAACACTCAGCCACCTCCTGGACAGGGTCAACATGAGCTATGGCAGTGCCACGAAATAAATGCTGATATTCATGGCTGAAGTTGGTGATGAGCACCTCAGTGCGACCGTGATAAAAAAAATTAAGTCAGCCCACTTGCCACGCAAACGCCCAGGGCGAGTAAAAGAGAGACATTTGGCTCAACAACACGTTGTCCCTGATGCAGCTGGTCACAGATGACCGTAGCCAAAACACTCGCCCGCGGAGGCACTGTAACAGTATCGTCGGAAATACGCAGTGGGGCTCGATAATCATCATCAACGGGTTTGCTGGTAGTGAGTTCAGTTGAAAATGTAACTAGATGATTCCGGAGGCTTATAGTTGCACTGTTTTCACAAAGAAAGTCAAGACCGAGAATGATGTCTCAAGAGCATCTAGACAAAATGAGAAACATCCTCACGAATATGCAGCCACGCACTGTAACTTTGGCCGTACACACACCTAGTGGCGTAACCACGTGGCCACCAGCCGAACGTATCTGTGCCCCTGTCCATGACATCTTAACTTTCTTTAGCATCGTAGCCGTCCTACCACTAAGTATTGAGTAGTCCGCACCCATATCGACTAGCGCGCCAACCTCCTCAGAGTCGATCAGCACGGGTATATCGAGGGATACCCTAGTCTTACCAGAGCCAGACGTTGTCGTCGTGGTTGTTGCCTTCATCGGCAGCGGCGATGTTGTCGGTGTCAGCTCGAGAACGTTTGGTCGGCACGGCGGTGGAAGCTTTTCAGCAATACGGCACTCGGCGGCCTCGCCTCCAAAAGTCGCCGGGTCTAGTTTTTGCCGGTGCGGGCTCGAGGACCCATGCTGTGCATCAGGTGCATAACTGGACCGAGCAGGCGAGGAGCAGTGTGGTGAAGGTGACCGGGACTGCTGGCACAGAAGCGATGATGAACTACGCCGACGAGTGACATATTCTCCTATCTCTTCAGGCCGTTCGCTGAGCCATGGATGAAGGCTGTCTGTAGAAAAGCCCCACAGCCCCAGGTGCCTATGGGACACTGCCGGTAGATGTGACCGGCCTCGCCGCAGTCGTCTTCCTCGGTGCCTAGCGTCGAGGCTGCCAGTAGGGAACTGGTTGCTTGGCATGCACTGCGACTACCGAAGCGGAATGCAGTGGAACACGGGGGTGCGGCGCAGTACATCCGCCTACGTCACGGACAGCCAAGGAGCTTGCAGTAGAGATGACTCAATTTGAGCGACGGATGGCCTGAGGGCATTCTGAACTTTTCCCGAATGATGCTGGTGACACGAGTCTGCAGAAAAAGCCCCTGAAGTTTCTGTAGTTCCTCGCTGACCACAGAACGAACGAGGTCCTGAAGGTAGCTCGTAGTGGGCCCCGAGGCAGCATTCAAGGGGTGCAGCATCGAGACAGGGTTTAGCTGCCAGTCGTATTAGTTGTACCGCTGCTGGAGAACCTCCACAGCCTCGGAGAGAAATTCGGCTATGCTCTTGAGTGGGCTTCACACAAGACCGCAGAACAGCTGCTCTTTCACAACTCTCATAAGGTGTCACAGCTTTTTGTCCTCCGACATGGTCGGGTCCGCTGGTGTATAGAGCTGCGTCGCATCTTTTACAACATTGCCACAGTCTCATTTGGTAGCTGGACGCAGGAGTTCAGCGCACGCTCAGCCCATTCACTGTGGTCATAGCTGGTGTAGGTAGCCAACAGTTGGCATGGAAGTCCTGCCACATCAAAATAGTCACCTCGCGGTTCTCGTACCATGTATGAACGACATCATCCAAGCTGAAGTACACGTTTCAGATCTTTGCAGGGTCATCCTAGCTGTTGAAACGCGTGACGTGCTGGAACTGGTCCAGCCAGTCTAGGGCATCCTCCGAGTACTCGCCGTGAAAGGACTTGAGGATCCAGGAATTCTGCAGGCTTATGTAAGATGCAGGAGCAGTAGGGACGCTGTCCATCCTTGCTGGCATAGGGAAAGTCATGGCTGTTCCCTCTTGAGGGAGAAGTCCAAATTCGAGGGACAAGCTGAAAAGCCAGCAGCTGGCACAATGAATGGGAGTGCTTACAAGTGGCACCGGGTTTGTGTTTCGGCTCTCCGAGGGAAAATGGAGCATCGGCCAAGAATACACCAAATGACCTCCACCAGATGTCATGAACCAGATGAAGACCCGTCACAGACATAGAGTGGGACTGTAGAGTGGCTGAAGTTTTATTCCAAGCCCCGAACACTTGCATGAGTGCTCCGCTCACGAGCATGACCGCTTCATCCTCGTCGCGGCTTAGCGCGCAGGTCGCTTGTTTCAGGTACGTGGCAATATGTTTAGTATTGAGTTGCATTTATTTTAGTTTCCACACCCAAAGCTGCTACGGCGCAGAGATGTACGCCTCATCAACGAGATTTTAATTAATTAGGCCGTGGTTGCCACTCTATCTAAGAAATTCAAAACACTAAGGCACCATCTAGGTACTATCAGCAAGAAATGAAACGCGAACAAGACAACCGAACCACGGACTGCAAAATACGCGGCTCTTTGCCGGCGTGAGCTCTATACTAGCTCCTACTATATTTATTTTGAAGGCGGGAAGACTCTTCTTTAGATGTGCTATTCAATCTCGCTTGTATTTATAATCCAGGAGCTAAAATGTTGTTGTTTTTGTGTTGCCACCTCAGTTTTCTTGTTCGCGTTTCATTCGTTGCTGATAGTACAAAAGCTAAAAGTGCATGGTCAACAATGCAAAAGGAGCATTACTTTTCATCGAAGGGCACACTGAAGAGTGTGTAAACTATAATAAAATGTAACGAATTCTCCTGAAAGAAAAAAAAAACTGAATTTAAACCAAATAAGCGATATTTTACCGATATGTGGTCACATGGTGGGCTACACTGATAATGGTGGGTTTCACCGCAAGATGGCTTTTTATGCGATTTTCAATGCCAAATTACAATTAAAAATCCTCATTTCTTTGATATTGCAGTGCTCAGTAATCGCAATATGAGGCACAATCTTTTCATTTTCACCATAATCTCATTAGACGTTTTGGTCACTGGTTGGTTCCTTTAATAAAAAATTTCTCATTCAGGTGGAAGTGATTCTTTTCACAATTTGCAGACTGCAGTGCATACATTGGCACACTAACGTAAGGCTTGTTTTCATTACTGCTAAAAAAACATGAAAACAGTATATTACGCTTACTGGCAGGCCTCCTTTACGTCATAGTATTCCAATGCATTTCTCCACTCAGATATACTGGTATTTAGGTAGCTGAATGTTTCTACTGTGCACTATTGCACAATTCCCAATGAGAAAATGGCAGAGTCCTACCTTCCTCCTGCTGGTCTTCAATCCACTTTTGCACAGCCCTGTTGAGGAACCGCAAGTTCCAGTCACGAATTCCACCCGAGGGCAGCACAGTGCCGAAGGCAATCAGACCGCCTTCTGCAAGATGATCGATCAGTTTTCACTGTCCACTGACAATAGAAACAAAAGTTTTGAGATTTTGCCGTATGGCAAAATGGTCAAGCATCATTTCAGCCTGCTAGAGCTCTTCAATGCAAATCTAGATCATTCCAATAAGTGCCTTGCCAATTGAGCCCCTCCCTGAAGTGCAGGCATTTAATTAACTCAACTGCTTCATTATGAAGTACATGGGGGAAGCAAGTTGATACAGCTTTTTGGTTTGCCTTAATCATGCAGTGTCTTATAGCTCAGGCCATGGAGCTGCATTAAGAAAAAATAAATGTGGCTGTACAGCCAGAAAGGTTCTAGAAGATATAGAGGCAGTGAGCCAGTGGTTACAAGAAAGCTGCTAGCTGTCTTTCTGGATACAAAAAGGCTTGTAAATGTTATCCAATGATGACCAAGTGCCAAAAACAATTTTTCTTAAACACCGCTTTAGTTTTGTATATCTTGACAACTGAGAAGAAAAAGCCCTTTAAACTTATGGCTACTGCCTTTTGTTTTTGGGTTTCACTTTTTGAGAAATATGGGGAGTAAAAATCAGATAACATTTTCTGACCTCAAATTCGGGTAGAAACTGGGTTATTCAGAAAAGAGTTCGATAATTTGGGTAATTTTTCGGTAGAGAAAAATTTAACCATTTGATTTTCTGTTGGACATAGAATCCCCTACTTTTTGCTCATTATTTCATGAAAATACGACAGTTGCAAGTTACACTAAAACTGCGCACCAAATAAGGCTTTTTTTCCTCATATAATATAAATATTTTGTCAGCATTAAATAAAGCATTTTCACGTCAGTGCAAGACCTGCCAGCCTTTATTTGTGCACTGCAAAAGCATTCAACATAACATTAGTGCATAAAGGGCGCATGCAAGTCATAGTCTGTCTCGGCTAAAGATGTTCATTTCCGTGTGCTTGTCAGGGAGGCTCCTGGTATGTGCATGTGATGCGCAAGGACTTTGTTAAGCCAAAACTGAGGTATAAAATTACTTTGTTAAATCCCATTTTAAATGGCCAAGAGCTTTGCAGCAGCACATCGTTAGCGTGGGTAGCACTTAATAGTAAAATGATATGTCAGCAATATGTTAGGTCAGTACCCGTGTTTTGTTTTCTCACTTCTTTATCCTGTTTTTCAAACTTATCCTCAAATCAAGCTGCATCATAAATAACGAGAAGTAAAAGAGGTTTAAGATCACCAGTTGAGTGAAGATGCCCCTCTGTGATAAGCACAAGATATCGTCAAATTTTTGTGCAGTGTCTTCAGCTTAGTGCCATGGAAAATTTATGTCATCAAGAAGGCGCAATTCCGGGCAGAAATCAGGTTTACCCCAATTTTCACCAAATTTGTTCAAGATGCAAAAATATGAGTAAAATCTGGGTGTTAGCCAAAAATCAATTACCATAACTAGAGTTTGCTCTGTTTTGCTTTCTCCCAATTTCTTAATCTGGGCCCATATTCTAACTTCAATCCCTCAAAAGACTCGAAGTATTCACTTATTAGCTGAATTGGGAGCAGTTGTGACTCTCAGATGCAACAAAAAGTGCAGTGGTGCTGCAGTCACACTATATGCACCTGCGAGACAGAAGACTAATTTCGCTGCAGCTCCTTACATCACTTTTTCAAACTAAAAGCACAACACACTCAAAATAAAATCTTTAGATTATTAAAATCATCTTCATCTCCATCAAATGCACCTGGAAATATAATTCTGCTTATGGGCTAAAAGAAACTAATTTTTTTACTGCTGCTTTTGACTGCAGCTAGTATGCAACTGCAGCAACTTCTATCTTGCTTCATCACCACAAGAGAAAATTGCTATGCCCCCGAGAATGCCCATATGGTACCCGCATTTGCAGGGTGTGAGGCCACACAGCAAGAAATACAACACTGAACCAAGCTGTACTTAAAGGGAAGCTGAAACGATTTTTTGAGAATTCGAGGTTATTCAAGAATTCGAATCTATCAAGCTTGTAGATAAAGCATGAAAAATATTTTTGCACTAGCATTTAAAATGGTGTCATAATCATCGATTAAAACCGCGACGATGTTTAGGCTTCTTCTCACTACGTTGGAGTAGTGCGGGGAAACTCGGGAGTGACGTCATTGTTGCCGAAATTTCAGACGTCCGCTGCTTACGCTTGCATGCTGCTGTGTGTCGTCAGATGGCGCCAAACAATGCTTCGTGAGCTTCATGTTCTCTGGCTTCGGTTTTCTTCCAATGAATAACCGTTTCTTCGCTGGAAACGTAGTGCCGTCATACGTGACGTCATTATCGGGGCCTCTGCCCGTCGCTGTGCACTTCATAGAAGCCTGAACGCTGACGACAACTTTATTCGGCGATTACGCCATCATTTCAAATGCTAGAGCAAAACGATTTCGCAGGCTTTACCAGCACGTTTCGCACATTCGACAACCTTAAACTCATCGAATTCTAAAACCGCTTCAGTAGCCCTTTAATGGCTGACTCAACGACATTTTTCACTCTGCACAAGCACCACACCTACTTCTGCCGCTGTAGCCAATCAATCATTAATCGCTCGAAGGATCACGATCAGAATATGGGCTCTGCAAGAGTGCCATAAATACGACCATAAATAAAACATAAAACAGGGTGCTGCTACTGCAGGCTCAGAAGGGTATATCACCTGTGCTTGCATAGACACCCCACTAACAGTTGCACGAGGACCTAGCATGTCTGTTACTTCATAGTGTTGATACTGCTGTTTGATAGCATGAACATCAAAGAAATGGTAATCTTGTCAATGACCTTAGAACTGAACTGAACAGGTGCAAACACAGTTTTAGCGCGACAGAGTAATAACATCTGATGGAACCTTGTTTGCTCATTGTCACTGAAATTCTGACAACTAAAAACCGTGTAACAGTCATGGTGCTGGTTCTACCTGAAAAAAAAAAGCCAACTTGAAGTGATTCTTACTGGTTTGTAGGGGCATGGTAATGGGAAAATTTGAAAATAAAATATTGTAAACTGCTTTTGCAAAACCGAAACTAAAGTAGAGGAAGCAACTTTCCCCCAAAAAGGTCTGTTTCATTGGTAGTGAAGTAATACATTAGATCTCCAAAAACTAGTCACGATGAACTGATAACATTGGTAAAGAGTGTGAAGCAATGGTTTGCATAAAAGAACTTGAGAAAAGGTGCCTGATACCTTGCATGTTCAGAGTCTCAAAACAGGTCTCGCTCCGATGTCTATGTGCACTATATTGCTCCCTGGATATGCTTAATGCTTCACAGTAACTGGCTGATGGGATGTTTTGTAGTGTAGCAAGCATGCACACAGGCATTTGTAGTAATCTGCATACAAGGTCATTCAAATCAGGCGAGAGCATTTTTTTTTCTGAGGGTGCACTAAGATCCTAGTACACATGCCTTTCATGCAGACAGTGAAGCAAGTGCCTGCCGCTGTTGCATGCTGTGTTTATGTCTTGGGACAACGCTACCTTATTTATTCGAATCTAGGCCAGTATTTTTTTTTTTCAAAATCATTTACGAAAGTCAGGGGTCGGCTTAGATTCGAGGATGCGGCTTGCCTGTGACCGTTAGACATGTGACGCCACCTCGCGGCCACAGACTTGCAGCTTGCAGGTCTGCAGACTCCATTTAGCTTGTTTGAACGTTGTGAACAAAGGTCTCGTCATTCTGTGCTTTTATGTGTTCATCACCACGTGACCTCAAGAAGCACCCGTGTTCATGGTGCAATGGCACCCACCAAGCAATGCCACTACACCACGTCTTTTAAGCAGAAGGTAGTTTTGGAGGCAAAGGGAACTTCAAACCTACAAGCCCAGTGCGATTTCGGTGTGGATGAGAAGAACATGCGCCGGTAGCGGAAGCACTGAAGCAGCAGAACGAGCTTTTCACTGCGCTGCAAAGCGAATGGCCTTCACAGGACCTGAGAGCAGGTGACACCACGAGGTGGTGAAGGATGTCGAGGGAGACGCAAACATTGGAGCATTGCACGGACCCAATTTCAGGCCAGCAGGGGCTGGGTCGCTCCTTTCATGAAGCGTTTCGGGTTCAGCCTGCGACGGCGGACTCCCGTGTGCCAAAAGCTGCCCCCTGACTTTGAGGAGAAGCCGGTCGCATTCCAGTGCTTCGTTATCATGAAGTGGCTGGGGAAGGAGTACAGACTGGGCCAAATCGGTAACGCCAATCAGACCTAGGTGTATTTCGACGTGCCTGTGGCGTACACTGTCAATGAGAAGGGCACAAAACAGGTAGAAGAACTGCTGGGTACAAGAAGCAACATATTACCGTGATGTTATGGTGCATGGCTGGTGGGCAAAAACTTCCCTAAAAGCATCTTATTACATGCTCATGAGAATGGATGGATAAGTGGTTCCTTGTCGGAGATTGGATGAAGGCTGTTTGGCAAAGCTGTCCTGGGGCCCTGTTGTTCAAGGAGTCACTCGTAGTTCTTGACTCCTACCGCGGCCACTTGACAGATGCCGTGAAGTCTGTGATTTCGGAAGGCAGTAAGAATATTGCAGTAATACCCGGAGGTATGACGAGCCAGCTGCAGCCGTTCGACGTTGTTATCAACAAGCCATTTAAGAATAGTCTGCGGAAGCATTACAGCGATGCAGCAAGGCCACTCGCTCACACTGACCGGGTGCATCAAGCGTGCTTCGCTTAGCCAAGTCGGAACTGGGTCGCCGCGACATGGGACAAAATTCCGGCCAAACTGATTGTGCAGGCCTTCCAAAAGTGTGTCATCTTGAATGCGCTGGACAAACGCGAGGATAGTGCACTGTGGGAAGAACCCAGTGATGAAGAGGACAGCGATGTCGCTGATGACGATGACGAGTGAGAATTGGATGTGCTACGATGAGCGTCGCAAGCAAAATAAATTGCCTGTTCTAGTCCCAGTCAATACTTTTTTTCATTCAGCTTAGGCTTCGGGTAAACTTTTTTTATTTCCTGACCTAAATTTCAGGAGTCGGCCTAGATTCGAGTAAATATGGTACTGGCAAGGTAAAGAAATGGGCACACAAGGCTGTGAGCACACTGAATTCGAGACACACTGACCCACACCCATGCGATATTTTTCTGATGACTAAATGATAGGTAGATAGGTATATGGAGTTCAACATCCTGAAGATGCATGTGGGTTGGTTGCAAGGAGTAATGCGGTGAAGGGCCACGGATTAACTTCGATTGCCTGGAGTTCTTTAACGTGTACTCCCATTTCACAGCACTCAAGTATTTTTGCATTCTGCCTCTACAAAAATGCAGCCTCTGTGGCCAGGATTTGATCCTGAGACCTTGGGCTGAGCAGCCCAGTGCCAAAGGCACTGAGCCATAGTGGCAGGTTCAACTCTGAGCAAGCTCCATATGCAAAAGACTGACTGTCACAGAAACAAGCAGCAAGGCAATAAATAGAAACAAGGAAAATGCAAGCACTTCATGCCACAGTGAATCATGCCACAGCTAATAACCTGCTGCTTATCTTAGTTTTGTGCACTAGAACACGCACAAGTACAAGATACGCTTTGCTTTAAGGTAAGTGGTTCATCAGAGACTGGCTCATGAGAAAATACTTGGGTAAACTGGGCCTACACTAAACAAAAAATTGAGAGCGAGAGAGAGAAGACAGACCATCCACTCTGAAGGGCAGCAACCAAGTCGTCCCGTGCCAGTCCATCAGCAGGGTCTCCACGTCCAACACCACGCTGGCATCACACGAGCGAGCAAGCTCTTGGTCAATTGATGATGCTACCATTGTCTCCATCACGTCATCTTTCATCCTTGGCCCACCCACTTGCACCTCCTTTACATACCATTTCCATGTGGGCGCAACAGGAACAGAATCACCACCTCTCCCACGGAACTGCACCAGGAATCACCAGGAGACACAGGTCATCACGACAGTCACAGCTACTAACAAACGAGTGATTTGTAATCTGAAACACTCCTGAAGTTGAGCAACTCACCAATCTGCTAGTAGATAAAGAAACAAGCCCACCCCTTTTTAGGTGCCCTAGTGTTCATCACCTTCACATGCCATTCCTTTTAAATATAGTTCTGGTCAGTCTTCTGAAAGCACGTAAAGGCCATTGCCTTAGACTGCACTGAACAAGTCCCCATAAATCAACTTAAAACAGCCTCCCTCCTTCTTCCCCTCCCCCTTTTTTTCCTGCCCAAATCTCTGCACTTTAGCACAACCACCAAGGGTTATTTCTCTGCACACAAAAGTGGTTGTGGTTTTATGTGGTTTAATGCCCCGAAGGAACTCAGGCTATGAGGAATACTGTAGTGAAGATTTCCGGATGATTTTGATCACCTTGGGTTCTTTAAGGGCATTGACATTACACAAAACATAAGCCTCTAGCATTTTACCTCTATCAAAATGCGACTGCCGCTGTTGAGTTCAAACCCACATCTTTCAAGTCAGCAGACGAGCCCCATAACCACTGAGCCACCGAGGCAGCTTTGTTCACAGAAGTACCACTGAACAAATGAACACCAAAGAAGCTATAATAGTAAATGAAGCTTGGAAGCCACGTTCTTTGCAATAACTTTTTTTCTTCAAAAAGTTTTCTTGCATAAATAGTGTGTGTCACGTCCCAAAGCTGACTGAATAAATCTTGCATTCAAAATAGACACAACCCAAGAAAAAGTAGTTTCTGGGAGCGAGTAAATACATATACAGTAAACCCTTGCTGTAATGAATCTGCTTATATAAATGGCTACTCTCCTCCCCCATAGAAGCACATGTATTTGATATCTCTTTTATACGAAGTAAAATTTTTCTACAAAAGGATATAACGAACTTCACTTTGATTGCATCGATTTTCAGCAGCGCTTAACATTTCCATATTCATTTGATGCGGAAAACTGCAAATCTTGCATACCTCACTCTGCTGAGCACTGCACAAAATGCGCTGAAAAGTTTTCCTTCCTGTAGCGAGGTACGACAAAATTTTGGCACCGGTACACCAATGTTCACCAAAACTTTACTACGGCGCCAGTGACGGCACCAAGGGGAGGCAGGGTGGGGCGGCTGCCTCCCCCAAAATTTTCAAAGGCGCATCAAAAATTTCATAATACTGTTCCAGCGTAACAAAAACAAGGGGCAGAAAGAAGGACGACAAGGGCATTTTTTTGCATTTATTTTTTTATGAGCGTATGTTCTCAAATATTCTAGAATTGTGTACAGTGCCCTGTAACCATATAAACTTGACACTATGAAAGAAAGGTGCAGCCGATGAGGTGGCTCAGTAGTTATGGTGCTTGGCTGCTGACCCAAAAGATGCGGGTTCGATCCCGGCCACGGCGGTCGAATTTTGATGGAGGCGAAATTTTAGAGGCCCATGTACTGTGCGATGTCAGTGCACGTTGAAGAGCCCGGGGTGGTCGAAATTCCCGGAGCCCTTCACTAAAGCGTCTCTCATAGCCTGAGTCACTTTGAGATGTTAAACCCCCATAAATGAAATGAAAAAATAAGGTGCGGATCTTTCTGTCTCTTGACATCTCCATACTAGAACAATACGCTGAACAAAAACCAACTAAAAAATTTTCCAACCGCTTCCCCTCAGACCGATGATGATGAGATTTCCTAATAATACAGCCTGTATTAGGCCCCTGGGAGGTAAGCAAGTATGTGAAGCTCATGCCCTGCAGGATCTTTGTCCTTTTATTTTTTCTGTATTCATAGAAATAATTAATTACCTCCCCAACCACCTTTTCCACACCGCTCCACCACGAATGTCCTAGTGCCAACCCTTACACTGCCCAATTGAACAATGTCGCATACAGCAGTGCACAAAGTCAAGTTGCCAAGATGATTAGAGTGCCCCCATTCTCCAACCTCCTCGTTGGATGCTTCTCAGGTGCCATGTGCAGTACAGGTTCTGTTTCCGCAGCATGGTCACATGGTTTGGCTGTTTGACAATGTGTTTGGTGTGCCTGACAATATTTATATTCCCCTGGTTTTCACAAGGTCATGTTATCTACAGCCCTCGGCAACAAACATGCAACACCGTATAAACTCGTGTATGGGCCGCATTTTATTTTTAATTCAGGTGTGAAATTTGAATAAGCAGCCTATAAACATAATTAAAAGACATAAAACCATATTTTTTTCTCACTTATCTAGTCCAAAACAGTGACTGTGGCCCATACATGGGTGCGACCCTTACACGAGATCATACGGTAACCAACGCTGCCCCCGCAGTGTGAAAGGAACTAGAAAGAAGCTGAGATCCTTAGTCTTTGAAGCACCTGAATGCCATTAAAATTTTTTTTTTGCCTTTGGTTTGGTGTGGCTATTCTTCACAAGACATTACTGTCATGCAGTGAAGTGTTATTGCCAGCATGAGTCATGCGGGGAAGCCGTAAGGAATAGGTTGTACTTCTGTTGAAATCGAGCTCACATGCCATCTTTCACAGCAGCCAGTATCAGATTCACCACCTAAAGAATGGAGTTAAATACTCTCAATATGTCTTTTCTAGTCATCTACAACATTAAACCTTCAAGGTCTCTTTTAATAGGCACTGAAGCAAATATCGGCCACGGAAAAAACAGGCGCGCATTGGCGAGGCTGACATGCTCAGTTGGTGTAACCTTTATTTGGCCGCAACCAGAGTGCTCAGAGCATGTGCTGAAGATTTCATTAAAAGACATTGGTATCACACTGAATGCAGCTAGGTTGCCTTCGGTCTATATGGTGGCATGTAAGCCTGTCCACATGCGACAGTTGTGGTTAAGGTCATCTAGGGTTGTTACAAAGTAGCAGCTATAGTGAAGAGATTGCGGGGCCCCTTTGACCTTCGACTTCACTATGATGAGGTTCAACTGAAGTGAAATTTCAGCTAGAATTTGAGTAGTGTCAAACAGCAGCAAAAGAAAAATAAAGTACTTCGAACCTGGAACTGCACACGGAGTACCCCGAAACAAAGCCACCAAAGGAGCAGCTCATACTGCAAATATGCCAGCTCATTTCCTCCCTAGCAACATGCCCATCAGCAACATACCGCATAAATGCGTGTAAGGGTCACAGTTTTTTTCCAGATTCGAGGGCCAATTTTCGGGGTGTGACCCATATATGCGACGTGCGAAAAAAAATCTTTTTCTTAAATAAAAACATACCGATCAGGGAATGAGCAGCATTTATTCTATGTTCAATCATCACTCGTGCAGTCTTCAGACTCCGAGCTGGTGCTATGCTCTGGTGCATGCTCATCCCACATGAAGTCGCACAGCCACTGTTCCCAACTTCCATCGCATAGCAGAGCAGCTCTTCTTCTGGTTCAGGAAACTTGCACGGCTTGCTTCAGAAGGTGCACTTTTGCAGCTTGTGTTCTGTATCCTTCTGACTGCACCACTGTCAGATGCTCTTCTCATCCTCGTCGAATTTCTAACCCAACGCACGCTTGCCGAGTTCCGTGCTCCCAAACACAGCAGGTCATCATCATTGTCAACTTCTTCCTCTGCCTCAAGCTCCTGCTCTCCATATCAGCATCAGTATCACCAGCTACAGCTTTTTGTGACTATCAAAGGCACAAGAGTAGTGGCTTATGTGTGCTGCCGACGAGCGATGCATGTTTGCCGTGTTCGGGAGCACACTTGCGTCACTCGGCGGCAGCACACATAAGCCACTACTCTCATGCCTTTGACAGTCACAAAAAGCTGCAGCTGGTGATACTGATGCTCATATGGATAGCGGGAGCTTGAGGCAGAGGAAGAAGTTGACAATGATGATGACCTGCAGCCACGGATGCTATCTGTGGGTGGCATCTGGAAGCTCCTGTGCACGTGCATCTTGAAGGCTATTCCCACGTGAGTCGTGGAAAGTTTGGGTGCAGCCCCTACACAGATCTCTTTTTTTATATTTCCTTTGGAAAAACAGGGTGCGGCCCGTACATGGGTGTGGCCATACATAGGTGCCGCCCTTACACATGTTTATATCATATTTATCGCTGCAATCAATGACCCACAGACAAAATCAACAAGGGCCTAAAAGATAACGTGGGCCTCAGACAAATTCCCCAGAAAAGTGTGCATGACATTTCACATGCCTGTGGTCTATGAGCATTTACCGTGACATATTTTGTGCCATTGTTTTCAGGGCATACTTAAAAAGGCCATGACACCCAAGTTCTGAATACAAACTACCTATTGCACTTTATTCCCTCTATATCAAAATTGAATTCCTCAAAACTTGAGTTCATTTTGTGCAGTAGGCATTTTTAAAATGAATGTTTCCTTGTTTCTTTTAGAAGCAGCTTGCTGGTCTGGCAACTTCTGATCGCTGACGTCACAGCTGTACCTGTTCCAAATAGTCTTCTCCATCCTGTTCGCTATGTCAAGGTGCTTGCACAATGACGGCTACTTGCAAAGCTTTTTCTTTCGTCAAAATAAAAATAATTTTCCCTTTTCTTCTGGAAGCCTTCAGTGTGGTATATACACACACTCAGTGATCCTTGGAAAAGTGGACATGTTTGCAGAACCTGTCTTGAAAGTGTCCAGGAAGCAGAAATTGCTATATGCATGTTGTATTATTAAATCATATATTTGAAGTACATCGTGCACCAAACATGCAGCTAGGGTATAGTTTGTTGCATTAAAGGGACTAAAATTTTTCTAGCCTACAGTTTGTTTTTAAATTTCCTTGCAATAAAAATCCAAAAACATGACAAATCTACAAATGCATCTTCTCCCAAAAGCAACTCAGGATGACAGTGCTACCAATGTCATTTCTGCTTATGGGCTCATAGTGGGTAATCGACACTGAGATGCGGCATACTGGAATGCTGGGCTGTGATTGGTTGCTGTGATGGAAAAGCAAGACTCAGAAAAATAAATTAATAACTAGGAAACAAAAGATGAGCACTTCCTGTGAGCAACTTAAAATAAAAAAGGAGGGAGGGAGGGTGTAAGAAAAACATCCGTCTGGATATAAAAGAGTGGCTTACACACCCACAGCTCAGTGCTCTATGCCTGCACTGATCGCATTGAAGACTGCTAAAAATGACAATATACTTCTCGACCTAACAGTGCACTGTTGCTGCAAAAATATAGTTACTTTTTGACTGCCCTTCGTAAAAAAAAAATTGAAGAGGACACTTTAGCTCTGCCATAAGAATATGATACGATAGTGTAATGGGCTAATTCCCATATATGCAAAAGGTCCTTTTCAACTTAACATTGATAGATCCCTAGGAGTCCTCATACCCCTCCTGGCACAGTGGTGCAGTGGTTAAGAAGTTCAGCGATGCGCCACTGCCCTGTGATGGAAGGTGCTCCCAGCGGTGGGCCTTTACGGCCAGGGCTTCCAGCCTGCATATGCCAGCTAGATTTAATTTTCCACTAGATCAACAAAAAAAAATCCAGTAGCTGTAGGTTAAGCGCACTGCCACTACACTTGAAAACATTTACCATAAAGGTTAGTCCTCATCACTGTCATACTGCCCTTACCATTCTTTTATGTCTATGACGCCAAAAAAGCTAAAAACACACTAAACCAACACGAAATTCAACATGGTGGATCCTGCACCACGAAATCAGTGTCAGTAACGCACTGTTTATTAAAAAAAAAAAAACTTTTCTACTTTGTGCTGTTGTGTTGTGCTGGGTTTAGTGGTGCTTAAGCATCTAAGGCTATCATGCGCCAAGCTCAAGGTGTAAGAAAATTCATTTCAGCAGAATTTTACCAAAAAGCGAAAAACATCAGTGGTGTAAAGAGCCTAAAAAATTAGTTTCTGCTACCCTGTAATACTGGGAAAGAAATTTTAGAAATGGTAGTATTAAAACCTTCAAAGAAGGTCGACTAAACCCAGCAGCCATCCTTGGCTGGGCAAGGACCCCGAGGCTCCCAACCAATCAAGTAAAGACCTCGGCATTCTTCTCAGGAATAAGAAGACGGCTGACGTGCATTAAAAAGTGAAGCAAAGCTGTGGATCAGAATTTATAGTCTCTCGAGAATACTCGCTTCTCTTAAAAAGCTAAAAACAAAATATGTCAACAACTGCATTGTCACTTAAGACGAGTGTTGAGTGAAATGGAATGCATTCATTGTAAAATTGAGTGAAGTACTTTTTCCTTACTTTTCAAGTTTCAAGCATGAGAATAAAATGTGATTAATTGTAAGCTCATCTCCACACTTTTCACACACTGGTTTCTCTTGTTTTGTCAGTAGGAAGCTGAGTAAGGTGTGTGTGTCCAATGCGCAGACGATATAAAATTACTTCCATAAAACGTTCCTGGTGCCCACAGGTCTTCGAATTGCCAAGGATGGGCTTTACTACATGTCGCTTGTTAACTTCGTTGTCCCATGAAGCCTGCCATTTTTCTCTCAGTTTATTTTTTACAGGTTTCATGCAGTCTTTACGAGGTATATCTACTTGTTTTATTGTTACATTACGGGTACCTGCGGCACGTGCATAAGCGCTCTCGTTCCCCCCAAATCCTACATTACTAGGGACCCAGCAGAACTTTATTGTAAGTGCTTTTGTTTCAGCTTTCATAAAGTTATATATTATGCTTCCTATTATGGGTTGAACTGCATTTATAGAGTTTAGTGCTGTAATTACGCCGAGGGAGTCAGTGTAGATAACACATTTTTGTATATTTTTCTTTATTATTTCTTTAACCACGACAGCAATGGCGTAACTTTCTGCCGTGAAGACTGATGCGCACTCAGGTAGCCTGACTATTGTTTCTTCTTTCCTTTGTATTATTGCTCTCTCGACGTAGTGTGCGGTTTTTGAGCCATCTGTGTAAAAATCTGTAATTTCTGTACCTTTCCTTCACTGCCAAAAACTCCTACAGTATATATTCTTGTGGAGTTCGCTTTTTGTGGATGTGCACCAACATAACATTGCATCCAGAAGGAAAGCTGTACCAAAGTGGCGGTGGGTGGGGTCTCGGGGCAATGTTGGACAGTATGTTCAGTATACCTAATTCTTTGCATTTTTCTTCAAAGCAGAGGAGGAGTGGTTTGATTGCTTGGGGTTTGTTGTTAAACAGTTGTTTGGATTGTCATTTTGTAACTATAAAGTAGCAGAGATGTTTTGGTAGCGAACGGGTTTTTAGGACGTATGCGAATGTGAGCATGGCTCTACAGTCTGTAAGGGAGGGTTCATAGAGACTGTTCATGGGGATGTTCTGTTTGCGCCAGTTGAAAGACATAAACCAATGTTATGCATAGGGTCCCGTCGTTTTAGGTATGATGGTCCCGCAGATCCATACACGATGCACTCGTAATCTAGGGAGGATCGTACTAGAGCACAATAAATGTGCAAAAGGCATGTCCTCTCGGACCCCCACCGTTTTCGTGAAAGCACCTTTAGGACATCGAAGAATCAGGAAGCTTTCTTCTTCAGGTTGTTTATGTGTGGAAGGAATTTAAGCTTTTTATCAAAAATTATACCTAAAAATTTGTGTTGTCCTTTTACTGGTAATTCAGTTTCCCTTAGGTGGAGGGTGGGATTGTTCTGTAGGCCTCGTTTGAGAGAGAACATGATGGCCACTGTTTTCTGAGGAGAGAACTGGAATCCGTTTCTGTCTGCCCATGTCGCTAGTTTATTTATTGTCAATTGTACGTGTCTCTCACATGTTGGTATGTTGGTTGATGTGCAGGCATTCTGGAGATCGTCAACATAATCTGAGTACATAACTGATTTTGGTATTATTTTGGCTAAGGAATTCAGTTTCACGACAAAGAGTGTAGTACTTAAAACACCTTCTGAGGTACCCTATTCTCCTGAACAAACTTTTTTGAGAGTGTTGAACCTAGGCGTACATGAAAGGAATGGTTGGATAGGTGGATAGGAAGTCTTTCAGGCAGTTCAACACCCTTCTATGGATACCAAGTTCTGCTAGGTCACAGAGTATCCCAAACCACCCAGTTGTGTCGTATGCTTTTTCAAGATGAAAGAAGACAGCAAGACAGTGCTGATTATGTATGAAAGCTTCTTGAACAGTATTTTCGAGGGGAACGAAATGGTCTGTTGTCGAGCATGCCTTTTTAAACCCACACTGATGAGTTTTAAGGAATTCACGAGATTCGAGCACACTTGGCAAGGCAAGGCAGCTGGTAAGAGCTATTGGTCAATAACTGCCAGGGGATGTTGGCTGTTTTCCAGGTTTCAGGAATGGCACTACAATGGCTTTTTTCTAAGCTTCCAGAATTTTTCTTAGTGTCCAAATTTTGTTAAAAAATTTCAAAAGTGCTTCTATAGAAGGTTGGGAAAGATGTTCTAGCATTTTGTAGTGTATTTCATCAGGGCCTGGAGCAGTCTGTTTGCGGGCAGAGAAAACTGTTTATTTCTTGGATTGTGATTAATCTATTGAAAGGTTCACTTGTGCAACCGGTTGTTGGAAGTCTATTTTTCTCAGCTGTGTTTTTGTATTTTAAAAATAATTTTGAGTAGTGAGCAGAACTGGAAACACTTGAGAAATGTTCATCTAAGATATCTGTTTGTTCCTCTATACTTCTCTGTGTATCAGGGGCTGTAAGAAAAGGAGTTGTGAAAGGGGAAAAGTTGCCATTTAATTTACGAATTTGCTCTCACATTTTTTGGATGTGATTGAACTGTTTATGGATGACATGTAATTTTTCCAGGAAGCTTTCTCGGGTGTGCGACGGATACGCTGTGCATCAGCTCTCGCCTTTTTAAAGTTTATAAGGTTCTCATGCATCGAGTACCTGCGAAAAATTCCCCAAGCTTTATTTTGCACCTTTTTTGCTTCTCTACATTCTTTGCAATACCACACCTTGTGGTTGTGTCGAACCACTCCAGAGGATTGAGGGATAGCCAGGCGTGCTGCAGAAATGATGCAGGATGTAAACATTTCATTTAGTTCATCTACACTGAGATGATCTGCAAATATTTTTTCTAGAAAGGCCTTTTCCCGGAAGAGCTCCCAGTCAGCTATGTGAAGCTTCCAATGACATTTGGGATTATTGAAGGTGACAACGGCAAGCTGATAACTACAGGCAGATGATCACTTCTATAGGGGTTGTCAAGGACATCCCATTTAAAATCCATAAAAACAGACAAACTAAAAGACAAGTCTGTACAGCTCATTTTTCCCGAGCTTGGAGAACAGTATGTGTTTTTGCCTGTATTGAGCAGGCAGGCGTAATTTGACAGAATAAAGCCTTTTAAAATATGACCCCTAGTATCTGTTTGCCCGCTTCCCCCAAAACTGGAGTGAGCATTAAAATCCTCAACTACCAGATATGGCTCTGGTAAACGTTTTAAAAGTGTTTATAAGCCATGAAGTGTAAATATTAGGTGTGGTTTGAGATGAATAGAACATATTGTGATTGTTTTAATATGAAGGACGATGACTGCAACAGCTTCATATTTGGTTTTAAGCTTGATTTCATGGATTGCAACACCACTCTGCACAATAATAGCAATGCCCCTGAGAACCTATTAGCTTGCTCTCGAAAGCACCGAAAAACTTTATACTTCTTTAAAATATTCTGCTGTTTGGGACCCAAGTTTGCCTATAAAGCTGCAGGAGAAAGTGTGTTTAAAAGTTCTTTAATGTCACTGTAATTATTTAACCCCTTAACCGTTTTGGACGACTGTAGCTCATCCTCGCTGAATAGGTTTTTCCCTTCAGCATTTAGGACGAGCAGCACTCGTGTGTGGCTTAGATGGCATTTTGCTCAACAGATGGCAGTACTGACCTGTTAATTTCGTTTTCTTCCACCGCATAAACGTTTTTTCCATATGGCAACCTGGGTATTAAAAATGGCATCCGGCAGAGGCGACGCATATTTTGCTGAGCTGTCTTATCGGAAAAGACGCTTTTCTTCGTCGTCATCTTCTTCAGACGATGGTCATTTAGACACCAAAGTGTACATTGTTTCAGGCAGTGAGGAAGACAATGATGACGTTGTGCTATCAGTTCTTCCGATGAAGAGAGGACAGCTCAGAAGCGAACTTCACGAGTGCACGTCAGTGAATGAAGATCGACGTCAGCAATCCCTACACGACCCCCTCAATTTCCTTTTCTGGCAGTTCCCGGTTAGACCACAATAAGCTCGCCTGATGACTTGCTTGAATATATTTATCGCTTATTACCAGCAGGAAGTTTGTTTTCTGTATTGTGGGAAATAATAAACTTGAATATGCTAATTTGACTTCGTGTTTGCTTCAAATATTTTTTAAAGATTGAATGCATGCTTTTTGCTGCAATAATATTCGAAATCAAGAATAAAAAAATAAGCAGTTTTGTTAAAAAATTTGCTGATATAACAAAACGGTGCAGGGGTTAATACTCCACGGCAGTTTCAGTGTATAAGGAACGCCATGTTGGACAATTTCTGGGAGTGTAGTTAAGAAATTATGAAACCAGTTTTGGTGTTGCCATTACTGGGCTCTTATCTTCTCTTTTTCGCTTAAGAGAGCTGCAGTGGAGGCGAGTTCTGTGTTGTGTTCATTGCCTCACTAGAGGCTCTGGAGGCTCGCAGTGAAATGATGGATGTGCAGTTTGTAGGCATCTCCCGACTGTGGGAAGCCTTGCGGGCAGTCGACTGAGGAGCCGACGGGCCCTTTTTCAGATGTGGCAGGGCAGCCTTCGCTGCGCCTGCCAGGGATGGGGGAGGCCCTGCCTCAGGCTTTGCCTGGGCATTAACCGGAGACCAGTATGGTGTGCCGCCCCTGCGCACCACATCAGCAAAATTTGTTCCTGCAGTGAAAGTGAATGTGTTGATACGATGGTTGTTTGATAAGTGTGGTAAAAATACAAGAGATGGCACTACAATTGTGTTTTCTTGTAGGTAGCGTGCGAGAAGCATACTTCATATTATGTCACAACGTGTTTAGGCTTGTACTGACATTTAGTAGGCTTCCGATAGCCATTGGCGCCGAGCTGTGTGGTGATACCCGCCAAAATGAAAAATTTTGAATTTCGAGCAGTGATCAAACATTTTTATTTAAAGCAGTGGACGGCTGCCCAAATTAAAGCCGAGTTGAGCGAAGTTCATGGACACTCTGCACCATCACTGAAAACCATTTACTACTGGATAAATGAATTCAAACGTGGCCGAGCTTCGACGCAAGATGAAGCACGTCCTGGGTGTCCAGTGGAGGTCCCCATGCCAGAAATGGTATCGAAAATTCAAGGAATGGTCATGGAAGACTGCCGAGTGAAGGTACGTGAGATAGCTGAAATTGTAGGCATCTCAGCAGAGAGAGTTCACAATACTCTATATGAAAAATTGGCGATGAAAAAGGTTTGTGAACATTGGGTGCCACGACTGCTGACGATCGACCAAAAGCACATGAGGAAAGGCATCTCGAAGGAGTGTTTATCGATGCTTGATCACAATCCTCAGGACTTTTGGCATCGATTTGTGACAGCTCACGAGACGTGGTTGCATCATTACACTCCAGAGTTTAAACAGCAGTCAAAGCAATAGACAGGGCCTGATGAAGGTGCGCCAAAAAGGCAAAGACTGTCTGTTCAGCCGGAAAGGTGATGGTGACCGACTTTTGAGATTCACGTGAAATAATCTTTGTAGACTATTTACAAAACAGAAATGATAACAGGACCATACTATGCGACATTCCTAGAGCAACTGAAAAAAGAATTGCAAAGTAAATGACCTGGGTTAGCACGTAAAAAGTCCTCTTTCACCAAGACAATGCTCCACCCCACAGATCCCTTGTTGCATTGGCCAAATTGCACGAGTTAGGCTTCGAGGTTGTGCCTCATCCACCCTATTCTCCAGATTTGGCCCCATGCGACTTTTTCCTTTTTCTAAACCTAGCGAATTGGCTGGGTGGAAAGAAATTTTCTGGAGATGAAGAGGTTGTCACAGTGCTGAATGACTACTTCAAGAGCCTCGCACCATCCTTTTTTTCTGAGGGAATAAAAAAATTGGAGCACTGCTGGAAGAAGTGCGTGGACGTACGTGGGAACGGGACAGGAACTTGCAAGCACACCCTGCCCACACCAGCTGTACACCCCAACTATAACCAAATATGACGTAATTCAGGGCAGTTGGCCATACAAGGTTAGCCCTCGCCACCAGAAAAAAAAGAAAATCCAAGAATTGAATAGGAGACAGGAGAGTAGTGAGAAAGAAGATAGGAACGTAAAAGATAGAGGGGAGGACAGGGAAAGGCGACTGCTGATTTCCCCCAGTTGGGTCAGGCAGGAGGAGCCGTCTATGGGAAGCTGGGGCCGAAGTGGTGTGTTGCCTCCGCCGAGGGGCCTTAAAGGTCCCAACGCTTGGCATCGGCTCAACCACCAAGATTCCTTTTCCCCCGGAAACAGCGACACCACACACGGCTAAGCGCGGATGCTCGGGTCCGTGGTGGCGCACTGCTCATCATCATCCCCCTGCGGGGATGTCCCTGCGGATGCTCAGGAACCTGTGGTGTCGCAACTGACCAACGTCTGCATGAAGCAGATGTCCCTGTGGCGAAACTTTTCTACTTTGCTCCTACAAAAAAATTGGTTGGAAACATGCATTAATCCCATAGAAAAGTTACCGATTCCCTATAACTTTACAAATAAGCTGAAATGTGAGAAGTTAGAAAAATGTGCAGGGGGCTGCAGTGGCTTCAGTCATTTTGGCTTCAACCAGATAACAAGCTTGTACTGGTGATTATGGTTCACCTGTTGCAAGCGGCACGTTTTTTACTGAGAATATATTTCTGAATAAAGTCAGGGACAATCTTCAGGAGGAATGAGGTACTATCCATACAATCAGAATGTTCAGACAAAATTCGAATTTCCTGGACAACTCTGAAGAGTTGGCAGGTATGCAATACTAAGGTCAAAGCCACAAACCAAGGTATAGCACTTAGATCACAGCTGTAATTCAGTAAAAAGCATGAAATGTTGCAAAAGACACTCATTATTTCAAGCTCGCTTAATTCAGAATTAACAACTGGTTCATTCAAGCTGACCCTGTTCTCATCAACACCAAGTGTATTAATGAGGCTCTCCTACATTTGGACTTTGAATTATTTAAACAAATTTTATTGCCTTCAATTTCAAATTATTGGGAGTTGACTCAATATGAATCGACAAGTTGCATGTTCCTTCTTTATAACCAGTGTAGCTCGATGCAGAAATTTGTAACACAGCTTATAAGTAAAAGGCAAGGTTAAAAATGCCGATGCTGCTGCGTTTGCTATTTTGAAATAGCCCTGAAAAATGATTGTGCATGGCATCTGCCGCACTTTTTGACAAGGAGAAAGAGACGTGAATACTGGGCTTGTTTTTTCGGTCAATGGTTCTTTCACACTCAGCACTGCTATGTCGGAGTGTCAAAATCCCACCCACCTATCTTTGAAAGCCATATGTTGAAAGTTGCCAAACCGAAATCACTTTTTATCGATTTGTTCAAGCTAGATTATTAGCTCTAGGAGTTCTCCCAACTTCCAGAAAGGACTTGCTGTTGCCAATGAAAAACAAGTCAGCCTACATATGAAGTGGCTACAAACGCAATGATAATATCTTTTTATAGCAGGATGTACAGAAATCAATATATTCGTATGGTTGCAATTACGTTAATTGTAAATGAACCCTAAAAACTGGGCAGATTACAATAAAATGGTAGAACTTGGCTGTATGCCACACATGGCACTAGGCAGACTAAATTGGATTTTTTAATTAGCAGTCACTCAAATCATGGTGAATACAAGGGGGGTACTGCGCACAAAAAGACAGGGACAAGAAGATAACACAACAAGCAAGTTCTGCGCTTGTTGTGTTATCTTCTTGTCCCTGTCTTTTTGTGCGCAGTACCCCCCTTGTATTCACCATGATTGACCGACTAGCCCAACAACGTACGCTCTTAAACTCAAATCATGCTTTTCGACAAGGCGGAATGGAACTTAGCATGGGCTCTATTTACTGCTGATGACTTTTTTTCAGTTGGCTTTGTTGTGCTGCCCCAGAACAGTTCCCAGCTAACCTTAAAAAAGCTCACCATGCTTGAAAGGTATACTGGCTCCATCTTGAAAGCTTCCAACCATCCATCCCCACTTCTCCCTTCATGTCAGGTAGTTCATACAAGTTGGTAGCTCTACCAGTTTGTAGACAAGACAAGCTGTTGTCAATAACAAAAGAAATGAACATGTTTCAATAAGCTACGACAGAGCTGGCATATTTATTTTTAATCACAAACGAACCGTGAATCATGAAATCACAAAAAACCCTAAAAATTGGGCACTTGACAATAAAGTACGGGTTTGCGAATAATTATATTTTTATACAAGAATTGAATATGACTACTAAGAAAAAATAGCTTCAAATAATGAATCAAATATCTGTTCAGTATGGAAAAATTTTTTAGAAAAACAAAAAACATCCTTATTTATTTATTTTTTCAAAATAAACAAAGCTAGACAGACTCAGCACCACAAAAAAAAAATTACGGGTGCACTTAATTATCATTGTTCAATGGCAATGTTAGGTCTTCTCTTTGCTTTCAATTCCCTCTCTTCTACTTCTCATCTTCTCTTGATATTTTCTTATATACTTTGCCATGTATTTCTTTGCTCAACTTTGCTGAGCGCTGTGCTCAGTCATGCTTAGTCATTATTAGTTCTTATCAATTTTACAGTCTTCTTATTTTTGAGTTGTCTATATGGCAGCCACCTTTTAGCCTCCTTCTCCTCTCTCCTACAAGTGGAGAGAGAAATTTCACTCTCCCCACTTTTCCACCTATCAACCATTGCAGGTAGCTAGTAAAGTGTAAACAACACTGTGCCTCCCGATGACACCAGACACTTTTAACCCTCTTACTGTCGGGTCTTTTTGAGACTGACGCACCACCAGTGTCGGATTTTTTCTACAACGTCGGGGATCGAACAGAGCCGTTTATTTCGGCTATTACATGACACAAGATCAAAGAGAGAGATAGAAGAGTACAATTACCTCGCTTGCCACGAGGCAGCTTCACTCACAGAAATTACCGCGCTAGCCAGGGGAGGAAACGGCGGTAGCCTAGCAATCCTACCATGCCAAAGGGGTTACAAAGAAACATGGGGGAGCATTCTTAGTCGACGTAATCGCCACTGCCCTGTCTGCAATGTGCACACACTACGGCTCGTCAAGATGTGCAGCTGCATGCTGCCCTGGCAAAGAAACAACAAAACTGCATGCAAGCTTCCACTGCACGTGTGCAAAGTGCGGTGCCAATTTGTAGTACCCAATCTCAGCACTAGGTGAGCGAAACAGAATTACTTTCATTTGCGTGCTATGGTTTCAATAGTTCTTTCTTGCACTGGTTTCTGGAACACATGAGGAATCCCTTCAACCAGAATAATCGGCAATAAAAAAGTTATCGCAGTACCCTTTTAAAATAACATTGGGTAATAAAACATCCTTAAAGGGACACTGAGGAGAGCTCTATTAATATTTTTTTTATAGCAAAACCCGATAGTTCGGCATTTCATGGCTTTGTTGCCACTTGGGCGGCAGCGAAAGATGCATTTATTTCTAAGAAATTTGGATTCGAAGTTGAAAAAGTTTTTCCCGCGTGCTCTGATTCAAACTTGGGATTCTCCTATGACGACACAGGACTAAGTGACGTGAAACATGACGTGCCCATGACGTGCACATAACGTAACGCAGACTCCGTGATTTCTGGCGGCCAGCAGTGCGGCCCAGCAGCCAAAACGAAAAGAAAGCTACAGCCGGCTGCACGTTTCAGGCATCTATCGGCTATTGCGGCCGTCACCACCGTCGCTTCGTTTACGTTTGCGCCGGCGTTTTGCCAGCGTTACGATGGATCCCGTTCTCGAAGTCGTCAACGAAGTTCTCGCAAATAGACACCATTAGCATACCGTGTACCTTGTTACCGTTAGCGGAATACCGGGAGCCCGCATACCGCTGTGAGCAGGCGCTGCAGGAGCGCGCATAGCTATCGGGTACGTGGCGCCATCTGGCAACGTCAAGGAGATTTGCGCATGCATTTGCTGTGCCTCAGTGATTCATGGCTCTCGTGTCCTAGTGTTGTTAGAACTATTGGTTCTAGCAACACTGTTTTGTCCTATGACGTCATCACGCTTGTACTTGCGAGTTTGGCCTGTGGCAGCGATACCTGTATTTTGGTTCTTGCTCTTTTCTACGTTACAAGAGCTTTGTTGTCAGTATGAATGGCGTTTTTGTAATCAGGAGCTGGTATTCTGTCGATGCAAGTCAACTTCAATTTCTCCTCAGTGTCCCTTTAATAAGAACTTCAAGGGAACAGAAGAAATTACTGAATTATCAGAAGGTTGAGTTATCAAAGGCCCCCCCTCCAATCCACCCCTCAGAAAAAAAAAAACTGCCAAAAATGTGGTGAATCAGTGTGAGAAGCCTCCATCACACAAAAAGCGAACCAACATTTAACTACATAAACATTGCAGCTAACAGCCCATGACGAACACGCAGTTTCGGCATGCTGGAAGAACACTAAGTAGTGTGGGCAGATTAAAGATCACCCTAATTGTTTTTCTCGGGGTAAATTGTTCTAGTACTATCATATACATCATTTCATGACTTATTTATTGTGTTCATTATGCGATTAGGTGTGTAATTGTTTTCATTAGAACAAAACTGCTGTTAATATATTCTCACATTTCACTCACCACTTCCTACTGATTCTAATGACAATAATTTTTGCAACTGCTGATTGTATATTTTTTAAAAATTGTCTACAGAAGGGCTCATCCACAGCCTCTAACTTAAAAACCTTGTTCTGCATTCCTGTGTTTTTGTACCCCATAACCTTCAACATGTAATAAACAAAACTTCAAAAAAAAATAATGCCGAGCCTGCACTTGCTGGAAAAACAATGCTGGAAGAACAATGCGAACAGAAGCAAGGGAAACACACAGTGGCCTAGGAAACGCAAAACTGCTTCTAAAAACAAAACAAAGTGACCAAAAGCAGCACCAAAAGGATGGATGACCAAAAGGTGTCCAAATGCAGCACGCTGATCAGTTTGGACGGCTGGCGAACGAGCAGCCGACAGCTGTCGTTGCTGCAGGCTGGCAGCAAAGCTCAGAAACCAAAACTATGCAGCCATGCTACGGCTGTAGTCTAGTTAGAGGGGCCCTCCTGCCCTCGTTATGCCTGCCGTTACACACAGAGGTACACAGAGGTACGTGGGTTACGATGGATGATGCAGAAGGCAGGATTTCACACGAATGCCTGCCCTGTCGGCCTCAGCCCCCCTTCTGAAACTCCATGTGAAATTCTGCAAGTGGGCAATCCCACATAGCGCGACTGACCAAAACGACATGGTGGAGCTCAGGTTAGAAGAGTTGAGAAGGCAACAAATTAAGTTCCATTAGCTGTGGGCATTAAACATGTAACATGTTATGGAAGGATAAAAAAATGCACGCTTTCACATTGAAACTGTTCAAAGCGGGTGACTTGGCATCTTGTTTTTATCGAATGTGGCATGAGGGAAAGCCCTTTTGAAGAATTTTGCATGAGGTAAAAGCCTAACAGCACCCAAATATGACCAGTCCACATGATAAACGATGGAGAAGAAAGCGAAGAGTGCACCTTTTCACTGCTTTTCTGACATTAATCTTGAAATTCTGATAATATGCCCAGATGTTGTGAATTTGCCACAGTCATATTTAAGAAAGCCAGAGGTATTCGGTCACTGGTGAATACAGTAGGACCCCGCTGTTACGTTTCTCACAGGACTGCGAGAAAAAAAAAAAAGTACCAGCTGGGAAACGTAGTAGCCAGGAAGCATGTGTGAAAAAAATGTACATCGTTGCCTACTATTAAGAGGATCATTTGCGATTGCTTACATGCACAGAATGTCCTAAACGCCATGCAATGGCCCCCTGTCTACCTGAGCAGCTCTTTGTGGAAGGAAGGCAGCAGTGAAGAGAGAGCCTACGCGCTCCTGCGGCATTTTTGCGGCAGCCGCATTATCGTCTGTTGGAACCTAGAAACATCATTTTTAAGCTGCACGCAGCAAGGAAAATGTGGATGACTGAAACATGCTTTGGAGCAAACAAAGTGCAATTGTGTCTCGTACAGCTCTGCTCAAACAGTGTTTGCCACAGCATAGTTTCATTTTCATGCCTTCAACTGTTCGCATTCATGCTGCTGCGGTGATAGAATGGCACCAACAACTGCAATAAGGTTCACACCGCCAGTAAGTGCGCTCAGTGTCAGAATGGGTACAACACGCCAGGAGGCACCAAACACGGTGGTAGCCAGGTGCTAATGGTGTCTAGAGTTCCACATTGACCGATCTGCCGTCACCATTCTGTCTGCATTAAATGTAGGCTGTCAAAATGCTGCGGCACAGGGTAAAACACTATCACGAAGTGATACTCGTGCCATAGTATGCAGGAATACTGCCACAATTTTGACATAACAGCTGGGTCTGTACTGCATGGATTTCCATGGGAGCAGGATAGGAAATGGCTCAAGAAAAGTTAACAGCCAGGAAAACACAGTACCCGGGAACGTAACAGCGGTGTTCTACTGTATTTGGAAATTCTCTAATTTTTAGAATATCTCAAATCAAATATGAATCAAGCAACAAACATATTCATTTTCGTCTTGTATTTGTAATATCCAATATTCACACACTACTACTATAAAGTCAATAAACCAGACCTGTAGCCACTGCAGCAACCTTGAACACCATACTGCTACCATCTGAAGTTTGATTTTATAGCTAAAAAAGCGGCAAAGAAAGTTCCATTATGAACACAGCCCGACAGGCCCCAAAAAGAAATATTACAAAAACAATACCTTTCAGTCATTGTAAAAACTTTTAGGGCTGTGCGAATGGTACTTTTTCCACTACCAAATCGAATACAAACACTGCACCTTTGCTGCCGGATCAAGTACGAATAGTTAAGCTAAAAAACCGTATCGAATAGGGATCAAATATTTTTACAAATATTCACTGCTTGTATATGAATATTCAGTGAGCAATCATGAGAAAAAGTGAAGAGCACTTTCACAGTTATAGCAATATCTGTTAAAAGACACAACACTGATCTCCAGTTGGGGGTTGCAAAACGAAGTCAGTGCATTTTTGTCACTGCCATGTTATACGCATAAGAAAAGTACCTTTTGCTGTTGATATTGGAAGATAATAAACTAGCGCCACATCTGAGAGCACGAGACGGGCAACGGCTGCATATGAGGTATGGCCTCCGAGGTCGGGCATAAGGGCCGGGTTTTCTGAACCTGCCTGAGCCCTGCTACATCGTTCAATCTCTGAGGCAAGGTATGAGGATTATGAACACCACCATGTAAATGGCCCACACTGTGGCACTGAACCCTCTATCTCGCACATACCGATCGCAGTAGCATGATACACGGGCGCATAAGGACCTTGTTCTTGGAATAGTCATGGAGGAAAAATACGGCAGGCCTTATTCAAACTTCGCATCATTTATTCGAAACATATTCCAAAACCTACAGATATATTTGATTCATTTCGAATAATTTTGAACATACACTATTTGTTTCATTCGAATAATTGAAAAGTAGGATATTTGATTTGGTGTTTGAAATTTCTGAATATTCACACACCCCTAAAAACTTTTGACAAGTTGGATTTACTTGCTAATTACCATATCTACTCGCATATTTTATGCCCATGAATAATTTGCGCACCCCATACTTTTTATGCGGATTTTTGAAAAAAAAACTTCTTTTACTCGAATTATTTGCACTCCCTGCTGTGCAAGCACACCAGGATGCATGTGGATGCGCGCAGGGCAGGGTTGGGAAGATCGGCGCAGCTGAGTTGCCACGTGTGGCTACGAAAGGGGAGTGGTGCAAAAAAAAGTCAACAATTTATTTGTAAATTAGTTCTGGTACAGAAAAGTCAATTGTGCACTGTATACCTGACCTCCGTATACTTCCTCTTCCCTCCAATATGTCACCAGTCCTGCATGTTGGCCATCGACACGCTGCTGCCTCTCAACACAGTCCCCCCTTCATTACTCATGAAGTGGCGTACACGGATGCCTCTTACGTAGCTCCTCACAGCTCCGGTAGCCAAGTCCTCTTTCATTCTCTTCTTTCTACTCCTGTTACTCACACTCGCGGCCAGTTCCTACACCCCCCGACATTCTCTCGCTCGAGGTCCTCTCCATCATTCACGCCACTCAACATTTCATTCGCTCCCACCTGTACCTAACTTTACCATCTACACCGACTATCAGGCAGCCATTCATGCAATTCAATTGAAAACACTCCCACCAAACCTATCTATGTAACTAAAGGCTGCATTTGCGTCACTACAGCCTTGCCCCATCTTCCGACAATGGATTCTTGGGCACTCTGGGAGTGATGGTTGTGAGCTGGCTAAGCTCACCTGTGAAACTCTTATCTGGGCACTACTGATCCCCTGGCCAAATTCCTCGGAGGGCAGGTCAAAACTGTCTGCTCACACCACCACGAAAGAGTATTAAATACGACGCTCTCTGCCTCGGCCATAAACTCTACCCTGACCCTCATCCTAGTCTTTCTGTGAGAGAGGCTTAGATCTTTCGACAGATACAACTCAATACACTTGTCGCACCTGCACGGCTTTATCTGTACAAATTCCGTCGGGATCCTTCATGTCCCAACTGCCCTGCCCTTCATGTCAACCTTTCCCACTGTTCATTCTCCAGCTCATTTGCTCTGCAATCAGGTTTCTTTCCTACCCCCTCCCACACTATCGGGACCTGGCTGGTCTGGCTTGGAGCTGAAGATGAAGAACAGCGCCTGCTCGTGCAGCAGGCCACCAACATCTTAGGTGCCTAAGTGTTGTGCCTAAATAAAGTCTCGTACTACTCCTACTACTATTTTTCGTGGAACTGTGAGTAAACAGCTGCATTCTCTTTTTCCTGATGATACTGGATTTGTGGACATCAGTAGGAATAACAGAATGACAGGAATTTTTTTATAATAATCATCCAAATTCTCTTTGAACAGGGAATCTGGTATTGAACGAAGCAGTGCTGATGCCTTGACGTGCTTGCTCCCCATCCTCTGAAGCAAACTGGCTCATCAAGAGCAACAGTTTTGGCAGCAACTTATATGGGATGTTTCTATGGGATAAGCCATGAAACTGGCCCCTGTCGAAAGCAATATTACAGAATGCGTGTAAATATAATACAAGTTTTTTCTTGAATTATCTGCTTCAGAAAGTGCTTCGCGTTACGAGTATAAGAAACTTTTTTTTTGCAAGCTCACCCAGCAGGCTTGCAAGGTATGATGAAAAGCCAACTTTTCGACAACTCTAGCCATCGAGGTGAAGTGCATAGTTGCTGTTGTGTGAAAGCTGCACTCATTAACGTGCAGGAGAAATCTTAATTCACTGTATTTAAAATTTTCCTCCATAGAAAATTAGGGAGCTTACCTATAATGTTCTTCATAATGCCTTATTCCAATTTTTTTCAGCACTGCTAGGCCTTTTGTACTGATTTAACTTGGAACTGGAGCATGGGCATTCAATCAATTCTCATATACAAATAGGCATTCATAAAAGACATGGTCAGAGAGGGCTGATGGAAAATGTTTATTTCCACTATAAAAGCATATCCACAATTTTGTGGAGGCTGTGTTGCTATTGTGATGCTTGCATCTTTAGGGTGCATTTTTGGTGTCTCACCACTGCTGTGACTTTCATAGCAAGAACAGGCTGAAAAGCCACTTTTACTGCTGCACTGAACATCATTGTCATTGTCAATGAGAATATCCATTACTTTTTAATTAGATGAACTGGGTTCGCTTTTTGTTGTGGCTATAAGCTTGCATGTCATAGAACAGCCCCTAATAAACAGGCGGAAACGAAAATACACCACACTAAAGTCAAGAAGAACTCTGTTAAGATGAATTTTCTGATAAGACGAGCAATATGAGAACATTTGATTGGTTGCCAACAGACTCAATGATGCCCTTCGGCTAGGACTGACTTTTGCAGCGACCGACACCCACGGTGGCTCCGTGCAAAGGTACTTGCAGTGCACCCGACAAACACTCTAGATGCAAGCCTGATAAAAAAATTGAAAGAATGCTTCCTTGCCAGTAAATATATGCAACAAGAGGGCTCCCTACACCTTTTGTTCATCCATGCAGGGCAGCCTTTGCATAAAGATGCAAGGAAACGTTCTTGTGGGTGTGGGTAGGAAAGGCAAGGTTCCTTTCCCCTAGACTGCGTGCGGTGCGGCAGTCTGACATGGGTAGACCAGCGTCACGTGTTGCGTGTTGCCTCCAGCAGATGAAGAGGCACAGAGGTACAGAGTCGACTTGGCGCCTACACAATTATAGATGAAGCCGATTTTTGAACTGATGAGGTATTTACAACTTAAGTTTTCACAGTGCAGAGATCTGAGGTGACCACATATCCATGCTGAGTCTGTGTCGCCTGTGATGCACGGAAAAATAAGGCGTGTACCTGCCCGTATACTTAATGACAGCCGCGCTGCAGAACAAGTGGAACACGAGAGAGAGAACGATGGTCATACGCTTTCAGAACCTGTACTGCACAACTGGCTGGATGGGTGCCTTCAGTGCACTTGAAGCAGTTGGGAAAGCACAAAAGCAGGGAAAAGACACAAACAGTGGTCACTGCCAAAGGCAGAGGAAAAGAGACAGTGAAAAAAAAGTAACTAGACCAATGCCGTTTCAAGTAGGATCATGCGAGTTTTCTTGTACCCATATTTTTCAGTTCATTTTATATATGCCATTACCTAACCACCACAAGGTGATTTTATTCACTCTTCTCACGTAACAGATTTTTTGATACACCTAGCATGCTTATACCAGGTGTTTCACCTGAGATGTTCTGCAGTTTTTAAAAATGAGCTTTTTTAGTTACAGGATTGCTTTTTTTGGCTAAGTATAGTCAGTGGTGTAGCACATCAGAATACGGCTAAGACATGCTACCTAGTAAGCTGGTTAACTAATACTGAATAGTTAACTTTTTAACCATTACTGTTAGTCTCCTTATTTATTGAAAGGCATGCCGTCTACTGTATGTATTACCCATATCAGTTTTTATAATTTCGAAAACGCTTTTATCCTTAGTGCTGTGGCCCAACAAATTTTGGCTAGTTCGACAAGATACCTGCAATAAAGGGGTTACTTTGCCTGCAAGCTTTTCGAGAGCACATAGATTTTGGTGCAGTGAAGGCAGAATTTGCTGGGCCACAGTGTCGAAGGTAGCTGAGTTTTTGAAATTTTTATTAAAACTGATATGGATACTACTTAAGGTGGGCAGGGCTGGGCATGATACTTGAAAAAAGTGTTACGTCCTTTATTGCTGGTGGCAGGGTACAGACTGGCGGGGAAGCCGCCAACACGTGACACATGGTAGCTCAGGGTTGCTTGGCCCTAAAGATTGTCCCGCTATAACACTCCTCCCCCCTACGTCACGAAGTCCTTCAGATACGCAGGGCGGCTGCGTTGGCGCTGTGGTCGCTGGACTTGAAGGGAAGCACTCGCTTCACGGTCCTCACCACAGGAAGCAGATTCGGTACTGGGCGCTGCAGCCTCCTCCAGTCTTTCTCCTTGGTCCCGTCTTCCAGGGTCCTCTAGGCTTGAAGGAATGCCAAGCCCGGAACACCCTGCTGGGGAAGCAACCAGCGGTTCCTCCTCTTCACACATCCCAGAAGCGAAACTGTCCAATGCGTAGCTGGCAGAACGACTTCTGAGTTGGTCAACATGACGTCTCCATCGACGACCGTCCTTGGTGACGACCAAGTACGACACTGGTCCTGTGACAGCATCCACAATGCCCGGCAACCACTTGGGCCCATAGAGATAGTTGCGCACAAACACTCGATCCCCCACATCAAACAGTCGCACTGCCTGGCTACGGCGCTGCATCACCTGCTCTTGTTTCTGCTGCACACTGGACTGCAGGTCAGGATGCAGACGCTCTAACACAGTTGAAAGTTTCCTGCCCATTAGCAATTCGGCCGGGCTCTTGCCTGTTGTAGCATGAGGCAGGATATGCTGGGTCATTAAAAACCTAGCCAGACGTGTGTCGATATCGCCTCCAACCATTCGCTTGAGTACTCCCTTGGTTTCGCGCACCATGCGTTCTGCTTGACCATTCGAAGAAGGGTGATATGGGGCAACGGTCACATGTCGGATTTGATTCCGGCACATGAAGTCTCTGAACTCCTCCGAACAAAAGGCAGTGCCGTTATCAGAAACAACAGTTTCTGGAATGCCATGGGTAGCAAAAAGGAAACGAAGCTTCGCACAAACTGTAGCTGTCGACATGGAATTCATCCGGCACACTTCCAACCACTTTGAGTGAGAGTCCACCACAATGAGGAAAACTTTGCCTTGGAAGGGCCCAGCAAAATCGATGTGTAGTCTTGTCCAAGGACGCTTGGTGAATTCCCAAGGGTGAATCTTTGCAGCTGCTGGCGCAGACCTGGATTCCTGACAACGTGCACAGTCTCTCACCTTCTGCTCAACATCTCTGTCGATTCCTGGCCACCACACGGCTCCTCTGGCAAGCCCCTTCATCTTGACAATTCCTGGATGAGCTGTGTGAAGAATGTCCATGACATACGGTCGAGCTGGCTCTGAAATGACCACACGACTGCCCCACAGCAAACAACCTTGGTACACCGACAGTTCATGCTTGCGGCTCACAAACGCTGCAAACTCTTCTGGCAGCTTACCCTCTGGCCACCCATGCTGCACCCAATTGCAGACTCTAGCCAACAGCTTATCCCTTGACGTGAATCTTGCCACCTTCCTAGAGTTCCATGCTACTTCCGGCGCCATTTCCAGCATCCCTACTTCCCAAAGACGCTGCTCCTCTTCCTCTGCCCTACTGGCTCTCAGTGGTAAACGACTGAATGCATCAGCATTGGAAAGCTTCTCCGCTGGTCGATACTCAATTTCATAGTCATAAGCCGATAACATGAGGGTCCAACGCAGCATCCGTGGTGATAGCACCTGGGGAATGGGCTTGGCATGGTGCAACAGTCCTAAGAGAGGTTTGTGGTCTGTCACAATTTTGAAATGTCTCCCATATAGAAACTGATGATACTTCTTTATGCCAAAGCCGATGGCGAGCGCTTCTCGGTCTGTCTGGGCATAATTCCGTTCTGCCGCACTCATAGTTCTCGACGCATATGCAACCGGTCTCTCGCTGCCATCTTCGCACACATGACTCAACACAGCACCCAGTCCGTACGGGGATGCGTCACAGGCCAGCACTAGGGGTTTGTTGACATCATAGTGCACCAGAACATGTGATGACTGCAGCAGATCTTTCGCCTGGCGAAATGCTTCTGCCTCAGCTTCCATCCAACGCCACTCGCGACCCTTGTCCAACAGCCGGTACAGTGGCTCCAAGGCATGAGCTGCTCCTTTAAGAAACTTGTTGTAAAAGTTCAGAGCTCCTAAAAAGGCTTGAAGTTCCTTTTTGCATGTCGGCTCTGGGGCCTTGTGAATAGCACGCACCTTGTCTTCTGTCGGCTGCACACCTGCAGAGTTCACACGGAATCCCAAGTAACACACTTCCTCAACACCAAATTGACATTTGTCAAACTTTAGTCGCAGACCGTCTTCATGAATTCTTTTGAGCACTTCTTGTAAACGAGCATTGTGCTGCACCTCATCCTTTCCACCGATCAAGATGTCATCCAAGAACACAAGAACACCATCAATTCCATGCAACAGTTCTTCCATGTACCTCTGAAAGATAGCCACTGCCACTGCCACGCCAAATTGAAGACGGGTTACGCGGAACAGTCCCCGATGTGTTGTAACCGTCAACAAGTCAGCTGTTTCTTCATCAACAGTCTTCTGTTGATACGCCTGTCCGAGGTCTAGCCTTGAAAACTTCGAGCAACCTGCCAGCCTGGCAAACAGCTGCTCCGGTGTCGGCAGGGGATACGTCTCCCACTGCACTACACGATTGACTGTGCTCTTGTAGTCCCCACAGATCCTTATCGATCCATCTTTTTTGACAACTGGAACGACAGGTGTTGCCCACTTCGAGTGCCGCACAGGCTGGAAAATGCCTTGGCTCACCAACTTGTCCAGTGCTTCGTCCACCTTCGGTCTCAATGCAAACGGTACTTGTCGTGGCTTCAGAAATCGCGGCGGAGCTGCCGGGTTCACCTCTATGCGTACAGGAGGCCCTTTACTTGTCCCAAGTCCAGGCTCAAAGACTGAAGAATACTTCTTGAGCAAGGCTGTTGTTCCCCTACTGCCAGTTCGACTCGGCTCGTACACACTGTGAACACCACTCAGACTTATTCCAAAAGACTTGAACCAGTCCCGACCGAGAAGTCCGATACTAGCACCCTTAACCACCACCAATCGCAGGCGATGTTCCTGCCCCTTGAATTCCACCTTCACGGTCAGTTCACCCAACACTCGTAGTTCCTTGTTATTGTAAGCTCGGAGATGAAGATTACTTGGGCGCAACGCCCTTTTCGATATTCGCAGCTTCTGCATAGTCCGGTCGTTGATGACTGAACACACTGCACCAGAGTCCACCTCCATCTCTAGGGGACTTCCGTTGACGCGCACTTCCACTCTCACGGCTGGCTCTTCACCAGACAGCACGAACACGTCGTAAACGTCCGACGCAGCATTCTTGTGACGGCCTCCACTGGCCCGTTTTTTGTTCTGAGAGTTGGGTTCAGCCGAAGCGCGAGCTGCCGCCTTCCTCCTGCATGCTCTCACTATGTGCCCTCGTTGCTTGCAGAAGTGGCACTGCATATTCATGAATGGGCAACTGCTTGGCGAATGCGCACCCTTGCAGCGGAAACATACGCTTGTGCTCCCAGGCGAACCAGCCTGCTTATGGGTACCCTCCTTGGCTGTCACTGGCGCAGAGACCTTCGCAACACACGGGTCGAAACGCTGCCCGCTCACGCTGCCAACTTCACACGATGCGGCACTGCCGCGAATTTGCTCGGTCTGTCGCTGCGCAGATTCCATTGCAATGGCTTTCTCCCGAGCTGTAGCAAACGTAAGCTCCGGCTCCGCCAGCAACCGACGCTGAAGGGTCTCGCTTCGCACCCCGCACACTAGCCGGTCGCGCAACATGTCATCGAGCGACGCACCGAAATCGCAGTGTTCCGAGAGACGTCGCAATTCTGCGATGTAGTCGGCAATTGACTCACCGGGCTGCTGTTGACGTGTGCCAAACTTGAAACGCTGTACTGTCACCGACGGTCGCGGCGAGAAGTGGTTTGAGAGACGCCTGACGATCTCATCGTAGGCCACGGCCGACGGCGCATCCGGAGAACAAAGGGAGCGAACGATGGCATACGTTGCTGGGCCGCAAACGCTGCAGAGCGTTGCTCGCTTCTTCTCGTTACCGTCGATGTCGTTTGCTTGAAAGAAAAATTCGAGGCGCTCCAAATACAAGGGCCAAGACGTCGCCTCTGTTGGAACGAATTCCCCGATCGTGCCCAGCGCAGTTGCCATTTTTACCTCGTCGCCAATTATATGTTACGTCCTTTATTGCTGGTGGCAGGGTACAGACTGGCGGGGAAGCCGCCAACACGTGACACATGGTAGCTCAGGGTTGCTTGGCCCTAAAGATTGTCCCGCTATAACAAAAAGGATCTTTGATAACCCGATATCCTTAAAAATTTTATTTCCAATACTGATACAAGACACCGAACCGAAATTTATTTTCAATACAGATATTCAATACTGTATCGTCGATACTTCAATGCACCACTGAAATTGCCAGCATTAATAAAGCTGGCAATATGATTTGCTGTTAAGAAATTCCTCCACAGTTTCTGGAATTTTTAGTGTATTTGATATAGCACACTGTATGTGAAAGGGTTTAAATGAACCTGACCGCAGATATTTCTTTATGCTCCACTGTTAGCGTAGCTAGTTACGTTAAAACTTTAGCACTGCAATGAAGGTATGGTGACGTTGAACCAATCATTTTTATGAGAAGCCTTGCAAAATATTTTTTATAAAGCAAATGTTCTTCACATGAACCAGTCTCTTAGCACTTGGCTACATATAAATAAACTTGAAACTGTTTCTGATGCTCTTCATTTGTTACAGCGCTATTTACTGGTTGCCACTGCCATTGCCCTGTGCTAAAAGGTACATGCTGTGTGTGCTTGGGAAAGTCAAGCAGATATATCTCCAGCACTATGTATAACAGACGTTCGAAGCTGAACATTTTTCATGAAAGGCTAGAAGGAAAACAACCAATAATAAAGGGTTGAAAGTTTTATTTAGGCAAGACATATCTTGCTAAGCTCTGCTATTGTTTTTTGCAGCAAGTAACAGCATTTCCCCAAACAGCTGATCCAAAAGAGCCCCACAATGCAAAAAAGGCCTCTCTATAGAAGGACATGAGCACGCTGCAACGTTAAGCTTTATGAAGGTGCTTTTATCAATGGATAAGAGTGAAGCATAGTCACGCCAACTGAAGGATCCTCGAGGTACAGTTAACAAAATCAAGTTACACAAACGCCTCTTAAGAACTACAGCTTGTTGTAGCATTGCTCCTCCGAATGAAAGGAATGCGTCAGATGATGCATTTGATGCTGCCGGCACGAGTGACCCCCTTGACCCGCATGTTGGAAGAGTGCATGACCTTCAACATGGTTAACAGGTGTTGTTTCTACCATAATGGCGAGCCTGTCTCCTCGTCCTTACTGTCACCAAGTGTGCAGAAATTCAACATATATGTTGTCTATCCAGTGAACAAGGAACGTAAAAAGAAAGACGACTGAGCAGGCCAATGGCATTGGCATTTTCTTTTTCTAATTCCTTTCTTTTTATCGAAGTGCTACTCGCCTGAGCAAGCACAGCTGGCCCAAAGTCTGACTCACAACAGCCTCAAAATCTGTTGCAGAACTTTTTTAGTATCGAGTACCGTTAAAATGCACGATACACTAAAAATGTACCACATTTACTAGCAAAATTTGTGTACTTTTTTTCCTAAAATTAAGACTTCAAGAAGGGGTTGTGAAAATTATGCAGAGATTTTGTGAAGACATCCTAAAAACTCTACAAAGGTCATAACACGCAATGTTCACAGTATACTGCTCCATATACAATGACCCTGCAACTTGAGTCCCTCACTGGCTAAAAAAAATTGACACCAACTACAAGATGATGCATAGCCCCCTACCTGCCCCAGACCCATGTCATGCAGTTCCACGCTTGATGGCATGACGGAGTGTGTGTAGCTCTAAGCAATAAAGTGGAATGATAAATTTGCAAAATCAGCAGTCAGAGGTGAACAGAGATACACGGCAATAAAACGGCATCATTGCATATGACCTGGCCGAGTAGCCACGAACAGAAGAGTCAACAGTTTGGTAGTTTCAGATTCTGGCATGACGAATGCTCCACAAGTTACCAAAAGTTTGCTTTCACAGCTGTTCATATGCAAAAGTGACCACCAGAGCGAGTAAGCCAGGCAAATGGCACGCTAATAATTTTTCTTTACCAGAACTAATTTACAAACGAATTACAGTCTTTTTTTACACCACTCACTCACCTTTTGCAGCCGCACATGGCGACGCGGCCGCACTGATCTTCCCAAGCCTGCACTGCGTGCACCCACGTGCATGCTGGTGTGCTTGCAAAACAGGGAGTGCAAATTATGCGAGTAAAAGATTTCCTTTATAAATCTGGGCAATAAATTAGGGGTGCAGAAATTACCTAACGGTGGAAATTAGGTGGGTACATACAGTATTTTTGATGCCGATACTGCGATACTTTCATTTCTGGCAAGCGATCCCTACTACCGATACATAAAATGTATCAAAAGATGGTATCAAAGATACAAGCGTCTCATATACTGACCACGCCTGACAATGGACTACACGCCTCTGAATAAATAAGGCGACTAACAGTAATAGTTAAAAAGATATCTATTCAATATCAGTTAACCAACCTACTCATTAAGCATGCCTTAGCGCATTCTGATGCACTACACCACTAAAAATGCTATGCCGAAAAAAATGTTCCCATAACTTAAAGAGCCTATTTTTAATAACTGTAGAACATCTTAGGTGAAACACATAATGTATCTTTTTTGGGGATGGGCACTTCTAATAAAACAAACTTCTGATACAAGAAAATTTTTCCACGTTCTTTCAAGTTCATCTCAAAGTCAGTCTACTATACTTCAAATCTGTGCAACCACTACAGCCGTCTATGGGAAAAGTATCAAATATCCTCTTCAAGTAACAGCGCAAAAACACAGACGAGACACACAGAATGAGAACACACAACGAGCGATCAAATATCCGTCCCACAAACTTGTCTTAGTGCACTACCCTGCGACAGCCACAAAGCTTCAGAAAGCCACTGGCAATCATTTCAACAGCTTTGATAATTTCCGGAGCCCTCCACTACGGCGTCTCTCATAGCCTTAGTCGCTTTGGGACGTTAAACCCCATAAACCAAACCAAACCAACCATTTTTAAGACAATGTAACACCTTTCAGAGCCAATGAGTTAATCATGGAACAGCAAGAATCACTGATGGCACCTTAGCAAATAGCACAGCATTTGTAAAAACCATGAAAATCTCTCCAATGTTTTTCACCTCTTTCACAGGACAGAATTGCACCATCTTGCCAATTTACCTTCTGGCAAGGACAGGCTCAGATGCACACTGCAGTTTTGTGCAGCAAGCAACACAGAAGTTATGACTGGCCTTGGTGGTACAAAGACACTCTCTAAATTGACCCTCCAAATCCACTTCCTGCTTTCAGAAAATTCAACTACCATTGCACTTTTCTCAAACAAGGGAGTCAATCAGCAGGGCTGCAACATGAAAAATCATGACCTGTAATCATATAATGCCTGTTAAACTTGGATAGAATTTGGCAACTGACAGAACAAATGCTGAATTACTTGGTTTCACACCATCACAGTGAAGTTCAAAATGTGCACAGCCTTACAAATAGGCAGCTATTATGTGCTCTCAGGTCTTTGAGTGCTTTTCAATACTTTTAGATAATAAACCTTGAATACTTGGGCAAGGCAAGCAATACTTCCACTTTTATGCCACAAAAAATTCAGCCCACCTTGTGCCCGACATGCATCAAGAAGCGTCCGCACACTCTCCCGGAAGCCTGCAGTGACACCTTCCCAACACTGAGCTCCGGCACCCAGGGTCCCTTGGGCAACTTGCTCTTTAATTCAGCAAGCTGCACCTGCACATAGGTATTCAAGGAAAGATTGGCCCATACCAGCTAGCGTATGCGTGCAAGACCTTTACAGTAAAAAGGTCACTGCACAATGAGTTCACCTTGCCTAGCTGTGCATAAGAAAAAAAATAAGTGGCTCCACATCTTATTTCTGTCCTTGCAGCTTCTGCATCACCAAACCCTGCAAGTTTTGGACATGCAACATCTTGCCTCCCTTCCTCCCCAAGTGTCAAATCAACGAGACCACTTTCATGCAGTAGCTGTTGTCAACACTGCAGATGCACTTTTTATTTAACCAAACTTTAAAAAGACCAAAAAACATGGGCACTAAATTTAACACAATGCTGGAAATTTCATGCTGGGAATGAAACTAATGCAGAGTCCATTTGAACCCCAAGCTCGATGCTATGCATTGACTGAACATTGAGGCAAGCATTTTTTGCCTCTGAGGTATAACAAAGGCAATAATGCATGCAGCACAGAGCCAATATAAATGTCTAAATGTTAAGTCCATAGAGTTTATGAAAGCAAGAGAAAAAAAAAGTATCTGCTAGTCTCTTCAGCCCCTATGGCAAGTAGAAGGGTAATTAAAAACCAAACCTGTTGATTTTTTTTATGAAAGAAAGATACAGTTCATTTCACAAAATGTTGGATACTGTTCCTTTCAATGCCCCATAGCTGTTCATACACTGTTCCAAGAACCTCATTTTTTTTTATTCCTGGAATGCTCTATGCAACACATTTCGTGTGATTGCTAGGAATGTGTGATTACAACTTTTTCAAAACTGAATCGAATACAAACAGGCTAGCTTTACTACCGAACTGAATACGAATAGTGTAGTTAAAGACCATATCAAATAAGAATCGTACAATGAAAGAACCGAATTGAATATGAACCGAATATTTCTGATCCTTTGCTATTGGTGCCAATATCCATTCAAAACAGAAATTAATACGAAATAACATAGCAGTAGCCAGAGAGTGCAAGTCATGGAGTTAGGCTGCTGCAGTGAATAAGCAAACAAAGTCAGTACAAAGCCAGCATAATATTGCCTCTACGCCTGCCATGTCATATGCATACTAAAATTATTTTTGCCATTGATGAGGACAGCGAACAAATATCGACCATGACAAGGCAGTGTTTTGCTAAACCTGACTGAACCCTACTGCATTGCCCAATCTTGGAGGCCATATGTATGAGGACCGTGAATGCCACCACACGAAAGGAGAATGGCATGGCAGTAAATGCTCCTTCCTACAGCAGGCCGATCGTGACAGCATGCTGTGAGGAGTCGAGAGGGCCTTGTTTTTGAAACAGCAGTCGAAGAAAGCTATGATGTGCCCTATCTCAACTTCGTACCAATTATTGGAAAACTTGAAAACTTGAGAACGCATTCGATTTGTTTTGAATAATTTTAAACGAGCACTATTTGATTCATTCAGTGAATCATGTAGGAAGATATCCCATTTGTTGCTTGAAAAGTTCAAATATTTGCACACACCCCTATTGACTCTCTAAAGGTCACAACAGATTTTCCTGCACCCCCTGTCAACACACCATGCCAATGCGGCACCTTGAGGCATCACAGTAAGCCTCCTACCAGCTAATTTCAGAACTAAGGCTGGCCAACCATAGCTTCAAAGATGCCAGGGACACCACACACAGGTGACAGAATTATTTCTGCAGTTGAAGAAGCCATACATCAACATTACTGAACACATCAGCTTCTTACGCCTAAATGCAAAGCACAACTTGAGATCTAACGACAGCGTCTGCTTTCTTGACTTTCGACCTGCCCCTCCTTCTCAGTTCTTGGATGCCCAGTTTTTACGGGTTTATGGGGTTTGACGTCCCAAAGTGACTGAGGCTATGAGGGATGCTGTAGTCAAGGGCTCTGGAAATTTCGACCACCTGGGGTTCTTTCATGTGCACTGACATCGCACAGTACACGGGCCTCTAGAATTTTGCCTCCATCGAAATTCGATTGCCGTGGTGGGGACTGAGCCAGTCTTTCGGGTGAAGGGCTCCGGAAATTTCGACCACCTGGGGTTCTTTAACGTGCACTGACATCGCACAGTACACGGACCTCTAGAATTTCTCCTCCAAAGAAATTCGACCGCCATGGTCAGGACTGAACCAGTCTTTCGGGTCAGCAGCCGAGCGGCATAGTCACTGAGCCACCATGACGGCATCCAGTTCTTCCTGGTAGTTTTCTGAAAGTGATATGCTGGTACAATGCAGCATATACAATAGCATTACATGTAGGGTTTTTCATTTTTGGGTTTTATGTTTCTTTCAAATTTGAGGGGTAAAAATGGGGCATTATTTTTCAACTTGATAATAGGGGAGAAATCAGGTTTTTCATGCAAACATTCCAAAATTTTTGTTTTTATGGTTAAACTTGCAAACTTTAATAATTTATTAAATTTTTTAATCAGAAAGTAACAATTAAGGCTGTCTTTCAAGCTGGTGATTGGGGAAAAATCGGCGTTGTCAAGAAAATATTCCAGAGTTTGGTGTTTCTTTACTAATTAATAATTACTGGTAGTAAAGAGCTTCGATTAGTTTTGGGATATGAAACATTTTACTTACACAAGCTGGTCATTGACTTTTTACACATCCTTGTTAACATACCTAATCACCTGCATGCAAAGCATTTCGGTTTCTATACGAGACTTGTCCGGTCTTTGGAGGAATATCAGCCAAGAGAACATTCTCTCAACATCACAGATGCCATTAGCTATGCATGACATTGTCAATGCGGCATTTGCTAGTCTAGGGTAGCACAGACACATCAGGCTTGCCATGACTTCAACACCTGTATTAGTGGGATTTGCTTCCAGCCAGCACTGGTTAAACTCCTCGCAAAGCGAATCTATATCTTCGGTCATGGAAATCAAGAAAGGTCGGCAGTCATCAAACGAGTGACTCAGCAGCCATTTCTGGAATCGATCGAGTGCAACTCCCAGTCTCCATAACATCAAGCGGTTTTCAGTGTTGCGTGTTGGCCGCCTCTCGCACAAGCGCCAATTGGGGGCAGAGTAGTTCTGCAGGCACAGTTGTTGCAGAAGTTTGGGAAAAATCGGGTTTTACCAAATTTTTAAGGTACATGTCCAGGATACGAACATTGGGTAAAATTGGGTTTTCCCTGAAAATGAACAACCCTGATTATATGCAAGTTCTTCTAATATCTCCACTGCTCTGACAATTACAAGGAGGAGAGGGCTTATTGGCATATTTTTGTGAGCGAAAGACTACGGTTTTTACTCATATAATGGGCCCACTTCTCTTCCAGGAAAGCTGACATCAATTTGAGGGGAGGATTATTATGCGAGGAAAAAGTTTCGACAGATTCTTTTACAACAGTCGAAATTTCGTATCCTGCGTCCACCCACCGGCCCCCTCGTTCTTCCATCCATCCATTCATCATCAACAAAAGCATGCTGTCAGCTGCGTTCATGTCACCGGTGTTTAGCATCATTCGCTTCGAAAGGTATTTGCTGTATCACTGCACAATCCAACAGTTTTGTGATTGCTGAACATTGGCCCTGAATGTCACCTGCAAGGTTTTCACATGATGAGGTTTAAAAAAACTCTCAGGCTGGTTACAAATGTGTAATACAAATGTTTAAAGGTTACCTCTGGTGTGAGTGGGGTTTGGCATTTTCCCTCCAGATCTTGAGCTCGCCAAATAGCTAGAAGGTCTGAAGGTCCTGCTTCTGCCATAGCATTTGAGTGCAGAGGAAGTTTTATTGCATTCTGGTTTAAACTGCTTCGTTCCTCTCCAATGCTCCAGCACTCACTGGCTTTTTAAGCATACACTAGCACAGCCGGGCACTCAGCAGAATGCCGAGCAAGCCACCACTGCTAGCATCCCTGTCAAGAGTGCATAGCATCTTGACTCTCTGCCAAGTTATTTTATTTATTATTTAGTAATACTGCAGGTCAATACTTTGGCCCAAGCAGGAGGGGCATATCACAAACAAAAAAGAAAGCACAGAAAAGCATATACAATGTAACATGAAATGAACATAATGCAAAAAAAGAAGCACAAATGAGAATGTCAACATTGCTAACTTGCACAAAAATGATTTTGCAATGCAGCCATGAAATCGTTAGACTGAAATACACTAATGGGAAGTGAACTCAACTCGTTCACCGTTCGAAGGAAAAAACTGTACTTGCAAGCGTTTGTTTTCGCGAAGATCGGTGCAAGCAAATACTCATGACTGTGTCGTGTTCTCCTCGTAGAAGGCCGACATACGGAAGCTGGTAGCGTCATATTATTTTTTCCAAAAAGAGAGCTATGTAGTAGTACAAGACGATTAATTTTTCTGCGTATTTCGAGTGTCTGTATTCTGTTTTGTAACATTATTGAGGACGGCGAATCCTTCCTGGCATATTCCCCGTATATAAATCTCCCTGCTTTTCTCTAGGCTCACTCAAGTTCTTTAGTGTCTTTCATGGTATGCGGGTCCCAGAGTTTGGAAGCATATTCTAACTTCGATCTCACTATTGCATTGTAGGCTAACATTTTAGTCCTTACAGGCGCGTTTTTAAGCTTTCTCTTTATGAACCACAATTTTTTTAGCGCAGCTGAGCAAACATCCGAGATATGTGTTGACCATGTGAGCTTATTGTTAAGAGTAACGCCAAGGTATTTGTATTTGTCGACCTTGAGGATGGTTCTATTTCCAAGTTGGTACAGAAAAAGCTAGCAGATTTTTTTCTTGTTAGGCGTAAAAGTACAGTTTTTTCTGCATTGAGCTCCGTTCCCCAATTGGAACACCAGTGAGTAATTTCTGCAAGGCATCTGTGCAACACATCATGATCATCATGGGACACAATTTCCATGAAGATAACAAAATCACCCACGTATAACCGGATGGACACATTACTAGGCATAACATCAATCAAGTCGTTAACATAAATTAAAAATAACAATGGTCCTAGCACACTGCCTTGAGGGACTCCTGAGGTGACCTGACGAGCACTGGAAGTACAATTTCTAATATCAACAAACTGTTCGCCGAGTGCGCCACCCATACAGGAGCTCTCGTCAAAAAATAAACATGCCATGATGTCATCGATGCACATCATCTTAGGACAGCCAAGTTCTACGCTATGGACAGTGCAAAACTAGAGTCACAAGAAAAGCTAATGCTTAAAAAAAAAGAGAAAAGTAAATTCTCGATGACAAAAGTGGGGGGGTACGTTCATTATGCAAGTGGGTTTATTACATGAGTAAATATGGTATTTCAAATACAAAGTGATGTGGCAACCCAGCCAGAGAAGCAATACCCATAAAAGGGTCATTCCACTCCAAATGTCCCACACGTTGCACTTGACCGTCTCCAATTTGTCAAAAAAAAAATCATGGAAACTTATCACAGCATGCGTAATCTAAGCCTAAAGTATTTTTGGCAAAAAATTTATTTATTATGTGAGCTCAGTTTGAACATTTCAAAAAGGCATGAAACCAGGTACTGCTCAATAATCCATAAAAAATCCAAATTTTAAGAAAACACTCCACAAAAAATTTTTTTTTCATGACATTTACACAGATTATAGCATTTGTAAAGAGGAAGATAGGCCACACTGCCAGCGCACAGCGAGAGATCATTGAGTTGATGACCGCAGCTCGGACCGCGTAGACGTAGGTTTGGGGGTCATCCACGGGTGGCATCACACGACGACGACAGAGATGTGCTACGTGACCAGGGACACATTCAATATGATTCAAATAATTTATTTTTGGACGGTACAAATATTTTTTAAGAACTCTAATAAAATATAAAAATTATAGTATTTTGACATTTTTTTAAAATATCAACTGCCTCTTGAAAATTAAGAAATGGCCAACTTGCTCCCCTAGATGTCTATTACTTATAAAAAAATGTTGCAGCTGATGAAACTCAATGCGGCGAAGCGAAATAAAATACTGAAGTTGCAGAAAAGTGGCTTTGAACCATAAACACCCATTTATTTGACTCTATGGTGGCCCAGGTAAAAGTACAAAGCATGGAGGGTTTTAGTACAGCACTTCATTGCCTTTTATTTCTGACCTTTTAATCGATAAAACTTTCGTTTAAAGCAAGAAAAAATTTTTTGAAGTTGAGCTCTTGCGCAGTAAGTTAAGTTCTCTTTGCGCCTCTTCACCACACAGCACATCATTGTCGACAGTGTAGCCAGGATAAATGTACGGTTCTTGTTCATAAGAGAAGTTTCCACCGCAGGCAGGCATCGCAACATTGCGTAGTCGAAAAGATATTGCAAGTGAAATGTAAGTTAATTGAGCCCTGAATACCGCACTAAAAAACTGCATGTATTAAAAAATCTCCAAGAACAGTCACTGCTGTTACCCGGCACGTGTAGAATAATCATGTTTTACAGAATTTTAAACACTTTTCCAGAAGAACCAAATGAAGTAAATCAAGCAAATCAGTGGCGGCTGGGCTTGGCATACAAAAAAACAATGCAATAAATTACATTAATAATGTGCGAGATCAAACCCTGATAAAAATGCATCGTGAGTGCACATGCTTCATTTCTCATCAGAAACTGATGCAAAATGTTTTCTGACTACTGTAATCAATAGGTGCAACTGCTATGCATGGGAAATTAGCAGTGGCCATAGCAATGGGCAGAGTGCAACACTGTGGCCGCCCATGTGTTGCCATATCGGATCAGACCGTCCGACGACAGCAACCTGGGCGAAGGTCGGAAAATAAATGGTTTTCTTTCTCTCTCACTATGCATGGGGGGAGGTTTTGCTAGTACCAAAGGTGGATTTATGGATCACTCTTGGAGGGGGTGGTTGTGTGGAGTGAGGGGGGGGGGGTGGAGGATGTGGTCTTATTTAAATTTAACCAGGCACTTTTTGGCCTTTTTCTTAGAAAAAATAGGGTTCAGCATGGTTTACCTCTGTAAAATTTTTCGCTTGGAAAGGAGATGACCACCCTCTCTGCCATCACTTTAAATCCGCCCCTAGCTAGTAAACACATGTACAGTCAGTGCAAAAGCCCGTGGACCACGTGTTCCTCGAACAAAGCCAATAGGTCTATTATTAGGCGGCGGCTGGAGATCACACTTGTGAAGATAAAATAACAAAACTGTCTTTCACCTCCAAAAGTGTGGTCTCCAGCCACCGGCTAATAGTAGACCTATCGTCTTCATTTGAGGAATACGTGGTCCACATACTTTTGTCCCTGAGTGTATACAAAACATTAGTATATCCACAGAACACTATGAGCTAATGGCTCCATGCATTGCTTGCTTTGGGTTAGCTTTAATATAAACACAAAATGAGCTGCCGCGGTGGCTCAGTGATTACAGCCACATTTACACGAATGTGACAAGTAAATTACAGTCCATTTTTTAGGGAACTGCCAAACCGTCGAGGAAGAGAGTAGAGGATGAGTCACGTCTTTCCTTCTCAAAACCTGATTTTTCCCTCAAAAAGTGTACTAGAGTCGACTTCTGCTGCATTCATGTAAATACGGCTTATGGTGCTAGGCTGCTGACCCAAGAGACACAGGTTCGATCTCGGCCACGGCGCCTGAATTTCAATGGAGGCGAAATGCTAGAAGCCCATGTACTGTGCAGCATCAGTGCACATTAAGAACTCCAGGTGATCGAAATTATCAGGGGCAATCCACTACGGCATCCTTCATAGCCTGAGTTGCTTTGGGACTTTAAACCTCATAAAACCAAACCAAACACAAAGTGGACCCAGCAAAACAAACAAGGAGCACAGTTGCCCTTATGAATCTACTTGCGTATGCTTTGTGTTCTCAAATTGAGCCAAAACAACCGTGTCTCGATATGCCAAGAAAGGCAGTCTGCACAAGCAATGAGCATTAATGTACCTTGCTCCACGAGTCTGCGCCGTCTGCGAGAGTCTCAGGACGAAGCCCACACACGCGAGGCCACTGCTGCATGAACTCCTGCTGCTCGATCTCAATCTCTCTCTGCAGTTCCTGCAGACAAAAACCAGCACTGCTTAGACATCACTGGCTGCACAACCAGAACACATAATTGCAATCATCCACTACAGATTTATTTCACCACAAGGATGGACACTACACTACTGCTTGAGATAGAGTTGATAGGTCTTCTAACGAACACCCAGTGGCAACTATGGCTGCAGGAATGCATGGTTTTCCGCAGGGCAGTTTCAGAACTGTCTCCTTTTTTTTTGTACATGAGAATCTTAGAGAATCTTTGCATTTCTCTAGACTTAGAATGCATACCAGGAGCTATTAGAAGTCTAATTAAGGATGTGTGTTTCATCAGAAAACAGGTGATGAAAACTGGTGCCAAGTAACAGCAATAATGATACTGACATTGCAAGTGCATTTTACAAAAAGATCAGCCACTGAATGAAGCCAGTCACAACAGCAGTAGTGAGGGCTGGTAAAACAGTGGCAAATGCCAATGAAAGAATATGCTGGGACGAGCAAAATGATTGAAAAATAAAATGCTCCTGCCCGTGCCACCACGAGTAAAGGGCTCCGAGAGTTTTCTTGACAACAGTGATTAAGAACACATGAAGCTGACGAAAAAAAGGCTGCTCTGAAAACATCCCATAAATAAGTAACCAAGCAGGCAAGTGCTGCAATAGCCATGAAGACTTCTGTCACTGTAAATGCAATCTATACCTCTTTCTAAAGAAGAACAACTAGCTGAAAAATTTTCACCATGAATACGGCCTTCAGTTTCTTCTTTTTTTTCACAATTAAGGTTTACTGCAAGAAATCTCAGGAATTAAAGAGATAACATTCAAATGTAAGTGTAAGAATGTTCTCTTTCCCTGAAACATCCCACTTTCAATATCCCTACCAGTGGCAGAGCACTTCTGTCACATACTGCTGCACAACTCTCTGCATGCCATCATAGAAGACTGAAGAAGGCAACCAATGACACTAATGATGCACAGCCTAAGTGACCTCTTCATCTTATGCAAAGCACATACCCTTCGGATAGCCTTTCACCTTAGGAAACAGCCTGAAGTCCAATGGGGTGAGCTGCATGGGCTACAAGAAGGGTGAGGCAAAACAGCCACCCACATTCTTTGCTGATGACAAGCAGAGACCAGTGCACAGTGTACACCAGTGGTGAAAATGAATTGCCACTCTGGATTTCACTTAAATGTAGCATCTTCTAATTCCACCATTTCATTGAAAGGATACAGTCCAGGAGAAAAAACTTGCAGAACCCAGCTTATATATCTCCTAAGCCAAAGATAAATAAATTATGAAGCCATCATCATGACATCCCTGCTTTTTTTTCATTTCAGCAACAGTGGAATCGTACAAAGCAGTAATTTCACTTTCTTTTTTTCTCTGAATGTGTGAACTGGACAGCATTTTTACCTTGCAAGCAGCATTGTGCTCGATGTGCGGTGGCCCTTAAAATCAATGTCCAGGGTCACCCACTTCTAGAGTGAACACACATGCGCCACATGGTGGGTACTTGCGAGCAAATGGCTGGAGACCGGCAGCACGGGAAGCCGTAACTGTTTTGGGCTTCTTGCACATGCATACTACGTGGACACTACTCTCGTGTGACACCCTGAAGAGCTGTGAGCTGCAAATGAACTTCATCACGCGCTCCTGTGTTAACCTTGAAAGTGGACAGCTCTGTGCAACTGCTCAGTTGATCATTGTGACATGCAGACTCACAACTTGGCATCTGCACTTTCTCAGTTGCATCAACTCACTTTTGAAAAAGCACTGCATTACAGGTTAATCTTTGCAGATGAGAAATTCAGTGCTCTATTAGTAAAACTAGCCATGCTCAGTAAAAATGCCAAAAGTAGTGAACTCCATACTCAGTACGTACATAAAACCTGCGGAGCTGTAGCGCCACAGTATATGAAGGATTGTGGCGAATTTTTTTGTACAAGCGTTTGTACAGCCACATATATTCTCTGTGTTCCATGACGCTCAGTGTGCTGAAAACCTCTTCCTCCTTCTTCTCGGCTGCCTCCTTTACTTTGGCTGCATCCCTCGCCTCAGCTGCCTCTCTTATTTCAGCCACCTCCCTGGTCTCTGCTGCTTCCTCCATCTCCGCCGTTTCCTTCATTTCAGCTGATTCTCTCTTCTCGGTCGCTGCCGTGCTTTCCTTTTCCGGTAGTTGCTTCAAGAGTCCAAAAGCCACTTGCTTGTTTCTCGACTTTCCTGTTGCTACTTCCCTGAAAAGCGTATGCAGTCTTCAGTCGAGAGCAATGCTTAGGCAATGGCAGGCCACTTCTGACTGCACATAAAGGTCAACCAGGGAAGATCAGTAAAAGGGTGGGTCACGAGCCATTCAATTAAGAAACGAAAACTTAAGTGACAAGCACCCATTGCTGCATACTGCCAAAAACGTCATCAACAGTTGGATAGCAAATGTTGCCCAGCCGGACATTGAAGACACATATCAAATACCAGACCGTAATACTACCAGCAGGTGAATTAATATCCCACTAAACACAAGATGCAAGTCAGCAATACAAATGAACTACCATATTTTTTCGTCCATCTATCGGAAATTGATCACCATGGCTACCACACACAATATACAGCTCTCAGCTGACTCTGGGTACCTTCTGATCTGTAAAGGTGCCAAATCGTAATAAGTGTTTGCCTTGACCAGACTGACTACCATAACGCATCACAGTCTTAACTGGCAAATAACTAACCCCAATTAGCAAAGCGAGCCATACAGTTTTGAATAAGTATCTGCACACCCACAAAAAAGAAAACAATAATATATTCTTCATGTGTGTGGTTGTAATCAAAACAAAGGTAAAGCCAATTACTAAGTCACTGTTAATTTACAAAAAAAAACGCAACTTTGCCATAAGATTTTGTGCAAGTCTAGCATAAAAAGAAACTAACACTGATAAAGCTTCTACTGCTTGCACTATTAGAAGCTGACTGTATACAGTTATTTGGTCAGTAAGCAGCCGACCAAATAACTTATATAAAATTTGCCACACTGTCCACAAAGTGTTTTAATAGAGCGAATAAAAATGCATAAAGACCCGAGCCACGGGCCTGCTTTATTCCGAATAAGCGTCTGCGTGTTGACGTGTTCAGAGCTAAAAACAAAGGGTGGGCAGACAGTTATCTTTTGAGCTAAGTACGACGCTATGTTGATTTACTTTCCAGCCGCATGTCCTACACGCGATAAAAGCAAGCTGGAAGGCTGCAGAAGTATTTACATTACAAAAAGCGAGCGCGTAGGTAGCGATTCACGTCAGCAGCTCGACGGAACAAAATACTGGGACAAAAAAGGATGCGCACGATACCGCACTGATAATCAAATACCTGCAAGTCACCGTTGCCCTCCGCTTTTTTTCCAGCCCCTGTGTTAAGAAGCGTGTGCGGGTAGGCAAGCCGGAAACGCCGATTGGTCGATGGGATGCGTTTCTCCGTGACGTTTATTGGCTTCGCCATCGTTCTCAACCGGACGTGGCGTCACCGCGCCTTCCTGCCCCTAGAGCTTCTAGGGAATCGTTAGGTGCGCCTAGAGTTACTACATATGCTACTATAGTGTACTAGAATTCTAGTACACTGTAATGCTACTAAATGTTCTTTGGTAGCAACTCTAGGTGCGCCCGCTGCGCCACGCGCGCGTGGTAAGCGGGCGTTCCATTCGTGAACCTCGGCGCGCGCGTTTCGAAATGCGTTTAGCTATGGCGTTCTTGCGTGGTGCTCTCGTCGGCGACAACCACACTTGTGGGTCCCGCCGTTAGTGGCAACGACCTCGACAGAGGAGGTGACCCGCGAGAAATCACCAGCCACATAAAGGAACGCATTTTGTGTAGAATGCGCATAATCATCTCAAATTTCGCTTCACTAAGTGCTGTAGTGAGTGAGTGAGTGAAGAAACTTTATTTCCGCCAGAAGAAGACCCGTGCCCCTCCGGGTCCGCACGCAGGCGTCCGGGGAGGGGCAGCGTCGCAGCTGGAAGACTAGCAACGGTATAGTCGCGCAGCTTCTGCTGCCAGGCGGGTAGCGTATCGTTGTATGCTAAGGTCGGCACTTCTGAGTATGGTCTCCCATTCCTCTGCATTATTGATTCTGCCATATCCTGGGGCACTGGGGCATCTCCATAGTATGTGTTCGAGTGTAGCGGTATGCCCGCAGAACTCGCACACCTCCGCATCCTCCCTCGTGTCACCTCCTGTCCAGCTCCTCCAGAGCGGGGATGCGAAGTTTCTAGCTGTAGCGCTCACCCTCTTCCCTCGTGCATTACAGGACCTCGTTCTGCTGCTACAGCAACACGTGACTATTGTCGTGCTCGTATTTAAAGTTTTGCCGTGACACTACGATGATCAGGCGCGCTTTGGGGACCGCCGGCGTCGCCAGTTGAGCCGCCGTCGACAGTCACGCTGACGCACTTGTCGGGCGTGTGAATTCTCAGTCCCAGGGTGACGGCTGAACTACATTGTCGCAAGTTTTCTCAGTCATTGAGGACTCGCCAAAATGCGGCGCTTGTAAGGTAACCTTTTTTTTTGCAGTATCGTTTCCTGGATGCTCCTCGGAAGCCGAGGCTATCATTGCTCGCCGCGGAGCATGGGCGTCCGGAAGGGGGGGCAAGGGGATTGCCCCCCCCCCCCATGGAATTACGGATATTATTTATGCACTAGAAAACAACTACACAGCTGGATTATCACACTTAGGTGATATTAACTTATCGGATTTTGCTTATTGAGTTTAATTCTTTGTTTATTAATAAATTCCAATGTTTCTTCTTCAAGCCTAGCACTAATTTGCTGCTTCTAATTTTTGTTTCATGTGCGCAGTTTAACCCACAAATAGTTACTTTTCGGTGCTAACCTACCGCCTCCCCCATACCCAGCCATCGGGTGCCCCCCTCCGGAAAGAGTTGGACGCCCTTGCCGCGGAGCGCTACCACATAGAGAGAGATCGGCGCATCGATCAGATGTCCATGATTATCGTCGCGGCCCTTGTCAACATCTACGGACCAGGGATCACTTCGGCTTCAAGGGCAAGACCATAAGTGTACGTCGTGCACCGGAGTCGTTGGTGTGGAGCAAAAGGGCGCAAGACGTACCCTCGCTGTAGGTCGACGTTTACCTTGAAGTGCTAAAAACATCAGATGTCGAAGGTCATGGTCGCGTCCGAGGATTGATTTGACAACTCGGGCAAAACCATGAGGACTGCGCACGCCGTGTCATCGCTGCCAAGTGAAGAGGCACAAAACGGCTGTCGTGCACATGTTCCCTTCGTTTCCATTAATTTGTAAGTTGCATATCAATGGAAGAATCAATCATTCAGTGCACTTTATTTACCACAAAAATCTCGATGGTAGCCCTGCGATAAAAGCTGTGTACACAGCTTGAGAAGGCCCAGGGGACCGTTACATGACATCAGTGAATGCAAGAAAAATAAGTTGCTACTTTAAGGTACACCAAACAACATGAGAGATACACATTACAATCACACTACAGCTCCTTGGGACTAAAATCGGCTAGCTGCGTGCTTATATTAGCATAGGTCCTTCATACCCTGCAGAAGGCTTGAATTTGGCACTGCTAATATGAAAGATGATTTAAAAGAACTTCAGTTTGGCTTAGATGGTGCATAGTACTTGAGCAAGCAAACTTTAGCGCCTACAATGACAAACACAGCGGAAGAACTACGCAGGACAAGCGCTGTCCTGCGCTCTACAGTATGGAACTTTTTGACTGTGAAAAATGAACCTTCACGTCATTGCCATATGAGTCATTAGGATGCCTACAAAGCGTTATCCAGAGAAAGAAAAAGTATTAGTGAATGAGTATTTTGTGTGCGAAGGTTGCATAATATTTTTTATTTACTTATTTACATTACCTCTCAGGGCCAGTGGCATTGCAGAGGGGGAGTGGTAAATATCCAAAAACTGAGAGACAAATGTATTTCAATGCATGAATGTTAAACAGCATCTGAATATACAATGTTAGCCAGTGCTACGAGGAACTGTAATTTTCAGTGCCAGCAATTTCTGCGGGAAGGTGGTTCCGGCCACGTAAGGTTCGCGGAAGGAATGACTGCGAGAAGCATTTCGTATTGCATGACACAATTCCGACTGATTATGATAAGTGCAGCGGGATACATAAATTGGATGGGGGGTGTGGTGTTCACGAAGAGCGGGATGATGGTACAACTTGTGGAACATGGCGATACGAAACACTTCTCGACGGGATGTCAGCGATGGGAGGCAGAGATTAGACTTTATAGACGCTTTACCGCGCGGGAGTAGGGGCGCCGCCATATTTGGTCACATGAACAATCCGCCATCGCCGGCCTTCGGGCCTTCTCGTTCCGACGGCTGCCGGCGCGCTGGTGCCCGACTGCGAAACGCTTCTCCGTCCCTCGTTGTGGATAACGAGCTGCCGGACGCCACAAAAATTTCTTGTGAGTGCGCATAAAACGTGTTGGTGCTGGAAAATGTTTGCTTCAACCAGTTGATTTACTCGCCTCCTTCAAACTGCTGGAATCGGCTCGAATGTGTCAACAGACCGCGGTCAGCTACCTGCGCGTTTATATTTATTCAATCAATTCATCACGTAACGATATTTGTGGACAGCATAACTTGTTGTCGAACTGCAGATTAAAAGCGGGCCAATGCCTGAAAGCGTGTATTTTAGAGCTCGATAGTTTTGCCGAATGGAGAAATATGCGTTCACAGCTGTCAATAACGTTCGCTGCTCAGCACTGTGCACGCGACTTACAGCCGAACGTCCACGCGCGTGTGATCGCCGGCCGATCGTCCAGATATTTACTTCATCCTCCGTTAACATTCTGGCTTCCAAATGTTTTTTAAGGACCACTTCAGAAGCTCCGCGACTTTCGACAGTGCACTGTTGCTAAGTAAAAGTAAAAGTGAAAACTCCTCCGGAGTTCAGCCCCTGCAGATGTAGCCAGCCGGAGTTAGCGGAAAAATACAAAGTCGATCATGATAAATTCTACTGCTGTCCCATGCATTAGCGAAATTCTGTACAGCTTTGCACTAGGCGACAGAATTGCATGTTGAAGCGCCTCCTTTGCAGACTTGCAAACGCCCAGTTGCTGCTTCCACCGTGCTAGCGGTAAGTACGCACGACAGTTTAGTAAGCACTGTGCCGACGCCAAGGAAGCACTTATTGCCAAGGTCTAAAAAAGCACCGATCATTCGATGTATTCGATTAGTGTTTGTCGAAGGTGAGAAAGGTTACAGGCATGTACGCTCGTTCTGCCATTCCCGCAGCTACTGTGGGCGTTGAAATAAACTGGCGCGTGGCGTTTGCGATAGTTTTATTTTTTCGTGGAACAACACATTGACGTTCTGTTCTGCTTGGAAGCAGCATGAACTCGCAAGACAGCTCCTCCAAAAGCGGCGGTAATTGTTTCGCGGTATCTTTTACGTAACAAGCGCGTCTATTTTTCCGACACTACACCACAAGCATATTATATCTAGATATTAATTCAACAAACAGCTAAATTCATTCACAGCTAAATTAATTCAACAATACGCATAATATCCGCATCAAAGCTGAGTTGTTTAAGAGTCACTTGACGATCGTACACAAGCTGTGCAACAGCGTTTCGCACTGCGCGCCGATGCTGCTAACGCCGGCTTTGAAGGCCAGAAGTGGCGAAGCTCCTAGTAGCGCCATCTGTCGTGGACAGAGCAAACTGTTCTCTGTAAACGGTCTATAGTAGTTATGCTCGCTGTGTGGTTGTGGTTAGCAAGCGTAAAACGCAGAGTTATTTTGCACCACCTCAGGATCATTAATTAAGTTGTCATGAGCAGGGTCTCATACAGGTGTTGCATACTCGAGTTTGGATCGTATTAGCGATTGATAAAGCAATAGCTCCAAATTAGAAGGAACACTTAAAAATTTGCTACGTAAGTAGACAAACATGCGATTAGCATTTTCAATTATGTTCTTGCTATGAAGAGACCATTTACCATTTGATCTGATATGAACGCCGAGGTATTTATAAGACCAAGCTGATTCCAACGAAATGTTACCGATGCAGTAGTCAGGTGGGGCGGAAGTTTTTCTAGATACACGCATGACTTTGCATTTGTTCACATTTAGCTGCATTAACCCTTCTTTGCACCGGTTCCCTTTTGTTTTCAGGTCTGACTTAAGTATTCTAGTGTCGCTAGCGCCGGTTATTTTTCTAAAAGTGACGCAATCATCAGTGAATAGGTGAATATAACAGTTCCTAAGAGAGGTGAGATTGTTACTGTAAATTAGAAACAGTAGGTGTCCAAGAACTGAACCTTGTGGAACTGCGGAAGACACCACTTTAAAACTATAGGTATTAAACGTTAGCAATCACAAATTTTGAGCGACTGAGTAGACATCCAAACCATTTCAAGAAGTTACAGTCAATATTCAGTTGTTTTAGTTTGTGAAGAAAAAATGGCTGAGGCTTAACTTGGTTAACCCTGGTCAGATGCGAAGCATATTGATGGCTAGGCTTGGTAATACATGGCTTTCCTTGGTTGAATACTTGGTCATTTTAATACAACCACTAGAAGCCTCCGTCGTGGGGGAAGACAACGGCATGGCTACAGCAGAACGCCGACTAACCCCGAGACGCGCGTTGGGTGAGCGCCTGGATTGCCACGGAAGCCGCGTCCGCCTGCCCGGTGGAGCGAGCATTTCACCTACACCGAGTGTGAACGCGCGTTCGAAATGCGCGGGAATGCCGCTCGAGGACATTCCGGCGTCTGTCCGATGGCATCGTTTTCCCTCTCCCAGCGCGTGATGGCGATCTGTCGTGACGTCATTGTGTCAGGTAGTGTGACGTCACCATACCACGTGGTCGGCACGGCGTGCAACCGCAGCGACGGCACAACTTGGAGCCCCGTGTCTCATCTGTCGTGACGTCATTGTGTCACGTGGTGTGACGTCACCATACCACGTGGTCTGCACGGCGTGCAACCGCATGTAACAAGTGAAGGCGGGCTGGTTGGTGGTTTACAATGGAGTGCATATTGCAACCGCGCAAAACGACGCAGGACGAAGAGAGGTCCTGTGCTTTCCTCTCTTCGTCCTGCGTCGTTTTGCGCGGTTGCAATATGCACCCCAGTGCAACCGCAGCGACGGCACGAGTTGGAGCCCCGTCTATCATCTGTCGTGACGTCATTGTGTCGCGTGGTGTGCACGGCGTGTAACCGTCACGAAGGGCTTGGGTTACCTATTGTAATATGCTTGGCATAAAAGCGATAAGGCCTGCTCGCGGGACCACTCAAATCTCGCACCGCTCACCGCGGGTACCCTCGACCACCCTTCCTCCCTAGGGGAGGGGGGCAGGGAAAAAAAAGCTACGCGGGGGATCCTATTTAAGGAGGATTCGACCGCCGAGGCTACCTCTTGACCAGAGTTGCCATCTGATAAATTTCGCCACCAGATTTCCAAAATTTGGTGAAATTTTAGACCTCCTGGTGTCGAAGTAGGCGAACGACTACACCAGAGAAAAACTGGTGATATCTAGGGAAAACCACTCTGCCGAGATCACCACTTAACGGCACTGCCCGTCCGCAGAAGGTGCAGGTTTCGCAAGCCAAAGAGGCGCGTGGGTATACCACACTGCCGCCTGAGTGTGGTAGCCTCAGTCCGAGCAGAAATTGAAGTTGGCTTGTATCGACAGAATACCAGCGACTGATTACAAAAACGCCACTCATACTGACAACAAAGCTCTTGTAACGTAGAAAAGAGCAAGAACCAAAATACAGGTATCGCCGCCACAGGCCAAACTCGCAAGTACAAGCGTGATGACTTCATAGGACAAACAGTGTTGTTAGAACCAATGGTTCTAGCAACGCTGGGATACGAGACACCACGAATCACTGAGGCACAGCCAATGCATGCGCAAATCTCCTTGACGTCGCCAGATGGCGGCACGTACCCGGCAGCTACGCGCGCGGCTGCAGCATCGGGACCAATCAGCGTCTGCTCACCGGCGGTAGACGGGCTTCCGGTATTCCGCTATCGGTAACAAGGTACACGGTATGCTAAAGGTGTCTATTTGCGAGAACTTCGTTGACGACTTCGAGAACGGGTACCATCGTAACGCTGGCAAAACGCCGGCGCAAACGTAAAGGAAGCGACGGTGGCGACGGCCGCAATAGCCGATAGATGCCTGCAACGTGCGGCCGGCGGTAGCTTTCTTTTCGTTTCGGCTGCTGCTAGGCCGCACTGCTGGCCGGCAGAAATCACGGAGTCTGCGTTACGTCATGTATCACGTCACTTAGTCCTGTGTCGTCATAAAAGAGTCCCAAGTTTGAATCAGAGCGGCGGGAAAACTTTTTCAACTTCGAATCCAAAATTCTTAGAAATAAATGCATCTTTCGCTGCTGGCCTAGTGGCAACAAAGCCATGAAATGCCGAACTCTGGGATTTTGCTATATAAAAAATATCAATAGAGCTCTCCTCACTGTTCCTTTAAGCGAACTGCCCGCGAGCTCCAGGAATTTGCTGACATTTTCACTTACTTCATCGTTTCCTAGGATTGGGCGCTTTTGTGCCATTCAATCAGTGTGGCTGGCGAAGTTCTGTCGCCTGCCAGTTCCTTTGTGCTGGTAGGGTTTCGAGGGGCAGCACTTGCCTCGCTCTTGAGACGGAAGTGCGAGGACAGTGGAAAACAACGAGTGGGCGATGGTGCGGGAGAGAGAGGCTTACTACAACTGCTCTTTCAGAAGCCACTCCCCGGACAACGTAAGTTGGGACCAGTATCCTCTCCAGAGAACTATGTCACAATATTGTGGGCGGAGTAATGTTTGGTTGGCGCCGAAATTATAATTAATCGGGCCAACCTGCCCACCACTGCACTCTCCGTAAGTTTGGAGGGGGAGGAGCGACAAACCTCTCCACCCCGCTTGGGGAAGATGAAATTCGACTGCTGACCGGCGATAGGGGCCATGCTTGATTAGCCATTAACCGGAGGCATGAGGCGTAGGTAAGTTTATTTAGCAACCGTTTACTTGGGCAAATGATAACAACAAAAAGCTACAACACAAAGCCCAATGAAATAGCGTGCGTACACAGGCGCGCCGCAAACAACAAGCACAAAATCAGCACACAGACAACTATTAACAAGAAAAGGAAAACATAGGGCCAAGGACTATACAACGTTACAAGAACAAAGCAATACTATACAAGAGGTTACGACGAGAAAGAACGACCGGACAAAGAAAAGAGTAAAGCGAGTGGAGAGAAACGGTGGCTTAGCTGCGTAGTGGCAAGGTCCGGTCGCAGGGAGCGTCGAGCTGTGGTGGCGCGCGGGGCTGATGGGGGTTGCGGATACGGGCGAACTTGGGCCACGGGTCACTCGTCTTTCGGGGCCGCCGTCGCCGTGCTCTACGCGTCAGACACCCGCCTCGGCTCGCTTGCCGACCACTTCCCTGGCTGACCTCACACACGTCCGCACGCACCGAAATCTCCAAGCCAACTAACTCGCTCGCGGTTTCGCCGCCACCGCGTTCCCGCGGCAAACCAACAAACAAACAAAAACCAGCAAACAAATTCTCCAGGCACAGTGCGCCAACGATTTGCAGATGTTGAGAACGGGGGGGGGAAGAAACGCGAAGAAACTGAAGGGGACGCCAGGGAAAGCCATGGTCCTCACGAGGGGCGATCGCCGCGATACTAACTTGCCAAGGTCGGAAGGGGTGCTGGGGCATTCACCGGCCGGTTCCCGTCCCCACTTCATGCAATCGCTCGCTTCCCGGCGATACTCGTGGGGAGGGGGCGGCGTAGCCTTGACCCTCCAGTGTCTCAAGCGGGCAACTGCTCCCGCGCGGGTCGCATAATCATCGCCACCACGTCGCGACATGCCTGCGAACAACCGGCGCTGTGGCCACCTCGCCCACAAAAGAAAAAAGAAAGAAAAGGCATGCACGCACTTTGTGATAAACTACCCAGGATATTTCACAGGAACAACCCCAACCACCTCCACCACCATCGAGGCACCCAAGGAAGGGTGAAGAGGACAATGGAAAGAGGGGCAATGGCGTTGGAGGGAGGGGCTTACCACAACTGGTTTTCTCATCCGTTCGCGCTGTCATCTACCTCACTGTCCCTCACGTTGCAGTCAGCGGCGTTCAGCCTCCGTGCAACCTGTGACCTATCATCCACACGGAACGTCTCAAGCACATCTCGTCGCGATTTGGTAAATTTGGTGTTTATTCGCTTAGATTGGCATAGCGCTTGCCCTAAATATCCTCCTTTTTCCAGGCTGAACCACTGAGTGGCTTCTGAAAGAGCAGTTGTAGTAAGCCTCTCTCTCCCGCACCATCGCCCACTCGTTGTTTTCCACTGTCCTCGCACTTCCGTCTCAAGAGCGAGGCAAGTGCTGCCCCTCGAAACCCTACGAGCACAAAGGAACTGGCAGGCGACAGAACTTCACCAGCCACACTGATTGAATGGCACAAAAGCGCCCAATCCTAGGAAACGATGAAGTAAGTGAAAATGTCAGCAAATTCCTGGAGCTCGCGGGCAGTTCGCTTAAAGGGACAGTGAGGAGAGCTCTATTGATATTTTTTATATAGCAAAATCCCATAGTTCGGCATTTCATGGCTTTGCTGCCACTAGGCCAGCAGCGAAAGATGCATTTATTTCTAAGAATTTTGGATTCGAAGTTGAAAAAGTTTTCCCGCCGCTCTGATTCAAACTTGGGACTCTTTTATGACGACACATGTCTAAGTGACGTGATACATGACGTAACGCAGACTCCGTGATTTCTGCCGGCCAGCAGTGCGGCCTAGCAGCAGCCCAAACGAAAAGAAAGCTACCGCCGGCCGCACGTTGCAGGCATCTATCGGCTATTGCGGCCGTCGCCACCGTCGCTTCGTTTACGTTTGCGGCGGCGTTTTGCCAGCGTTACGATGGTACTCGTTCTCGAAGTCGTCAACGAAGTTCTCGCAAATAGACACCTTTAGCATACCGTGTACCTTGTTACCGATAGCGGAATACCGGAAGCCCGTCTACCGCCGGTGAGCAGACGCTGATTGGTCCCGATGCTGCAGGCGCGCGCGTAGCTGCCGGGTACGTGGCGCCATCTGGCGACGTCAAGGAGATTTGCGCATGCATTGGCTGTGCCTCAGTGATTCGTGGCGTCTCGTGTCCCAGCGTTGCTAGAACCATTGGTTCTAGCAACACTGTCCTATGAAGTCATCACGCTTGTACTTGCGAGTTTAGCCTGTGGCGGCGATACCTGTATTTTGGTTCTTGCTCTTTTCTACATTACAAGAGCTTTGTTGTCAGTATGAGTGGCGTTTTTGTAATCAGTCGCTGGTATTCTGTCGATACAAGCCAACTTCAATTTCTCCTCGGTATGCCTTTAAAGCGCAGCAGACAGAGGATACCACACTCAGGCGAGTGTGTGGTGTACCCACGCGCCTCTTTGGCTTGCGAAACCTGCACCTTCTGCGGACGGGCAGTGCCGTTAAGTGGTGATCTCGGCAGAGTGGTTTTCCCCAGATATCACCAGTTTTTCTCTGGTGTAGTTGTTCGCCTACTTCGACACCAGGAGGTCTAAAATTTCTCCAAATTTTTAAAATCTGGTGGCGAAATTTACCAGATGGCAACTCTGGTCAAGAGGTAGCCTCGGCGGTCGAACCCTCCTTGTTCCCCCTGCCCCCCCCCCCCCCCCCCTAAGGAGGAAGGGTGGTCGAGGCTACCCGCGGTGAGCGGCGCGAGATTTGAGTGGTCCCGCGAGCGGGCCCTAACGCTTTTTTTTCACAAACTAAAACAACTGAATATTGACTGTAACTTCTTGATATGGTTTTGATGTCTACTCAGTCGCTCAAAATTTGTGTTTGCTAACGTTTAATACCTATAGTTATAAAGTGGTGTCTTCCGCAGTTCCACAAGGTTCAGTTCTTGGACACCTACTGTTTCTAATTTACAGTAACGATCTCACCTCTCTTGGGAACTGTTATATTCACCTATTCGCTGATGACTGCGTCACTTTTAGGAGGGTTAATGCAGCTAAATGTGAACAAATGCAAAGTCATGCGTGTATCTAGAAAAACTTCCGCCCCACCTGGCTACTGCATCGGCAACATTTCGTTGGAATCAGCCTGGTCATAAATACCTCGGCGTTCACATTACGTCTAATGGTAAGTGGTCTCTTCATAGCAAGAACACAATTGAAAATGCTAATCGCATGTTTGTCTACTTACGTAGCAACTTTTTAAATGTTCCTTCTAATTTGGAGCTATTGCTTTATCAATCGCTAATACGATCCAAACTCGAGTATGCAACACCTGTATGAGACCCTGCTCATGACAACTTAATTAATGGTCCTGAGGTGGCGCAAATAACTGCGTTTTACGCTTGCTAACTACAACCACACAGCGAGCATAACTACTATAAAGTCTAATCTCTGCCTCCCATCGCTGACATCCCGTCGAAAAATGTTTCGTATCGCCATGGTCCACAAGTTGTACCATCATCCCGCCCTTCGTGATTACCACATCCCCCATCCAATTTATGTATCCCGCCGCACTTATCATAATCAGTCGGAATTGTGTCATGCAACACGAAATGCTTCTCGCCGTCATTCCTTCCGGGAACCTTACGTGACTGGAACCACCTTCCCGAAGAAATTGCTGGCACTGAAAATTATGAGCAGTTCCTCGTAGCGCTGGCTAACATTGTATATTCAATGCTGCTTAACATTCATGTATTGAACTACATTTGTCTCTCAGTTTTTGGATATTTACCACTCCCCCTCTGCAATGCCACTTGCCCTGAGAGGTAATGTAAATAAGTAAATAAAGAATATTATGCAACCTTCGCAAAATACTCATTCACTAATATTTTTTTTCTTTCTCTGAATAATGCTTTGTAGGCATCCTAAAGACTCATATGGCAATGACGTGAAGGTTCATTTTTCACAGTCACAAAGTTCCATACTATAGAGAAAGAAAAAAAATATTAGTGAATGAGTATTTTGCGAAGGTTGCATAATATTCTTTATTTACTTATTTACATTACCTCTCAGGGCAAGTGGCATTGCAGAGGGGGAGTGGTAAATATCCAAAAACTGAGAGACAAATGTAGTTCAATACATGAATGTTAAGCAGCATTGAATATACAATGTTAGCCAGCGCTACGAGGAACTGCTCATAATTTTCAGTGCCAGCAATTTCTTCGGGAAGGTGGTTCCAGTCACGTAAGGTTCCCGGAAGGAATGACGGCGAGAAGCATTTCGTGTTGCATGACACAATTCCGACTGATTATGATAAGTGCGGCGGGATACATAAATTGGATGGGGGATGTGGTAATCACGAAGGGCGGGATGATGGTACAACTTGTGGACCATGGCGATACGAAACATTTTTCGACGGGATGTCAGCGATGGGAGGCAGAGATTAGACTTTATAGTAGTTATGCTCGCTGTGTGGTTGTAGTTAGCAAGCGTAAAACGCAGTTATTTGCGCCACCTCAGGACCATTAATTAAGTTGTCATGAGCAGGGTCTCATACAGGTGTTGCATACTCGAGTTTGGATCGTATTAGCGATTGATAAAGCAATAGCTCCAAATTAGAAGGAACATTTAAAAAGTTGCTACGTAAGTAGACAAACATGCGATTAGCATTTTCAATTGTGTTCTTGCTATGAAGAGACCACTTACCATTAGACGTAATGTGAACGCCGAGGTATTTATGACCAGGCTGATTCCAACGAAATGTTGCCGATGCAGTAGCCAGGTGGGGCGGAAGTTTTTCTAGATACACGCATGACTTTGCATTTGTTCACATTTAGCTGCATTAACCCTCCTAAAAGTGACGCAGTCATCAGCGAATAGGTGAATATAACAGTTCCCAAGAGAGGTGAGATCGTTACTGTAAATTAGAAACAGTAGGTGTCCAAGAACTGAACCTTGTGGAACTGCGGAAGACACCACTTTATAACTATAGGTATTAAACGTTAGCAAACACAAATTTTGAGCGACTGAGTAGACATCAAAACCATATCAAGAAGTTACAGTCAATATTCAGTTGTTTTAGTTTGTGAAAAAAAAGCGTTAGGGCCCGCTCGCGGGACCACTCAAATCTCGCGCCGCTCACCGCGGGTAGCCTCGACCACCCTTCCTCCTTAGGGGGGGGGGGGGGGGGGCAGGGGGAACAAGGAGGGTTCGACCGCCGAGGCTACCTCTTGACCAGAGTTGCCATCTGGTAAATTTCGCCACCAGATTTTAAAAATTTGGAGAAATTTTAGACCTCCTGGTGTCGAAGTAGGCGAACAACTACACCAGAGAAAAACTGGTGATATCTGGGGAAAACCACTCTGCCGAGATCACCACTTAACGGCACTGCCCGTCCGCAGAAGGTGCAGGTTTCGCAAGCCAAAGAGGCGCGTGGGTACACCACACACTCGCCTGAGTGTGGTATCCTCTGTCTGCTGCGCTTTAAAGGCATACCGAGGAGAAATTGAAGTTGGCTTGTATCGACAGAATACCAGCGACTGATTACAAAAACGCCACTCATACTGACAACAAAGCTCTTGTAATGTAGAAAAGAGCAAGAACCAAAATACAGGTATCGCCGCCACAGGCTAAACTCGCAAGTACAAGCGTGATGACTTCATAGGACAGTGTTGCTAGAACCAATGGTTCTAGCAACGCTGGGACACGAGACGCCACGAATCACTGAGGCACAGCCAATGCATGCGCAAATCTCCTTGACGTCGCCAGATGGCGCCACGTACCCGGCAGCTACGCGCGCGCCTGCAGCATCGGGACCAATCAGCGTCTGCTCACCGGCGGTAGACGGGCTTCCGGTATTCCGCTATCGGTAACAAGGTACACGGTATGCTAAAGGTGTCTATTTGCGAGAACTTCGTTGACGACTTCGAGAACGAGTACCATCGTAACGCTGGCAAAACGCCGCCGCAAACGTAAACGAAGCGACGGTGGCGACGGCCGCAATAGCCGATAGATGCCTGCAACGTGCGGCCGGCGGTAGCTTTCTTTTCGTTTGGGCTGCTGCTAGGCCGCACTGCTGGCCGGCAGAAATCACGGAGTCTGCGTTACGTCATGTATCACGTCACTTAGACATGTGTCGTCATAAAAGAGTCCCAAGTTTGAATCAGAGCGGCGGGAAAACTTTTTCAACTTCGAATCCAAAATTCTTAGAAATAAATGCATCTTTCGCTGCTGGCCTATAGTGGCAGCAAAGCCATGAAATGCCGAACTATGGGATTTTGCTATATAAAAAATATCAATAGAGCTCTCCTCACTGTTCCTTTAAGCGAACTGCCCGCGAGCTCCAGGAATTTGCTGACATTTTCACTTACTTCATCGTTTCCTAGGATTGGGCGCTTTTGTGCCATTCAATCAGTGTGGCTGGTGAAGTTCTGTCGCCTGCCAGTTCCTTTGTGCTCGTAGGGTTTCGAGGGGCAGCACTTGCCTCGCTCTTGAGACGGAAGTGCGAGGACAGTGGAAAACAACGAGTGGGCGATGGTGCGGGAGAGAGAGGCTTACTACAACTGCTCTTTCAGAAGCCACTCAGTGGTTCAGCCTGGAAAAAGGAGGATATTTAGGGCAAGCGCTATGCCAATCTAAGCGAATAAACACCAAATTTACCAAATCGCGACGAGATGTGCTTGAGACGTTCCGTGTGGATGATAGGTCACAGGTTGCACGGAGGCTGAACGCCGCTGACTGCAACGTGAGGGACAGTGAGGTAGATGACAGCGCGAACGGATGAGAAAACCAGTTGTGGTAAGCCCCTCCCTCCAACGCCATTGCCCCTCTTTCCATTGTCCTCTTCACCCTTCCTTGGGTGCCTCGATGGTGGTGGAGGTGGTTGGGGTTGTTCCTGTGAAATATCCTGGGTAGTTTATCACAAAGTGCGTGCATGCCTTTTCTTTCTTTTTTTCTTTTGTGGGCGAGGTGGCCACAGCGCCGGTTGTTCGCAGGCATGTCGCGACGTGGTGGCGATGATTATGCGACCCGCGCGGGAGCAGTTGCCCGCTTGAGACACTGGAGGGTCAAGGCTACGCCGCCCCCTCCCCACGAGTATCGCCGGGAAGCGAGCGATTGCATGAAGTGGGGACGGGAACCGGCCGGTGAATGCCCCAGCACCCCTTCCGACCTTGGCAAGTTAGTATCGCGGCGATCGCCCCTCGTGAGGACCATGGCTTTCCCTGGCGTCCCCTTCAGTTTCTTCGCGTTTCTTCCCCCCCCCGTTCTCAACATCTGCAAATCGTTGGCGCACTGTGCCTGGAGAATTTGTTTGCTGGTTTTTGTTTGTTTGTTGGTTTGCCGCGGGAACGCGGTGGCGGCGAAACCGCGAGCGAGTTAGTTGGCTTGGAGATTTCGGTGCGTGCGGACGTGTGTGAGGTCAGCCAGGGAAGTGGTCGGCAAGCGAGCCGAGGCGGGTGTCTGACGCGTAGAGCACGGCGACGGCGGCCCCGAAAGACGAGTGACCCGTGGCCCAAGTTCGCCCCTGTTCATTGAGAGAGGTAGCTAAATGTTTGTGAATAATATGCTCTAGAATCTTGGATAAATATTTCTACAACTTAGCATATTATAATGTGTAAAAGGAAAACTGATTTATGAGGACTGCAGGGAGATGTTGTGCCTAGTGCCAATCAACATTTTCCACGGAATTGAAATTAACATGTTTTTATGGAAATCAAAGCCAACAGGCACACATACATCACACACAAGCAATTATGCCTTATGAAGATGCCTGGATTGTGGAATGTTTGCTAATGAGGATGCGGAGCCCAAAGCTCTACGAGCACCTTCGGAAGCAGAGCATTATTTATTTATTTATTTACAAATACTGCTAATCCCAATTGGGATTGTGGCAGGAGGGCTTAGTAAGATTAACAGAACGCGGTCAAGCGTAATCGGAACATTCAACTGGTCAGCATGTTAAGAAAAACAACAAACGATAAAACGAAAATACAATCGAGCTGTGACGAAAACAATCAAATAACACATAAAATAAGTATTTTACAAAGAATAACAAAATATTGAAATATTGCTAGTTGTTATAATATGCAGACAATAAGTAAACAGTAATATTATAAGCGTACACTGCAAAGGCATTAATTGTATAGATGTTTAGTTTATGTAACGCTGCATAGTTTGACAAAAAAAAGCTTACACGTAAAAAAGCCGATAACCATGGGCATAATAATAACAGAACGCAAGCAACCAGGAATGAATAACTAATAACATGACATACTCTCAACTGCAGCATTAAATTTTGTCAATGATAACAGTTAGTAATGGATGGATCAAGGCTGTTCCATTCTCGAATTGCTAGTGGGAAAAAGGAATTTTTAAAGCAGTTAGTATGGAAATGATACTCACTTAATGTATGCGAATGTTTATGACGCGTTGATCTTGCTTCGGAAAGGGAAATATATTTAGTAGTGTCGATGATTCTGCCTGGACGAAAATGCTTGCAAAAATATCTGCAACGATTTAAAGGTGTGGCGCTTCAAATTTCACTGCCATAAAGTTCTCGATTTCAGCGTTTCAATTTCCAGTGCAACGAACATCTCCCACGTTCCTTCAGTGTGCAGTTTATTGCTTAACCTTATTGTGAATCTTTATTTCCACTTCAAGTATAGTCGAATGAAGGCCATGTGGTAAGGGACTTTGGACTTTCTGAAATAATTTTGCTCTCGAGAGCTTAGTAAATAAAAAAGAATCGGTTGCATGGTCAGTATCGAGTTTGTGCGGGCGAAGGCAAACTGCAAGAATACATCAACAAATTGATCTATGTCTGGTATTGCAAAATGTGCGCACTGTCAGCGAGCTCACATAGTTCTTATATAACGGAATATTTTTCTTAAGAACGCTCCAAATAAAAAAAAATAGTTTGCTTCGCGATGCTCCACGCGCGCGTATTGAACGTAGATACACCCACCCGAGCAACAGCGCACCAAGCGGGCGCCGCCGGAAATCATCAACATCGGGACCCTCGCCAAGCCCGCCTTTGCCACACTATAGCCAGTATTCTAGGCACTATAGCTGTAGTGCCAGTATATTCTAGGCACTATGTGGCCAGGCGGCGCCACTGAAGCGCTGCGTTCAGCGCCACCAACGGTGGCGCCAAGTAATTTGAGGCGGCTGACGCAGCCGGGTTCTTTGGAATCGTACGGCGGGAACCATGTCGGTCGTCATATTTTGCAGTTTTAAGCATAGAGTTTCTTACTATTACCTAGAGGGAAAGCTGGCGGCGCTGCCCTTCAGCCACCATGGACGCCCAAAGCATCATGGGGCGGTGAGCTACTTGTTGCGGCACAGTCGTAATTTTTCGGGAACATGGAGTGGCACTACTAAGACGTTTCATTCCGAAAACGCTGTTCGAGTGTGCGCAGACGACTTTCGCGCGAACGCAGTGGGCAAAACCCATAGTAGTGAAAACGCGACGACACACGACGTCAATAAAAGGTTTCACTTTTCTGAAATGCCATTAAAAACCTGTTATAGTGTTTAAGCAACAACATTTTTTTAAAAACATATTTACATTTAAAAGTGCGCCTGTTAATTACGAAATATTAGTTTTGTAGTGTTCATTACTTGGCCAATAGGAGAGCTAGCCATCCCTTATTTTGGGCGAACTTTGCATCAAATGCTTTTCTGCTTGTTTGTTGCAATTTACAGACAGGATATTGAACGTTAGGACATTCTTGATTATCGAACAGCGTTTATTTTTGCATTATATTTTGGCCAAAAGTGGCAGTTTTGCAGTCGGTAGCTGACCGCCCCATGATGCTTTGAGCGCCCATGATGGCTGAAGTGGTCTCGAGGGATCTCCATGCAAACTCCCATAGACGGGCTGCCAGCTTTCCCTCTAGGTAATAGTAAGAAACTCTATGGTTTTAAGGCCATCGAAGACCTTGACAGCTATTTCCGACCACCGATAGGCCTCTTGCGCTGGAGTTTGAGGTAACGTGGCGGCGCCTGGTGGCGGCAAGGAAAAGTTGGCTGGGTAGTACTAAAGCCCCTCGATAATTTGAAAGTAGCGTCTTTCTGTGAACTATGCCGCCGCGCCGCGCACCCTCGCCGATCCTCCTCTCTCACCTCTCCCATCGGCGCTTTTCTCAACGGTGATTGGCTCCGCGGGCGGTCTCCGGGAAAAGCGCGCGGAAAGTTCGCTCTTTTTGTGTTTTCATTTTTCGTCGGCGCCATTTTTTGGCCAGCTGCCGCTGCTACGACCGAGCTCCCTGGCATTGCGCGCTTGCACTTCGCGTTATTCGCGCTCTTTTAGAGCAGCGCTATGCCGAGTTGCTGCGCATTTCAGTGCACAAGCCGGCGTGAAAAAACCTATGTTCTTTTCGCGATTCCGAGCGGCAAGAAAGACAGCATTAGAAGAAAAAAGCGGCTGCACAACATCGGCCGCAAGAACTTTACCACGACGAAGACTGCCCACCTCTGCGATCAACTGCGCATTTTTTCCAAACGACTGTGTATACTGAAACTGCATGCATGCGCATCACAAAGCCAACAACCTCACTTAATTCACTGATCATTTTGCGTCGTAATGCGTGTTATTGTTGTCACTTCCTGGTTCCGCTGAACGTGCTATAATAGCAGCGGCTGATGCATATAATGTGTGTGCATGTGTTAGCAAGTGTGGAAGCAAAAGTGTTGGTATGCGTGCAGCGGTATCCGCGGTGCGGTAAATTTTTCGAACCTCTGGTTATGGTGCACATCGCAGTGATGCGGCGCATGTCCCGAGCGAGATTTAACCTAGATTTTTTTTTATGAATGCAACTTGTCTAACTATCTACGCTTGTTTGTTGTTTTGCTGAACTGTTACGCTTCTACCAGGTGAGATTATCAATGCCACATTCTCGGAAAAGACCTGATATTGCATTCACGTAAATAATTCATTTTTTAATAACTTCAGTGCTTTCCATTGTTGCCTGAATCTACTCAAGTATCGTAATACCCAATGCTTGCCATTTTTGTATATTCATTGCTACAGTTTGCGATCACTTGCTTTAGTTGAGCATGGTCGCGTAGCCTTTTGTTGAAGACATCATCCGCTCAAAAACTATAGGCATACATCTGAGCTGTTTCATTTCCCTAAGTATATTTTTGTTTTCTGTGTTTTGTTTTGAGAACTGCACCCAACGGGTGACAGATGTCCACAGCTGGCCTATTCGTGGTTTTTATGTATATTTTCGGCGTAAAACTACACGACTCATCTGTAATAAACATTGCATCTGAAAAACCGTGTGTCATATTGTGACTGTATTTGTACTCAAGACTTATATAAGTCAGGCACTTGCTTTAGGATAGCCGTGACTATGGCTGACCAAATTGCTAAGACCCTATAACTTTCTCTTGGGTTTTGTCACGGTCGTTGCTATCAGTTTATTTCTTTCCTAACGAAACATCTCTTTAAGCGGATTTAAAAAGGAATAGCATGTGGGCGGAAAATGCCGAAGTGTTTCGAACTTTGGGGGTGGTCTACCTAAATTTGGAAGCCAACACTGAGTTTCCCATAGCCAAATTAGGTTGGACCCCAATGTTGGTCAAATATGGACGACGTCAAATTTATGGGGTCCAGAAAGACAAATTTTGGGGATAGCCCGCCTAATTTTGGAGCTCACCATTGAATTGCTCATATTAAAATTAGGCTTGACACCAATTTTGATGAAATTCGGACAAGGTCAAATTTCGGTGGTTGAGAGGGCCAAATTTTGGGGTGTGGACACTTTCCTTGGATGACGGAAAATCGGTGCGTGGATCTTTGGCTCTCGGCTTCGGCTCGACATCACCTCAAGGTCACCGACAGCGGGAGCTGAAGTCGTTTCATGCTTATATTAAAAGTTCATATTCGTTTTTAAGCCACCGCGAAAATTCTCAACTACAAAAACGATTACGCCGTTGCATGTGCACTGCGCGGTGCCAAACTCGGACTGAACCTTAATTAAAAATTCTAGGACGGCCATCGAAGCAAATGCCCCAGCTTGTTCCCAGCAACCATTCCATTTCTGAAACTCGACTCGTGAACAACTTCATAAACTGTACGTCCGCGATAATTAGTTCGAAGTGAATGTACATTTAACTAAACATTGGTATGCTGAAAATATTCAGGAATGTTCAAATATATTGTAAATATTATGCTTCATATACTATGCCGTGTTGAGACTTACGGTACTGAAAAGTCAAAAAGGATGTGAGATGTTGCAGCAAGTGGTTTTTGTTCGTGCCGCAAGCGCTCGTAATTGGCACTTTCATTGCGCGTACGAGACGCTAATTTATGTGGCTCGTGGTAGTCGCGCGTGTCGCATGTCTTTCTCGTGTTTTTATTCAATAACAGAGCGTGGAAAAAGCGCGAACTTAAGAGCGCGCGCATGTGTCAGCCAACTGCACGGACGGCGAGCGAGCGATGGCCAAAAAAGCGTGCCGTGTGCAGCGCGCGCAGCCGACGGGCGAGGATATTCGAGGAGGAAAACACCGGAGTGGAGGAGAGTGTCGCTACTTTCAAATTATCGAGGGGCTTTAGGTAGTACCAGGTTTCATAACCAGGTTAGGTCAGTAGCACTAGTGGACCGCTTTGCTAGCTCAGCTTTACCCCCCTGATTTTAGCCACATCTGCGCGTGCGCGAGTTCGCCACGTCACTGCCCTGGAGAGGCCCACGTGGTCGGCGGCGGCTCTGTCGGTCGCCCTTCGCCGTCGTTCGCGCGCTCTGTGCGTGTTTACCGAGTGTGCATCGGAGCGCGCTCGGCTTCCTCGTATGACGCTACTGCACATGCGCCACCTTCTCGGCCTCCTTTCGCCCTTCGTTGCGGCGCATCTGATAATGCTGCGAGGTGTATATATAGGAGCACTCGTAGAAGAAATGCACACGCCTCGCCATGAACGAAGATCCCGAAGTGGTGGCTTGCAAGTTGCACTTTTCTCAATATACCTAATGCTTTGCACAGTTTAGTTTGTGTGTTTGCGGCGTGAAAATCCCATAGCATATTTTCATCAAAAACGACACCCAGGAATTTTGCTGATGAAGAAAATTCTATTTCAGTATTATCGAACTTCAGTAGATTAATACGAACATTTGTTTGTTTAGCTTGAAAGAGAACTGCTTTTGATTTGGAGCAGTTTATTTTTAGGTTATTAGCGCTTGACCATTTACATAGTTTGTCCAAGAATAGGTTGGCGGATTTGACAAGGTCATTTGCATTGCTTCCTGTAAACAATGTACGGGTGTCGTCGGCGTATATAACATAATTTATGGTGTTATCTAGAGATACGGGGTCATTGATGTAAGCATTGAAAAACAGTGGGATGAGAATACTTCCCTGAGGTACACCATGCTTATTTTTTTGTAATGAGGACATTTCATTTCCTATACATATTGCTTGATGTCGATTTGTCAAGTAGCTTTGAGTAGTTCGGGAGCTAGTCTCTTGTACCGACCCCTAATGTACTTTGTGCGACTTCATCTGCAAGAAGTGCGTATTCAGTGGATCCCAGGGCACTGTGGCATCACTTCAAATTCGATGGCCGATTTCTTAGCGAAATCAGCCATCAATGGGCCTGTTGTCCATGTCGTTCCGAACCTCACTCTGCTGACCACTACCCGTTATGAACGTTACCAAATACACCGATACCTGAGCCATGAGCTCATCCTTGGTACAGCGGATTTCGAACATTCAAAAATTCCCATCAAACATGCGTTCTTGCGCATCAAGACAATGCGAGGTTTTCTTGACACTGTTGCGCTGCAGGATTCTTCGCCTTAATCTATAATTATGCCGTTCTGCATGGGTTCACGCCGTCGAATCTATGTGCATCATGCGGGGAAGTTGAAACGACAGATCATTTCATCCTCTGCCAGTGGTTTTCACGGCAGTTAATTCAGTTTTTGCGAAATCCTCTCGCTCAATTAGGGCTGTCGTTTACTCTTCCCGTCTTCCTCTCCTTCGGTGCAACCGTCAAAGGGCATGCCCTTAATATGTCAGCTTCTTCACAAGTATATTATTGAAACCGGGAGATCTTTGTGTTAACTTCTCGATGCCTTTATTTTTCTCTCAAAATTATTTTATTTCTGATTATTGCTTTAAAATATAGTTATTCAACCCGCACCGCTTTGTTTCCTCGATTTTCATTCCGACTTCCTCAAGATCTTTCAAAATTCGTGATTTTTTTTATTATCTTCTTTTTTTCACTGATTCCTCTATATATATTTAAGAGCCGCTTGAGATAAACCTGAATGAGTTTTTTTCCTGTTTGGATCTGCGCCAAACCCTAGCGAATCCCCCACCGTGGGTATGTGCCATCATTTTTGAGGCAACAACAACAATCAAAAAGGACGCGCGGTCGCGTAAGACGGTAGCACAAAGCAGCACCTGTAACCCCCCCCCCCCCCCCCTTTTATTGTAAAACTCTCAAGAAATGAAATAAAATAAAAAATGGAGAGGAAGCCCGCACCCAACCAGAGGTTATCGCAGGTAAACCAATCAAAAAATAAAAGGGGCCAACGCCCAAAAGAAAATTTAAGAAAAACCAATTACAAGAGAGAAAGAAGTGGTACAAATGGTGGGCGGCCAAAAGTGATTTTTAGGGCAAGACACCCCTGAAGGATTAGGAAGGACAAAATGAAAATGAAACAGGGATGGGTCCAGCGTGCCCAGATTCTTCAGACAGGCTCGCAGGCGGCCAGGAGGAGGGAAGGTGCGGGGATCTGTAGAAAGGAAGAGACAGGAAAAGAAAGCAAGGAGAAAAACAATATGAACAGGAGATAAAGGGCTTAAGAAAGCAGAAGGGGTACATAAAAGAGGGAAAATAGAAAAGAGAATCAAGTAAATGACAAAAAGGCAGGTAAAAAAACAAAGAAACAGAAGAGCGAAATTAAAAAGAAACAATTAAAACATGACAAATATAACTGCTGGAGGAAAGAAAAGAAAAAAAGGAAAGAAAAGGAATTGAAAACAAAAAAGAGTAAAAATAAACATGAAAAACTAAAAGCAAACAAAACAAAGACTGTGTGCACGCAAGGCGAACAAATATGAAGGTCCACATGCCATCCACATGCCCGTGAGGCAGGGGCAGGGCCACGGCCCTCTAAAATTGGCCATATGGTGCCCCCGACCACATGAGAATGGGAAGGCGCAGAAATGGCAGAGAGGTCTACGGGCCATCCGGGCGGGAATAAACACGAGAAACAGGGGAAAGAAGGGAAGAAACGCGAACAGCAACGCGAATAAGCAACGCACGAGACCGAGGGGAACCTAACAAAGAGGGGAAGTCGTGAGGGGAAAGAAAGTGCGGATAGCCGGGAAGCCGTGCTGCTATGTCCGCGGTGAACATCCCCCACAGCTGCCCCCCCGCCTCCCCCCCCCAACCCGAAACCAACTACGTTTAGAATTTTTTATCGTCTGAACCAGTTTGAACCGGTTCAATGCGATCCGAACCGGTTCGAACCGGAACGGAATGTCGCTCTGCAGCCGAACCGGGAACTGAGCCCGAAAGACGTGAGCCCGAATCCGAACCGAACCTGACCACATCACCACAACAAGCGTGTGAGACGCCAAACCGGACAGAGGCGATATCGTCTTTGAAACGTCGAAACGGGCCGACCACTCAAGACTTCTCGGCCTCTAATGCCAATCAGCTTTTGTTGAATAATGCACTAAGCCGGTAAACTTAAATGTCAGAATTTTTTTCACGTTGTGTTTTTTGATGCATAGGTTATCGGAGGGGACGAACTGTATTATAAGAAAGAACTGGCGGGCGGCCATACGATCCGATGCGACCAATCTGCGTTAGCAGTAATGGTTATACGTCTCGCTTTTGCTTCGATCGCTTTCGCACGTCATCATTGTATTTTGCTTCGCTGTCGCGTAATTCTTCCGCTGCTTCGTCGGCTTCTGGTGGGCGGAGGCATTCTGGAGGATGAAGGTGGGCGGGATGCCGGTGGCTGACGCTTGTGGAATGCGGCGGCTTCACTAGTGGAGGCTTCACACGGGGCCGTGTTGGTTTGAACGATAATCACGTTGCTTGCGCAGTAAAGCAGTAAAAATACAGGCAACACGCGCTTCACAACACATCTTTCTTCTCTTGCTCTACGGCTGGCAATCGAGTTCAGTGGAGCTTAAACTGTGGCATTCCAAACGTTCCGCCAGAAATATTCTCGACAAAGGCTTTATATTCACTTTGTTCGAAAAACAATTTAATATACTGCCTGCACACTTCGACACATTGAACGACCGCGTCAACATCTGTCTTGCGGAACAAGGCGCCGCACTCGATAAATTCGAAACCATCGGACTGGTCAGAACGGTACCCTTCGTGCCTGTCCTGAGAGCCTCTCCCATTGTATGCACTGTTTTGGAGTTAACTGTTCCCAGTAGACACTATTGGTTGCTCTCGTGAGGCTATTGTCAGAGATAAATGTACGTGACGGCCTTTGGGCAGAAAACAGTGTGTGTGTATCCGTTTGTGCAGGATACGGAGTGGCCTCACCCAAGTGCGATGGTTTTCGTCACCCACACCTGCGGGGAGGTCTTCCCCCACAACGTCGCTCACATCGACCGCCTGCGGTATTCGCTCGTGTTCCTCACCTGCCTAGTCCGCCTCGGCGTGGTCACGATGAGTACGCCTATATCTACTGTCGAGTCGCTGTTTAAAAGAGGCCGGGACGCAAAGTGCGCAATGATTGTTATACGCTGACACCCCATTCAGGAGCAAAGCACGCATCGTTGCGCCCCGCTAAAATTAGTTTACGCGGGGCCAAATGCTGTCGCTGCTAGAGAGAGGCCTAAAATAACTATTTGCTACGGCATACTTGTTCTCAGATTTCTTTCTTCGTCTGTGAAGCACTTGAAGATAAAAAGTAGTGGCGTCAGGATTTCAATGTCAGTGATCGTTCCTCACTACGGTTTATGGTTTATGGGGTTTAACGGCAGTGTCATCCCTAGTTCACGAGCATCCTTTTCATGCCTGCATGTTTTGTTTTGTTTCTTATTTGTTTTTTCCGAGGCCCCCCCCCCCCCCCCCCCCCCCCGAACCCCCCGGTACTTCCTGGAAAGCAAGCCTGTGCACTTGTGCGCTACTCTGTATGTTCTGTTAGTTTATGAATTTTCTCTGTTCCTAAATTCATGTTTTTCAACGGAGCCGACAAAGCCAAGACAACGGCGGTGTAGACAAGATGGACGAGCAAGAAGCAATGTGTGTGCGGAGCGGTCGAGTGTGCGAGGGAGGGAAAGGCTCTACGACACACCACGACACGGCACACGCACAGAGCACTCTAAAGCATACATGAATTGGCACGAGTAACTAAAAACCTTGTTTTGGGTGGGCTTTTATGCATGTGCGAAAACGGACGGCGCTGAGGAAAGCGTGCGCTCAACGACGAGACGACACGGCGAACCGGTTACGCCCACCCTTCGCCCGTCAGTCAGAACGACGCACCAGTGGAGTGCATATTTCGCGAAGTTCGCGAAGGTTTTCAATATGGCGTCATCTTGAAGGCTCGGGAGCCAGAGTAGAGGATGCGGATGTTTTTTGCTTCTCGAACGAAAGAGCGAACGGGCTTTGATTTGAATTTTTACAGGTTTTTGGGGCGCGCATGGTTGTATTTTGCAGAGGTTATCTTCGATGCCTTATTTATGCACTGAGTTTTTTTGTTAAAAATGTCCAAACCCCGAGTCAGTGGCCCTTTAATTAAATCTGCTTATGTGCAGTAATGCTAATGCATTTCTCTTACAGCTGCCGATTATGTTGCTGCGCGTTCTTTATGCCTTCGCTGTTTAAAGTCGTGTTTTCGCTGTAACTTCGGTTCTACCACATCCGAAGACGTGGGTCCCGTTGCTAGAGAATCTAGTGAGCACGCCAAAGTAATAATTAATGAACTAACTAAATTGATTATTTAACAAATTAATTAAAATATTCAATTCGATCTATTACCTGTGAGTGTGTCCAGCATTTTACTGAATTACTTCGTCAAATCGATTAATTACGTATTTATTAATCGTTTTAATGACGTAATTACTTATCTATGCTAATTACATAATTATTTAATGAACACTCCTATTAATTACCTCTATAATGGATGATTGACAGTTCGTGCGAACAAGCTCTGACGACACACTCTGCGGACAGGTCCTGTACACGCCACTCTTGAGACACATGCTTTCGCATTAACAAGAATGTAGTGTAGCGCATATGGCAATTCCTCTCAGATCATCATAAACATCTCTCAAGAGAAAGTATACAACAGCTGTATCTTACTTGTACTCACCTATGGCTCTGAAACATGGAGGCTAACGAAAAGGGTTCAGCTATGCAGCGAGCTATGGAAAGAAAAATGGAACAAGCGCGAGTTAATGACAGAAATGGGCTTGGGCAGGGCATGTAATGCGAAGGCCAGATAAACGCTGGTCCTTAAAGGGCCACTGCCCAGGGTCCGGACATTTTTGAAAAACAAGCCCACTGCATAGATGAGGAATCGAAGATAACCTCTGCAAAATACTAGAGCCATGCGCGCCCCGAAAAGCTGCGAAAATTCAAATCAAAGCCCGCTCGTTCTTTCCTTCAACAAAAACGGCCCGCCCCACTACTCTGAACCCCGTTGACGTCATGGGGGGTTACTTTCGCTAAAGGCGCTCCATTGGTGCATCGTTCTGACTGACGGGAGAAGGTTGGGCGTAGCCTTGGCGTCGCGTCGTCTGCACAACGCTTTCCGCAGCGCCTTCTGTTCTGGCTCATGCCTACAAACCCGCATGAAGGAACAAAAAATAAAAAACTGCGGACGGAGCGTGCGGCGACAGCCTTGAACCCTAGTCATAAAAAGTAAAAAAAATAGTAAAACTGAGGAAGTTGGTTCGCCCCCCCCCCCCCCCCCCCCCCCGCCGTGATCACGTCACGAGGCGCTCTGCGTGCGCGCTCCCTTCTCAGTTTTTTTTTCTTCTATGCAAGCCCCCCAAAACAAGGTTTTAATTAGTAGTGCAGCTGAGCCTTTCCTTCGCTCGCCCACTTGACCGCTCCGCACAGACACCGCTTATCCTTCAAGCATCTTGTGTACGCCTTGACTCCAATGAACGACATGGGCTTCGGAGCGGAGAAAAGACAAACACACAGAACACAAACACACATGAAGAAAAGCAAACGGGCGGTTGCCGGGCCCGCACTTCGCCGTGTGTTTCGAACAGAACCGACTTCCGCCCCTCCGCTCGTGAAGCGGTGGGGAGGCCTAAAAAAATGAAAAGGTGGCTCGCTAACTGGGAATGACAAACAAATGTATGAAAGGATGCGCTCGTCAACAAGTCTAGGTGGTCGAGCCGATCGCGCCTCTCGATCGTTCAGTGTGCGCGCCCGCAGCGCCCCCCCTCCCCTCGAACAGACCCAGCAGCAAAAACCAAGAAAAGATTTCTATTGAAGGCGGGGCCATGACGTAGCTCTGTGACGCACTCCACAGACACCACGCCTCCGGCTTACATTGGAGAAGGAAGGGGTGATTTTGCCTTGCCGAGCCTACTCGACGAGGAGCGGGAGAGAAAAATTTCGAGGAGGGAATAGAAGGAGAGGAGGCTCGCTCAAAGTGAGGTAGAGAGTGTTTGCGACCATGGGGTGGGCAGGGGCCCTTTAAGGGTAACGGAATGGATTCCAAGAGAAGGCTAGTGTAGGAGGGGGTGGCATAAAGTTAGGTGGGCAGATGGGATTAAGTCGTTTGCAGCGATACGGTGGCCACAGCTGGCAAATGACAGGGTTAATTGGAGAGGCATGGGAGAGGTCATTGCCCTGCAGTAGGCATAGTCAGGCCGATGATGATGACGAAGATTGAATGTTTAATTCACTCAGGATATTGGGGAGAACACTTATCATAAAGCTCAAAACCTATATAAAGTTTTCAACTAGACTACAAGCCAGTACTCGTGATGGAAAGATATATTTTTCGCAAAAAAACATCCGCAAGTGAGGATGAGACGGGACGACAACGTGTCTTGCTGATCATGCGTAGGAATGAATCTGTGCACTGTATCGCCACTACGCGGAGTATACGCCGATTCGACGGAGGAATCCGGAGTGCTTTGCGTTCCCACGAGGTGAAATGGCGGCGAAATTGGCCTGTGAAACTTTGTAACAGGCTCCCGCTACTAGAACTATAAGACAGTTGTCGCGTGGACTTAGCTGCGCGAGCACAGACCCGTATTATACGTACGTATGGTTTATGAACATATTTTACTGGTTTTCTAAGAAGTTGTGATAACTGCTCGCTCCCTAATAGGAAAACAACACCGCTGAAAAAAAAAATGTTTTGCTTGCGAAGTCACTTGGTTTCGTTAATCTAGCCTGCACACAGGCACAAAATCGATAGCCTGCCCCTCGTCAATTAGCCCTCCAAACCACATCTCTCCGCGCCATCTGTGTTTCTGTAGTTGTAGAGCAGCGTATGATAACAAATTAGACTGTAGCCCATGACTTTTGCCTCGCTGTTTAGACATAAGGACTTCTCCCAACTCTCAGCAATCAAGGACCCGTGAAGAGCAGCTGAAAAAACAGTAACTCATTATGCTCACCTTTGCAAGAGGACGTCATCTGATTGCAGCAGTGTCGGTGCACTAATGTTCCCAAGAGCTAGGCCACAGTGTTGTAACTATGCGTAGCTGCCGCTATTCGTTGGCCTAATCATGAATGATCAGACTTGATCCAGGCGATTAAACTTAACTCGGTGAATTTATTTACATGTTAAATACAAAGAATCAATAGCAAGCAACCGCACATCTCTCGGAACGCTCGGGCAGCCAGCGAAGCAAACTGCTCGTCGTTCGGCGTCCGGAGTACAACTGGTTCTCCCCACGCTGTCCAAAGCCCCTTCCAACCGCGGCACCTTTGGGGGGGGGGGGGGGAGGGCATCGGCGTTCGCGCTCACACAAAGAGCTTCCGCTTTGGGTGAGCCGGCACGGCTCCTAACTGATTACTTCGGAAGACCAGAGCGCGAGACTCCAAACGCCCCCCCCCCCCCCCAGGCGCTCCCCGGGCCAGAAGGACGTGTGGCGGAAAGCGACAAGTGGGAGATGGCACAAAAAAACACTAATGGGCGGTAGAGTGAGCCCGTCCTTGACCGTCGCGCCGGAAGGTCGCAACACTCCCCCGCCGAATAGGTCAACGACTCATTCTACGCTTCTGACAGCTCAATCGGGTACAAGAGCTGTACAGGTCGTCTAACCACTTTTCCCTTCGGCAGACGGACTACTCAAGACCTTATCTTTCCGTCGCGTCCGTGGAACACAGTTACAACGACTCCGCTTTTCCACAGGAAGCGAGGAAGACTTTCGCGGACCAAAACAATGTCCCCAGGCTTCAGTGTTCATGTCCTTCACCAGTTCTAAATGCACAGCACGCGTCACAGCACAAGTGAAGAGAACAATGTAGGATTTAGCTACACTTGAACCCTCTTTCACGAGGAGTGGGCCAGCAAAATCTACTCCGATGACCTCTAAAGGCTCTGCTTGAGAAGTTCTGTTGGGGGGGCGTTGGCCCGTGTCCACTTCGACGCGGGAGGCACTCAGCCGCCGGCACACAACACAGGAGCGCACGACATTTTTCACCAATTGGCGGCCACGCACTATCCAAAACCTTTCGCGCAGTTGCACGTGCGTGTCCCGCACTCCTGCATGCAACAACTTCTTGTTCATTTATTTCGTCCTTAAAGGCCCGAGGGCATTACATAAGGAGGGGGTTACAAGTTGTTTTGTGTGAACGCACTCATGATGAAAACATAGACAATAAAAGAAACACTGCAACTGCAAACGCTAAAAATAAAGAGTATCAAGTGGTTATAAAATAAGAGAAGCCAAGAAAGTACAGAAAAATACAAGAAAAACTCAGGGAAAATACAGAAAAAAAGTAAAGGCCAACAAACGGTTCACGTGTTCTGAAAATGACTGGTGAGTTTCGTGCGAAATGATTTGCGATCGTTGCATGATACTATGTCGCTGGGCAGGGCATTCCAATGGTTTATTGCGTCAGGAAAAAAGGAACTGCTCATTGCTAAGGTACGGCTCTTGATGCTGGCTATGGGGTGGCTGTGGCTGAGGCGACTGGAAGTTCGGATCGGTGGTTTTAGCAGGGGGTGTTTTGATATCGGATGGTGGAAAAAGCTGTGTAGTAGGCAAAGAAGTGAGATGATGCGGCGTGATTCAAGTGTGGGGAGGGAGATAGAATGTTTGAGTGCAGTGATGCTACTTTCTTTTGAGTATTCAGAGGTGATAAAACGGGTCGCGCGGTTTTGGATGGCCTCAAGTTCGGTGCTAAGGTACGCTTGAGAGGGATGCCAGATGGATGATGCAAATTCAAGTTTGGGACGAACAAATGTTAGGTAAGCAAGTTTTTTTTACTTCGGGAGATGCTGACTTGAGGTTACGTCGGAGATAACCCAAGACACGGGAGGCATCAGAACTTATTCTTTGGACATGGTTCACCCAAGATAGTGATGATGTCAAATGTAATCCAAGATACTTATATGACGTTGTTGAGCCTGATGCTCTAACAAGACAGTGTATCTGTGCTGCTTCGGTAGGGCGATAGGGTGCCGCTCGTCGTAGTCCTTGTCCGCTGAACAGAGGCGACTGCGTATCCGTAGCAACCCGCGGTCATCTCTCCGTAAAACGAAGTCTTTGAGGGTTGAATCACGCGGCGTCCTGTCTCCTTTGGCTACGCACTGCAGCTCGATACCGAATGCCGATTTCTGTGCCTGCTTCAGCCAATAAAGATGTGCATGTTCCAATTCAAGTGCCGTTAGGGGTCCTGTATGTCTTTGTTTTGTTTGCAGGTTATTTACAAACCGCAGAATCCAACCTGTCACCCGGTTTACCTTAGTTGCGGAGCTGAATCGATGAGTCTAAGAGTTCGTTTTCTTCTCCGCAGACGGGGTTCGTGGCTTTTACTCCCCTTTGTTGTTCAAGCTCAACAGGTGTGAAACAGTTCAAAACAGGCTCTACCTGTTCATCTGCAACCGTCGCTCTTAATACGACTGCATGACCGCAAGTCGCTTCCTGGCAGGAAGATGAAGTTTTGCGTTGCACTGCCCATCCAAACACTGTTTCGAGTGTCGTTAGCCGAGCGTCCAATCTCTCCATCCTGCCAGTTAGAAATTCCCAGAAGTGATCTGAACCGACCAGGACGTCGATCAGGGCAGTGTGGGGATACTGAAATTCGTCACCCGGTGGCATTGAGAGCTCGCGCAGTCTTCCTGATCTGCTCGTCGGGACAAGGGACGGCTTGGTCGCATATAGTAGGTGTCTCGAAGGCCTCAAATTTTATTCTGTTCTGGGGTCATCTTTTCCGAGTAGATGCACTTCGACGCGTCGGAATGTGCGCTGCTTCTGTACTCCTCCGAAAACTCCAATAGTGAGTATTTCGGTTCCTAGCAGTCGGCAACCGAGCCGCCGCGAGCAATCTTCGGAAATGAAGCTTCTTTGGCTTCCGCTGACAAATAATATTCGACACATTCGCTTTGCCTTAGTCCCTTTGTTCCAAGCGGTCACCGTCGGCATTAGCACACTTTGTTTGGGGCGATTCTCCTCGGCTTCGGAAGCATGCAGGATGACTTCTCCAGCTTTTTCGGTAGCTCCCTCTCATTTCGATGAGTTATTAATGGAGGCGGGATCGCACATGGAGGTCGCATGCCTTCGTGTACATTTTTTACAGTTTAGTCTCACTCTGCAATTCTTAGATCTATGCCCTTGCTTCGTGCAGCGAAAGCACCTGCCTTTGGACGTTAAAATTGCTTTCTTCTGCTTTACATTCAGATCTGAATTGCAATCTTCCCCTCCGTGATTGCTTGATCCGCAGATTGGGCAGGAGGTGTTTGACGCTGAGCCATGCAAAGCTACGGCCGAGGAAGGTCGAATGCTCCCTCTTGATTCTTCCTTTGGGCCGTTAAAATGAGACGCTGGCTTACCGGGTGCAGTGTCAGGTCGATGCTCGAAGCCTTTCTCGCGGCTATCCAACTCAAGTCTGAAGAACCGAAGTAGAGACTTGAGTGGTGTCCGGCTGACCGTTGCTGTTGCTGAGGATGTCGTGGACTGTGCACAATCTTCTGTCGTTGTGGATGACGTTGTACTCGGTGCATGTTGGTCCTCTGCGTGCGCGCGGTGATAGGCGAGGACGAGCTCCCTTGGAAGTGCACGAAGCAGGACGGGATACAGCATCGCGTTGTAACTGTCGTCGCCAACACCTAACGCTCTCAAACCTCGCATAGGCACTTGCACGTCGTCGTAGAGCCGCCGTAAGTCACTTACTTTTCCCGCAGACATCACACCCCGGATATCGATGAGCCCCTGCATGTGTTCCTGTATCAAGGCCGCTTGGTTGCCGAATCGCTGCTTAAGGATTTCGATGGCATCGGTATAGCACTCAGCTGTAGCTTGAAGCCCGGCGATGGCGGCTTCAGCTTCTCCAGAAAGCAGCGATTTTATGTAGTTAAAGCGGTCAACAGGGGAGAGGTCCGGATTCGTATGAATAGCTGGCTCAAACTGCTGCCAGAACGGCTGCCAATTTTTTCTTCTTCCGTCGAATTTCGAAAGTTCCAATTTCGGAAGTTTTATCTTGTGATGTGCGGAAGTCGTAGAGGTGGTCGCTGGTTCCTTCCGGCTTTCAGGATTTGTCTTGAGTTTTAATCTGCAGATGCTAATGGCAATCTTGTCCTTATACTCAAGGGCCTGTTCAAACTCAGCGTCTGCGTCGTCATCTTTGATATGTGGCTCAATCGCGGAGTCCACATCGTTGAGCTGCCGTTGCACCAATTGTAAGCGCTCGAGAACGCTCACCTTTTCGATGTCGGGTGCTGTCTCGGCGGCCAAGATGTCGTACCGGCTTCTTTAGTAAGACGCGTCGCTGATGTTGTTGTTGTTGTTGTTGTTGTTGTAGCCTACGACAGAATGGCACATACCCACTCTGGGGGATCGGCCAAGAATCGGGTGGAAAAGGTTGGTATTCACCTGTACGTAGTAAAGGCAAAAGGAAAGCACACGGGAGAGGAACACCGGGGGAGTCAACCACAAGAAGGGCACGGAGGATGAAAAAAAAAATACATTCTTCTTCTTCTTCTTCACCATAAGAAAATGGCACATACCCACGCGGGGGGATTGGCCAAGGTGCGGTGGTGAATGCCAAGGAGGTATGAGTGCGGGAAAAAAGCTAAGTAAAAGAGTAGAATGTTTGAAATCAGAAAATATGTATGAATTGTTAGAAATGTTAATAATAACCAAATTAGATACATCACGAAACAAACTAAAATACGCTTTTGGACATTCAGTGGAATTTTATATGGATTTAACAGGGTAAGCGCCCAGTTGCAATGATGTAATCATGAAGGTAGCCGCAAATAGTGCTTAACGAAAATCCCGTGGCGCTCGCACCAAACGAGAGCAGAACTGGTAAAGACAAAGGGAGTCCTAACCTCGAAAGAGGGTCTTCCAAATACTGTTTTCTCTGAAAAGCGAACCGCCGGCAAGAGAGGAGATAATGGTCAATTGATTCAACTTCTCCGCATGTGTTACAAAGGTTACTCGTAGCGAACCCGCATCTGCATAAGTACAAGTTGAGGTGGGGGATTCTGCATCGCAGAAGCGTCATGGACACCTCACACCGCCTTGTCTTACATGATCGAACATTCCATGGGAACTTTAAATGTTGAAAGTCCACGGTATTCAGCAACGGATCACCCAAGCTGGCTGAGATATGTTGGAACCGCTGGAAACGGGAGGTCTCCAACATAATAAGGTGCGGTACGGGATATATTACAGGGGCAGTTAGAGCTGACCTTGCCAAAAAATCGGCCACCTCGTTGAAATAGATTCCCGAATGACCAGGTACCCAGACAAAGCGGACCTCCCTTACTGTGCGCGGAACAAAAAACCTAAGGGAACGCATCAATAGAGAGGAGCCGGAAGTTTGGAGAGCGACTAAAACTGAAAGGCAGTCTGCAAGGATAAGTACCTGTGCTACATGCGTCGGAATTTTAAGAAGAGCCAAACCGAGTGCCAAAAACTCTGCAAAGAATACAGAAGTGTAATCCGGGATACGAACGGAATAGCTGAAAGCCAGATCCTGTGAATATATCCCAATTGCCGCCTTCTCACAGCACCCGGAAGCATCGGTGGAGAGAACAGCATGATCAGGAAAATGCTGTAAGTGCTCAGCCAGAAGACCATTTAGGATATTTGCGGGCATGTGTTTTGCATGGGATGGAAAGATATGGTCGTAACAGAAGACGGTATCAGCCTGCGTGTCAGCAACTCGTTGCAAGGAGGTCAGATCGACCTGAAGCGTGGCCAACAGGTTCTGCGTAAACCGAACTTGCGGGAGCTGATAACGTGGCCAATGAGCAGAGAAAAACAGGTGAGGGTGGGATAGAAAAATGGGAGCATTGACACCGGGGGCCGGGTCAAAGGACCTGAGGAAAGTGCGCACCGTGAGTAGTTGGAAGCGGGAATATAGATCGGGAATACGGGCTTCCAGATAAAGGAGAGCATTGGAAGCCGATCTTGGGAGCCCTAGGCATAGCCGTAGGGCACGCCTTTCCAGTAAGGCTAAAGGCTGCAGCTTATAGTTTGCGCTGCCAGAGAATAAGACGCAGCCGAATTCCAGAATTGGTCTCATATAAGCCTTATAGAGTAACAGAAAGGTGTCGCGACGCATGCCAAAATTTTTATTGCCTATCCGTGTCAGCCGGCCTAGAGCACGTTCGCCTTTAATAACATTATTCTTAATATGCTGGCGCCAGTCCAATCTTGGGTCGTAAATAATACCTAGGTATTTAACCGACTCCACCTGCGGAATTGGAGTGTTACGGTAGACTAGCGAGATGTACAAAGGGGTGTCTGGAGGAAATACCAGCACGCCGCATTTGCTCACATTAAGTGATAAACTAATTTGGTCCAACCAATCTTCAAGAGCAGTCAGGTATGCCTGCAAAGACTGGTAAAGCGCATGAATATCCTTTTCTGAGGCGAAAAAAGCTATATCGTCTGCGTATACAAATACTGTAATGTTGGGATGAATGGGGATGTCTCGAACCAATATGTTAAATAGCAGCGGTGACAGAACAGATCCTTGCGGCACACCTCTGGATTGGACATAAGTATTAGAACAGAAAGATCCTTCCTCTTTTTCTTTAGCACCTCCATCTTGTCGTTGTCGTTAGGGTCCGGTCGATCTAAGAAATCCGTTCCCGGGTTTCGGCACCAGAACTTTTGTTGTAACTATGCGTAGCTGCCGCTATTCGTTGGCCTAATCATGAATGATCAGACTTGATCCAGTCGATTAAACTTAACTCGGTGAATTTATTTACATGTTAAGGTGGCGGTTCCACTGCCACCATCTTGCGAGTAGTTCATATTCTGCCACCAGGCTACGACACTGATCCATCACTGAGTGTAAGGTAGACGCCATTCAATCGCCTCTTTCCATTTTAACCGGCGCCGTAATAACGACTGAAAAAGCCGCTCTACGAGCTGCGCGGCGACAGCATCGTGGTCGTTAGCCTGGACGGCGTTCGCTGTTTCACTACAAGCTCGTTTCCGTGTTCTTTTTTTCCCAAAGTAAACGAGAGGTCTCCCCTATCAGTTGAAGGTCGCGTTTCCGCCCGGTCGCGGCCTGCGGGAAGAAAGCATCCTCCGTGGCCTAGTGCGGATCGCCCACAGGTCTGTTGTGGGGAGAGGGAAAGGCAGCATGCGCGCCTCGCGGCTTTCTTCAAAGGGTTAGGCTCGCGGAGGGCGCGCTTGCGGTTATCGAAGACATCCCTTCTCTGACAGGGCCGGTGCCACATGGCGTGGCGCGGTACGGACAATGCCCGGTGGCTGCGCGCCCATTTGCTAGCCTCATCTGGGAACGGTTAGCGGCATCTTCCCTGCCCCGAGGGGGGTGTCGCGGTCCCTGTGGCGGGAGGGCGTTCGTCACCGCGTTTGCAAGCTGTGTATGGCGCCGAGGCCGGGACTTTTAGGGAGAGAGCAAAAACACATGTAGTGACGAGGATCCTCCTGCTCGCAATTAAGAATAATCCAACTTCTTGCTTTTTTTCTTTTCGCGTGGGGAGAGAGCGCGGGGGCGCGCTATGCTCTGCCGCCATCGCGACACAAAGATTTTGGTCTCGACCGGAGCCAGGCACGCAGACCGTGCTCTCGAGTAGCCGTGGAGTGGGTCCACGGGGCGGCTGGTCAGACATCATGCTGTCATAGAGATGGGCAAAACGGCTCACTTCAGTGAGCGGCTCAGAACGGCTCCGCTCACTGAAGTGAGCCGGCTCATTTGAGCGGCTCACCGGCTCACTTAAATCTGCAACAGTGAGCCGGATGTTTTGAGTGAGCCGTGCTTCTTTTGGGGAGAGGAATCCGGCTCTCTCTCTCGTTCACACTGAGCCGTGCCGGGAGCCGGGTCTTCAGGTGGTAGTGGTTTATTTTAAAAAATAAAAAAATAAAAAAGTGAAGCAAAAAAGAGTTGCCGGCCGCGGCAATTGCTATCTTAAGCACCCGAGCTGGAGCCGGCGGAAATGGAAGAGAAAAGGAGAGGATAGTGAGGAGAGGGGAGCGACAGCAAGAAAGGACAGGGGCATAGAGTCGTTAATATTTAACGACAGGGGAGAGCTTTGTACACTACTTGCGATTCCGCGCCATGGTGCGAGAAGGCAACTGCTCTCCTGCCCTTCCTGGCAAGAGTGGCATCCAACCCCTCACCTTCGGCTGGGTTTTGAACCGCTCTTTTTAGAGAACGAGTGAGCCGTGGCGCCGTACGTGGTTCAGTTAGTGAGCGGCGGTTCTTCTGTAGAGCCGGCTCTCTCTCGTTCAGTTCAGTTAGTGAGCGGCGGTTCTTCTGGAGAGCCGGCTCTCTCTCGTTCAGTGAGCCGTAGCCAGAAGAGGTTTTCGCCTTAAAAACGCGGGTGCCAGCGGCAGTGCACACGCGGAAACAACTGAAGGCGAGAGGTTGGTTGCGAAGGAAGGGAATGCAGTTGATTTCTCGCACTGCTCAATAGATGGCGCGCAAATCGCACCCTGGAGCAGACCCGGCTCTGACGGAACGGTTAGGCACGGTTAGGGTGGCTAGACTAGCACGGTCAGCACGGCTCACTGAACGAGAGAGAACCGGTTCTCCAAAAGAACCGCCGCTCACTTTACTGAGCCACCGCTCACTCGCTCTCCAAAAAAGAGCCGCTCAAAAGATCCGGCTCGCTCCTGAGCGACCCATCACTATGCTGTCATGTACATACTCCTTGTAAATAGTCGTCTGTGTACATAAAACCTATACCAGTACTCGACGAGAGTCCCTGTCTTCCTACCGGCTCAGTACTTCGTTGGAAAAAAGAACGGAGGAACAACCTCTCCGTACATCAAGAAAAGAAGAAAAAAAGAAGCACCCTTTACTCTGTGAAAGTGTCTACCCGTTTTGCCCCCAGCGACCCGAGACTGGTTTTGGTTGAGATGTTGAGATACGTGTCCGGTCTTTTCTTGACCCGTGCTGCGTGAAGGCTTTTCTTTTGCTGCTGCGCCTGCCTTCAGAGGATTACAAGCGAACCATGGCAAACCCGGCTGCTAGTCCCCGTCGTGCGTGGGGGGAGGTGTTGGCTGGGGTGGTTCCGCATGCTTCTTTCTCTGCCTGTCCCTTGCCAAAGCCAAAGAGAGTGGGGCTTCCTTTATTCGGTCTATGGTTCCGGAAGGGTGAAGGAAAAAGTTGGAGAGCCGGTGCAAAGAGGGCACCGTCTTTGTCCAAACAGCGTCAGAAGTGGGGTGATCCTTGTTCGGGATAAGGACGCCCAGCACGGGAACAGAGGACCGTTTCCTTCCCTCTCTTGTTTAGCCTTGGCTGAGTAGCCACAGAAAGCTGTACCGTCGATGTTACTATCTGGAGGGCCTCCTTTGAGGGAATGTGCCGTTTCGTTCTTGAGTTTTACCCGACTACAGACTTTACTGTTTTCAATGTCGTGACATATATTAGTGGGAGCAAAGAAAAAGAATAATGCTGCCCAGCCCGCATCGCAAAAGGCACAACGTCGATACAGTGGAAACTTGGGAGAGTTAGTGATAATTGTCGACATAATTGCACAGCGCAAATTACTAAGTAAGCGAAAAGAGAAAACGGACGCCAAAAATAAGAAAGGTGTGATATAAAGCAAATTATTTATGATTATGTCCCATGTATATATTTCTAGAGATTTTTTTTTCAATGAACCTTATAGTTGAAATCGCTTCCTTTCTTGTGTCCTTCCTTCTGCCCTCGTCTTTTGCGCGTGCAATCACTTCGTCACTGTTTATGCCTAGTAATATTAATAGTAGTCGGAACACTCCTGGTCTAGAGTGTAACCTGCAAACTCTAGCGCTGAAAAAAATATATTTTTTTATCAAATGATATTGCATCCATGATAAGAAAACTATAACAAAGACAGCTATACAATTTAGTCAACGCTTAGCAGATGCCTGTCCAACCTTATAAACTATGGTTGGTAAAGAAAAAGGCAGAGAGAAGTGGGCAATTGTCAGTTCCTGTTTACCCTTGAGATGAATCGACATTGCGCAAGAGGCGTGAAATTGCTATTGAGAGGGTTAGCACCGCAGAGTGTCGGAACGTGTTTACCTCAGAAGCAAATATTCTTCGTACATGTGGCGGCACCTTACAGCCAGTTCCGATCAACTTAGACGGAATTTTGCCAAGGTTCACAAAAATGCAGTATACAGATGCATACCATTCACGAGGCGGACTCGAGACTTTTTTATAGACATTGTACGAAGAAAGGGGGGGAGGGGGGCGAGGTGTGCAGGAACGCTGCCAAAAAAAAGGGGTCGGCTACAAAGCGATAGTTCTGTAGGCACTTAGGGCGACCCCCTCCCCTCTCTCGTTTGGACCCTCAACTGCGTGCTTTTATTCATTTTAGACGTATGTCTTTCTTGCATCCAGTTTGCATCATTAGGTTGCTTATTCCCTCCAGAATTTTCCATCGCGTGCTGAAATGTATATCTTTCTTGCCTTGCGTCGATTTGCCTCGATTTGGTTGGATCAAAGATTGAAAAAGTGCGCCCGCGTATGTGTGTGTGTATGCGTGCCACGCGCGTACCTGAAAACTCAAAGAACAGCTGCTATTTTCACACCGTCTATTGTCAGGCAACTATAGCCTCGTTTACCTGAAGCCGACTTCGGCGGGTCGAGCCAGGAGATCGAGTTGAGCAAGGTCAGCCCAACTTGACTGCATGTTTACATGAACTCGATTTTAGCGAGTCGCGACCGGTTCAACAGCAGCGGCACCAAGCGTCGAGCGGCGCAGCGGGAAAGGGCAGTAGCCTCGTATACATGGAGCCCGACGTTGCGGGTCGGGTCGGGGTGCGCCAGATGTCGGGCTAACCAGCCCGACCCCACCGCGTTTACATGAACCGGTTTCCGGTCGGGCAAAGATCGTCGCTACCCCTAGCGTCGAGCAAGCAAATCACACGCATGCTAGAGGAGGAGGAACGCGTGGACGAAAAGTTCCCTTTCCCGACTGCTGCTCTTTCCGGTCGGTTGGTTCGCCCGTTCGCGTGCGCGCTCTCTTCGAAGCCGGCAGCGGCTCGGTTTGATTTACAATGGGTGTCTCCGCTGCTGCGTTGAGCTTCGTGTTATGTTTGAATCAGCTCTATTACATGGAGATTTTAGTTTCATGGATGAATGTGCACAACATGGTACTTGCCGTGGCGATGTAACGTCAAAACGTTCGCTTCCGCCGCTTCCGGAGCCTCACGTCAAAATGGCTTCGTTCAAGACTGAGCGACGGTCCGATCCGAACAGCTCCTAAAATCCGCGAATAAATTACCCGGGAGGTCACACAAGGACGACTTTTTCAATATTTACAAGCGTAAACCTTTTCTTCATGTTCTTCCAGCAGGCGCGCAGCTGTTCTCATGTAAAATTATTACCCATACCGCGCATCCCCGGCTCCAATTCTTTATATACGTCTTGATTTCGCTGTCGCTTGCTGTCGAGTGCTTCGCTCAGGTGCGCGCTCCATCTTTCGACAGCTGCGCTATCTTGCGTCTGGCCGATTTCTCCGCCATGTTGGCTTGGGTGGCCACCGCTGCAATACAGGCAGCGAGTACTCACCGCGCTGTTCAGCCTTATCCGAGTGTTGATTTTTGCATGATTTTGACCTACAAAGTGTTGCACTGTATGCACTCAGCAACTGTGAACAAAATGGCCCGTGCTTCGGCGAGCGGCAACGCAGATGTTTCCCTGCAAGTTGTGCCGAAAATCGACAATGGAGGTGCGCTTCTACTCAAGTGTTCGAAATTCATTTAACGGCTTTCTGGTATCTATAAAGGAGACATTTATCAATGCGAGCACGAAACTTGCTGAGCGCTTCTATGTTGTAGTTATAATTATAAAAGAAAAAACCGCTCCGTTCCGGGCTAACAGCAGTGTTGCTGTCAAGCGCTCAAGCGGTCTGCCCTGCGTTGCGCCGGTGACACGAACAGATTGAAACTGCGTTCGACCGCGTCTTTCACTGTATTTTCCCTCTGCACTGTCCTAAAAAACGGCACTTTCTGTAGTGCTACATGGAGAAGGCACGGCTGGAGCGCATAAGCGCACAGAATTCTGTTGCGGCTTTTGGCTTTGCATAAATTTCTTGATTACTTCGTACTAACGGTAAAATAACTGGTGAAGCTTGCAAATTTAGGGTGGTCCACTGTTAGCGTGAACATGCGAGTGTGTGGCAGCGCTCTTCGGAGCGCCAGTGCATCCGTCGGCGCCGCGCGTCGAAGCAAAGCGTCGCAGGAACAGAGGAAACTGGATGTGGAGCTTCGCGTCGTCTGACATTTCGCTAAACTCGGAAAAGGATGTAGGAGAGAGGCATCTGGCCTTCGAACGCGATGTAATTCATACACTCGAAACTGGTGCACATGTTGTGACAGTTCCTGAGGGGTGTATCTGTTTGGTCCGTCTCGGGTGCGGCCTCTGATTAATGCCGAAAGAGCGAAAAAGTGCATGCGTGTGGTCGGGTGGGCACTGCGTGCCTGTTGATTGCACGTCCCTAATAGGCACATTTTTTTTTTAAACAATCGGCACTTTGCATTATGGCGTCAGTTGAAAATAGTATTTGGTCGAAGCATGAGGTGTCACGATGCAAGGCGGACGCGTCAAAGCTGCGGCCTTGAGTTTTTTAAGTCCTGCTGGTTTATCGGATATTTACTGCAAGCAAACAGCTGTGGCATTTGCGCAATGCATCATGGCTTTCAAGTACTGTCAATTAGCTATGTTTACAGTGCCGTTGTCGCTAATAATCAGCTATTTTACAGAAGAGCTATAACAGAAATGTTTAACGCAACCCGCAGTGCTGCTGCATCATTTCCCCGAATTATTACTTATGTTTTGATTTTGCAAGGTTCACATACGACACATATCTTAGCGACATCAGCAGTAGGTGCTCGCGTGTAAGGTATGTGTAGCTGAAACAGCCCGCAAACGCACTGCCGCCGTGGCTCTCTGTGTTCTTCACACTGCCCCGCTTCAAGCCGCCTTCGCTTCCTGTAGTTTGAACAGCAGACGACTGCGCGGTGGTTTCCCGAAGGCCTCGTTTCAGCTTAAATCGCGCATACACCCAAATCGGGCTACTACAGCTAAGCAACCGCATACAATAAACACGGAGAACTGCAGAGAACGCACGGGACGCACGGATACCGCCTTTCCGAACCAGCTAGAGAGGAGGAAAGCAACATGGCGGTGTTCGGCGCGCATCTGGAAAAAATATCTCCGAGTTCCTGATCAGCGCCAGCCAGACCAGAGAGGAGGCAGGAGAGGAGGCGCTAAGCCGATGCGGCAGCGTATACATGCTCCTTCCAGCCGGGTCGGGCACAGTCAACCCACCCCCTGCAGTCGGGCTGGCCCAGCTCGACTCGACGGTCCCTTAGCTCGACCCCCTAGCGTATACATGAGCCCGACAACCGGTTCTCGGCCCGACAGCCCCCTTAACCTGTGTAAACGCCCAGAGTGGCAGCCTGGAAGATTGCGGCATGCACGGCTGCCTCGGAGCTAGGCGCTACAGCGCAAGCGAATAACAGGTTCGCATTTATCACCTCCCCTTCCACTAACCCGACTCCGACCGGTTTACGTGCTATCTGCTGTTGGGGTCGACTGAGTCAACCCACCCCCTGCAGCGGAGTTGACTGGACTCGCTCCCTCGACTCCCGGATCCGAACGAAGCGGCACACGCAACTCAGAGGGAGCTCTCCAGCCAATCACGTCGATTTGTGTGGCTGTGCATGCAGCCAAGCCTGCGAAAGAGAGCGAAGGAGTCGGCGCTTTGTCCCCGTGTCGCCGAGGGTGGATGTCCTTTATTCGGAATAAGGCTAAAAGAATAATAACGCAAAAAGAAAGGAAAAGATTTTGCTGCCCCGGCATCTGCCATCGTCTCTAGGGGCACCTGAGCTGGAGCAGGGGAAATGACAGGGAGAAAGGCGAAGGTACTAGTAGGTGTGGTGCCCTCGTTTATTGTCTCAGCTGCACTGGCCACTAAAGGGGGAGGGGGGGAGAGGGCTGGGGTGCTCACCTTTCGCATATGTCCGCGCGAGAGCGTCTTTTGCGCAAAAGCGCTGAATGTTACAGGTGGGGTCATATTCGGCAACAGACGGTCGTGGCGGCTTCATTCTCCACCGGTGCTGTCGCGGCGCACCTGTGGAGACCGAACAGAAAACTGTTCGGTCGACGCGCTTGGCTGGGCGGTCTCCTTTGATGGGCATGCGCTGCTTCGTTCTTGAGTTGTACCCGACTTATATACCACATGGATTCATTTCGGCGGTGGAACATGGTGCCCTCTGAACCACGGCATTCGTTTGAAAGAAGTGCGAGTCTAGTTCAGGAAAACTGCACCTGCTCCATGGTTAGTGCTGAAATAGTGCAGCTGCAGCCGCCATGAAAGCAGATGATGGTTTGCTGGTTGTGATAAACGGCAGAGACTCAAGTAACTTTCACTCGTCGACAAGCTAGAACGCTGCTCGAGTTCTCCAAAGAAACGGATCGAGGCTGGTTCATGGCAACATGTTATTGTGATGGGCTGTGTGCACATTTCTTCATGAGATACGAGATGTTGGCTGCCGCTGATGTAGGCTGTAAACAGCTGGCTGCAATTCATTGGCATCGCAAAGGCTAGCGACGACCAGGCCTGCACTCGACCATCCATTTTGGAAGCAGACAATGCCAAACTGCGCTCAAAGTGCCGGAACTAGCGGTACACACCCGCCGCACCGCCGCTGCCGCAGAACTTTGCCGAACTGGTGCAGTGAGTGCAGGCGAATCGAGCGGTCTCCAACTTCCCCTCCACAGCGCTAGCCGGAACAACGAACAACCGGCAGCACGAAGCGAAAGCCTGTCTCTTCCCTTTCCTGTCGCTTTAGCAATGCCAAAGCTGTCCTCGAAAAATAATACGACGCCCAGAATGCGTTTCGTAGCGTCAGGTGAAAAAAATTGGCAGTGGCTTAGCTCTGCTATGCCTGGATACACGTAGAGTAAAGCGCTCCGGTGTTTCGGCCGCACGTTTCGCTTTGGCTGCTCGACGGCGAACTGCCAGGCGACAACCTCGGGATCGGAAGAATTTACATTTTCCAGTCTTCTGCGCCGTTTGGCAGCGGCTCGACTCTCCTTACCTTACCAGAGCTTACATGTTGAGCGCGACCGTCATTTCTCCGCGCACCCTCCTCGCGCATGCGCAGTAGCGCGCGGCGCAACTGTCGTAAACACGAGGTCACGAGTCGGAGAGGAGCGCACGCCGGCGGCGCCGGCAGCGAGGAGCTCGCGCCGGCTGTGGCGAGGAGGCGACGCACCTGGGGACCTGCGCCTCTCTTGACGTCACGCGGTTCTCGCGCATGCGCATAACAGGCGGCGCACACTCGCGCAAAACTCGGCTCTGACCCGCGTAGTGTGGCTTTACTAGCTTTGCGCTACAAAACAATCCAGCAAAGCAATATGGCGGAAATCTGCTTGGAAGTTCGACACACACTACAGCTGCATTCGATTCAGCCGTGGTTCTCTGCACCGCCGGAACCGGTTCACGGTGCGCTGCACCAAAGCGCTCGATTCACAGCGCCCCCTGCACCACCGTCCGCGATTGATTTTGGTGCAGTCGTGGTGCCGCTTCGGTGCAAAGAACCGCGGCACCATCAGAGACGGAGGTGCAGGATAGTGGTGCACGTGTTTGACGGCGTAAGCAGACGACGCGCGCAGCCGACGTTTTGTTTGTTAACATCAATGGCCAACTAAAGGAAGTTTTTCCCGTTTCTCGCGACAGCCGGAACAGCCTCTTGAATTCGAAGCTGAAATACCTACCTACTACGCTTCCGTAGTAGTTGGGGATTCTGTTGCGGTCTGTCCGAACTGTGTTGCTGCAAAAGAAAGCACCACGTCGGCTTCCTCATCTTCGCTGTCTGACGACTCAGAAAATTCCATAAAAGTGGATTCGGCGATGTCGTAGTCCATGACTCCACGAGGCACGAAAAACAGACGCGACGCACCGCAACACAACACACCACGACGGACGAGAACCGGATAGCAGACGACAAGGCCTGTGCGTGCACGCGCTCGATTGAAAATCTCCGCACCAGTGATTTGTGACGCTGCTGACGCGCTGCACCTGCACCAAGAAATTGGAATTGCACCGCGCCGGCACCAACGGAACTTTTTCAGAATTAGTGCAGAGAACCAGGTCTGAATCGAACAGACCTTACATGGGGCAAAATCGAGGGAAACGTGCAAACATCGTAGAGATATCGTTCCCTCTCGTGAACACCTCCTGATTGTAAATGTTTAGCAGCGCCACACTCGTTATTTTTTGAACTGTGATTATTTAGTACACGTGCATATGTGTAGATGGCGCTACTTACTACATTTACATTTACATACATTTATCGCATGTCGCTGCGTTATTGCTATTATTGTTTGTATTCTGTGGACTTTGTTGTTGGCAATAGGTGGTGTCCAACTGACGGCGGGCATTGCGTCACGGCGCAGCTTTGTCACGTGAATTTGAACTTCCGGGTCTTTTCTGTCGTTTGGTTTGTATGGGCATTGCTTGCAGACGTGCGGTTTCGGTCTTTCTTTCCTTAATACTGGTGCTCACATTGCTGGAAAAAGGATGTTGTGCGCTGCCTCAACCTGCAGAAACTTCATTGCAACGGAATGCAACATGTTCCGAGTGTCATCAAGTACAGGGAACGGCAAAAACAGTGCGCCGTTGCGATCCGCTGGCAGACTGCCTGCGACGGTCAATCCTATGCTATGCTTCGAGCATTTTGTTGGCGGCAGAGTTTGAGAGCATTGTGGAAGTTGAAGCATTCGGTAAAGTAGGTTGTTTATCTCCTTGAGGAGCACCAATTTCTCGCTCGGAAGACTTCGGCTATGTGTCACAACCGTTCTCACATGACGGCGGCAGCACCGCTCGGGCTATGTTTGCAAATATGTGCTGTTCGGCCTCCGTCAGTACAGCGTGACAACTTAAGATGTTAAAGGAAACGACGATTATTCCTCAGACATTTGCGCTGAGTGCGAGTAGCTAGAATCCATAGTTAATACTTAAGGCGTGTGTGGTCACTGCCGTCAGCTGTCGAAACGGCGACAACGCGGCCACGTACGGCGGCATCTCGTTCGCTGGCACTGCTCTGGTCGCAGTGTTAAGGCATGTTTACGAACACTTGTAAGAATTATAAATTGTTCTATGAGGCCATTTTCGCTAATTTCGTGCTCAAACTGAAACACGTTTTCACTAGAACACTAGTCGACATGAGCACGCAGCAAGTGTGGAAAATTATAATCACATAAGTTCCCTGTTTGTGTGGACCCGCATGTTGCAGTAATGTTTCTTCGTTTCATGTGTGCGGAGAAGGAGGCTGACAGACAAGGTGATCGCATTAGAAAGTGATAAGAATTATTAACCGCCTTTCTTTTCATACTCTGAGTCAGTAAGTTGGGAAAAGCTTCACTTCAGGATAACACAATTAAAAAAATGGCAGCCAACATAGCCTAGCTGTTTTCCACCTTTCATTGTACAGAACCTAGTAGAATTGACATCTGAGACAAATGCTATAATACTGAACTGTCACTGTGCAGCAAAGTGTCATTCACACACTGTTTATGTGCTGAGCATGCATATGAAGTAAATAAATGTCTACGTCTATAGCTTGCATATGTGATGCATTGCATGCTTGCATGTAGTAATATTGCACTTAATGATTGAATAATTGAGAGGTAAATTGGTGATTTCAAGAAGTGCAAGATGCTACAAGGAAGGCAGAGGCTGGTCTAGTGGTCGTTGGGTTCATAACGATCAAGAGTAATAATCATGCTATAAAATTACGTTTTTTACTAAAAAGCCAAGGAATGCATTCTGTTCAGTCATTCCAGACTTTTTGGTATCACTAGTGTTTTAGGGATGGTTTATCAATCTGCAAGCTGTGCCGCATTGTTAAAGGGACCATGAAAAGAATTAAAAGCCGCTTGTAAATGTTAGAAGTGATGCTCAGAAGCATTGACACCAAGTATGAGTCTTCGGAACTAAGCCCGAAATTTATTATGAATTTTTAAAAATCGTGTTTTTTAAAATTCGTGGGCCGTTCGGTGTCTTTGTAGGGAGCCATTTTGGAACCAAAATCGGGAAAACAGACCTCACTAGTCCCATGACGTCGGCAGGCCACCACACGCTGTCATTCGCTCGAGCCGCGGCAGCTACGACGTCACGGGCACACTTCCGGTAGCGGTGAAAATCGTCTGCTCGAGCCGCCGCGCGACCCCCTCGGGCAAGCGCGAGCAAGGGCATTGCCTTCGCGCATATGTTTTCAATTTACCTCTGCCGCCTCTTTCTGTCGCGAGTTCGGAAGCCAAGAAAGCGCAGAGACCGGAGAGACGCTGCCGACGCACGCTGCTCCTCGGGAGTGCGACAACCGGAAGTCGTAAACCGAACGTCAGCGAATGACGTATTCATGGGCGGTGCCCAGTTCCGGAGCTGTTTTGTTTATTTTTTTATGGTGCTCCGCGCGTACGAGTTGAGGGGGGAGAGGAGGAGCGTGATTTTTAATCGTCTATAACTTCGTTGTTATTGATGCTAGCTCAAAAATTCTTGCGCTGGGATGACGAGTGATGGATTGCCTCTCTTTACGTAATCTCAATAAATTTATTTCATAGTCCCTTTAACGCCAAAGCTAAAACTGGATGCAAATGCCTTTTGTTCAACATTGCACAAGTCTTTGTAACAGGAACTTGTAGGAGATTCTGAAAACAACTCGTGTCAAGCTTCTGTGTGTGCTGTAAAAGCTAAAGCATGATATTTTTTATGCTCGACCATGCTATTTATTATAATTTACTATTTGTCACAAAGATCTCCTGCATTAAACTCATTTATTACATGCTGTAGAAAATGCGCTGCAAAAGGTTTTGCTAGACAAAGATATGATGTTATACCTATAGGACAAGAAGAGTTTCTCGTTAATAGCTGAGAAATTTGCTCATCTTGCAGTTCAACAGTAAAGCTGCCCACGTCAAGAGCTTGTTCTGCTTTTGGCTCCTGTTGCTTACTGTTTTGTCTTTGTGCCTGACTTTGTTTACGTTCAATAAAACTTCTTTTGGGGCTAGTTGGTGCATTTTGATTCTAAGAAAAGGAGCAGCACCAAAGCTTGCAAACACAAACAAAGAAAGGAGAACAGACAAGCGCTGTAGTGCGTGTTGTGGTGCCTGTAGTGAAGCTCTGTAGCAGGCTTTGATGCCTTGTTTTGGCTTTAGGTTTTTATTAAGAAAAACAGAAGGCAAGCTCATCTTTTGCCTAGCTGCTAGTGTTGTTACTTACCTACCTTACCTTGAACACTGTGCATACAGTGCGTAAGTTATACATCTCCACATTTCTATACATAGTTAGGCATCAACAGCTGAGGTGCCAATAATTGGCGACATCTGTCTGTACACAGGCTGGTGGTTCTCCTTCAACTAGGCTCAGAGCACGAAGTACACGACAGCAAAATGGCTACAGGCTCTCCTCTGCTTTCATGGGAAGCAACATTGATTTTACATCCTTGAAGCTAGTGAACGTTCAAGAGATGACACAAAGCAAAGCATTTATTTTTGTACATTTTTTTCATCTACCTAATGCAGCAACCAGCATCGGGAAATCGAGTAGCGAAATTCTTAACATTCAGAGATGCAAGTTAAATGTAAATGGCTTGTAATGTCCCACACCACCATGCAGGGTGTGAAATGTACTGCAGTGCAGTTGCAGTGCATGACTATGCATAGTTAGTTTTGTTTGTGCGAAAAGTTCTTGTGCATCCACCAAAGCTGCAGTAAGTGGATGCCTCTCACTGCTGGAATAGCTGCCATGTAACTTCCCATCTGGGCTCTTGGCGCACATAAGTAGAGGTTTTCAGCCACAAAGTCTCTGTGCATGCTTGTCGGGGCATAATTCGTACATGCAGAAAGACTACAGTAGTGCTAAAAATTCAACACATTTGTAATGCAGTTGCATTTTTGCATTACACCTCAACTAAAATTAAATCACATGACAGAGTTGTTAAGAATGCCAGTTTCTGCAGTAATTATTCCATAAAGCATAGCAAATATTCAAAGAAAGCAATTAAGCTGACAAGTACAGGAACCAACAATAACAGATTGTGCCCCTTGCTAAGGTTGTAAAACATTGATAAGCTCACAGACTTTTGAGAGGAGGAGCGACATGTGGGCAATCAGGGACGCCGTAGTAGAGGCCTCCATATTAATTGGAACCACCGGGAGTTCTTTAAAGGGCCACTGCCCAGGATCCGGACATTTTTGAAAAACAAGCCCACTGCATAGATGAGGCATCGAAGATAACCTCTGCAAAATACTAGAACCATGTGCGCCCCGAAAAGCCGCGAAAATTCCAATCAAAGCCCGCTCGTTCTTTCCTTCAACAAAAACGGCCCGCCCCACTACTCTGAACCCCGTTGACGTCATGGGGGGTTACTTTCGCTAAAGGCACTCCATTGGTGCATCGTTCTGACTGACGGGAGAAGGTTGGGCGTAGCCTTGGCGTCGCGTCGACTGCACAGCGCTTTCCGCAGCGCCTTCTGTTCTGGCTCATGCCTACAAACCCGCATGAAGGACCAAAAAAAAAAACTGCGGAGGGAGCGTGCGGCGACAGCCTTGAACCCTAGCCATAAAAAGTAAAAAAATAGTAAAACTGAGGGAGTTGGTTCGCCCCCCCCCCCCCCCCCGCCGTGATCACGTCACGAGACGCTCTGCGTGCGCGCTCCCTTCTCAGTTTTTTTTCTTCTATGCAAGCCCCCCAAAACAAGGTTTTAATTAGTAGTGCAGCAGAGCCTTTCCCTCGCTCGCCCACTTGACCGCTCCGCACAGACACCGCTTATCCTTCATACATCTTGCGTATACGCCTTGACTCCAATGAACGACATGGGCTTCGGAGCGGAGAAAAGACACAAACACACAGAACACAAACACACATGAAGAAAAGCAAACGGGCGGTTGCCGGGCCCGCACTTCGCCGTGTGTTTTGAACAGAACCGACTTCCGCCCCTCCGCTCGTGAAGCGGTGGGGAGGCCTAAAAAAAATGAAAAGGTGGCTCGCTAACTGGGAATGACAAACAGATGTATGAAAGGATGCGCTCGCTAACAAGTCTAGGTGGTCGAGCCGATCGCGCCTCTCGATCGTTCAGTGTGCGCGCCCGCAGCGCCCCCCCCCCCCTCCCCTTGAACAGACCCAGCAGCAAAAACCAAGAAAAGAATTCTATTGAAGCCGGGGCCATGACGTACCCTGTGACGCACTCCACAGACACCACGCCTCCGGCTTACGTCGGAGAAGGAAGGGGTGATTTTGCCTTGCCGAGCGTACTCGACGAGGAGCGGGAGAGAAGAATTTCGAGGACGGAATGGAAGGAGAGGAGGCTCGCTGAAAGAGAGGTAGAGAGTGTCTGCGGCCCGGGGGTGAGCAGGGGCCCTTTAACGTGCGCTGACATCGCGCAGCGCACGGGAGCCTTTCGCGCTTCGCCTCCATCGGAAACGCGGCCGCCGCGTCCCGGATGGGGTCCTCCGACTTCGTAGCCGAGCGCCCTAACCGCTAGGCCACCGCGGCGTGTATAGAAAAAGTACCGAAAGTCCCCCGCGGATTTGCACGGTTCAAGCTCCTTGCCGTCGTAGCCACCCTGCTACAATGTGCGCACCAGTGCGCTCGTACGTAATGCTAGGCTGCGGTTGCTGGTAGTCCATATATTCACGCCTGGAAGCGCGAAACCTCTAGGAAATATGTACTCTAATATGTATTAGAGAACTATGTAGCAGTCATATGATAACCGTAACAAGAAGCGGACTTTTCAGCGAGTGAATGAAGCGTCCTAAACTTGAGCGCGAACAGACGACGCATGCCGAAACGTTCGCACTTACAACGCTTTTCCGCCCTTAATTCCAATACGGAACGTCGAGCGTGGGCATGATAATGCACATAGAGCATGCTGACCTTTTTTACGACTTCATTCGCGCGTATTAACTTATTAAAGGGGCCCAGAAACACAATCTTAGTTAACTGTTTTGCCTGTTGATTGCATACAGTGAGTCATAATGGTGCTATTAGCGTCGGTAATACCGCATATATTCCGTTTTTTAATATTTTAATGTCCTCCCAAAAACAACTTCATGGCTCTGATGGTGTCGCCACACAGTGGCTGGTTTTTAGCAGCGGATATGACATCACCTGGCGCGAGCTTGGTGATCGGACAAACAGTAAATATACTGCAAATTGTGTGAATAAATAGAGACACATTTTGTCACCTGTCTGCGTTTTATATTAGATCAACAAAAGCAACTTGTTTGTCTTAGATAAAAGCCCTGCAAAGCAAGTAAAATAAAAATACACCACCAGGGGCGCTCTGGCATGGAAACAACGCTGAAAAGAAAAGCTGAGCATGGTGGCAATTGCCACCACCCCGTTTCAAAGGGGGCGCTCCTATCCATCCATCCATCCATCCATCCAACGCTGCCAGTCTCACTAAGAACGAGTTACAGAGAGCAGGCAACCATGGAGTACAAACTTCCGCGACGTGCTCTGGCAGGCTGTTTTGATTGGTTGCGCCAGGTGCCGTCATTGGGAGAGCGAAATAGGAGTGGGAAGCCGCGCCAAAATCGAGTTGAGGGCAGCGTTTTGTTTGCTTGTATTTTGAAATTTCTTCACTGAATAACTCCCGTTCCTGTGCATCGATTCCTGTAATTCTTTTTCAGTCAGCATCTGTGTGACATAAAGAACCCACCTGAAGTATAGCCGGTATTCCCCCAGGCAGTGTTTCGCAGCCCCTTTAAGAGCGAATTTAAGCTTCGTAAATCCGCATTTCAAGCACAGCGCTGTACACACGCATCTCGCCGAAAGACCCGGAAGTCGGAGTACCCAGCATGCCTTGCGGCTCGTTCAGATTGGACACCACCTATTGTTACAAGTTGATTAAAAGAATGAGAGACCGACATTTTAAAAGAGTATATTTGCCAGAAAAAAAGAAGCTGCGGAACGTTTCAAGAGCTTGTGCCCTTCATAAGGAGGACAAAAAAGGTAGCTAAAATCAACTAGACATTGCGCATTCCCCAAGAGCCTTAGAGTACAGGCGATGCTTAGCCGCGTAGAGCGAAGTATTAAGTTTCTTCACGCAAAATCTCAGAACTGCCACCTGCTGGTTACCTGAACAGTATTGCATTCCGTTTTTAACTATTTCGAAAAAACGCTAACTTTGATCAGGAATAACTTTTAAACTAAACAAGGCAGATGGATGAAATTTTCAGAATAGAAGAGCGATCAGACGATCTCAAACGGTACAGAAAGTCGCCGCATTGCAACGCATATTCCAAAAGTTATTGCAGATTACATTGTTCTGTTTTCTATGCTTTTCAAACATGCGTGGCTAATAAACTAATCTACACACGTACTTCTAAATGCTTAAATATGCTCACTAGCATCAGGTCTCAAAGTATCTCGAAAGATATTTCTCTAGGTGCAAGAGGTTTTTCACAATTTTGCATTTCCTGAGGCAAGTTGAGCTCAACTGCCAGTTTTCGTCTTTGCGTTTTCTTTTACAGTTGAAACAAATTTGCAGCTACCGTTAAACCAAATGCATCTTTTGAAAGCAGAGGAAACTAGCTTTTTGGAGATATCTGAACCATATTTATGAAGCGAACGAGTGAGGTACAGTCTACGTACAAATATCACCAAAAATGGTTCCCTCTCACCGTCAGAGTGGGACCGCCACCTTAAATACAAAGAATCAATAGCAAGCAACCGCACATCTCTCGGAACGCTCGAGCAGCCAGCGAAGCAAACTGCTCGTCGTTCGGCGTCCGGAGTACAACTGGTTCTCCGCTCCCCACGCTGTCCAAAGCCCCTGCCAACCGCGGCACCTCTGGGGGGGCATCGGCGCCCGCACTCACACAAAGAGCTTCCGCTTTGGGTGAGCCGGCAAGGCTCCTAATCGAGTCACACTGCGGAAACAGTCCGCCAACCCGTCCGACAAAACAGTGCTTTCGTCGGGTTGGCGATCCTGTCACACCGCGTCAACACGAACAGAGGGTAAACGTGTCGCTGTCTCCCGCCAGCCTGTGTTGGCCACATGTGCGCCGCTTGTTCGGAAACTCTCTGTCACACCGGAAAAACCACCTCAATCGCGTTCCCCGGCGCTTCCCTGCCTTTGCTCGCGCGCTCTCCTCCGTGCGTTTGCACAACCGCGGAAACTGGAGACACCTTGCGCTGTCGTAGCTACTGGCGGTTTTGCAGAATATCGGACGAACTATGATCGTGCGCGGCGGCTGAGGTGCAGCCTTGCTCGATTCTGACTCGGACGACCAGCCGCCACCGCCGAAAAACCGCGCTGGATGATCGACTGGCTGAGAAGGGCGCCTGAGAAAGACGTTTTCGAAAACTTCATGCGAAAAAATTAAACACGGACTACATGCGTCTACTTTATGCGCTCTATGTCTACTTCTACACATTTTATGTTTTGCGCTGCTGTTCCACAATGCATTATCAACCCGGCCGGTCACTACAAATCACGCCACAATCTCGGCAGATTCATCGAGTTTGTTCCACGCTCTGAGAGTACTAAAAAAAAGATATAATGGTACGCATCATTCTTACAATCAAATGGGAACCCAGTAAAGTTATTCTGATTGCTATCTCAAAGAAAAAAAATGCAGCACTGCTTCCTTCATCTCAAGTTCAAAAATAGCAGGACAGGTAACTGGTATCTCGCGCTCACCTGTGAAATACAGTCCCAACTAGCGATCTCTTGAAACACAGATTCCTTCAGATCACACCGTTGATATTTTGGGTCTGTTATATCCCATGGAAAACGCCTCTCTTCAATCATCGCGATCAGGTCACTTTCCTGGCGGCACGAGTACGACGGCGGCATGTTCACGCGAGCAACTGGCACGCTCGTATGCCGGCTCCTGCTCGGGTGGTTCTCGCGCACAAACCCGTCAAGAAACATCTGGAGCTCGCGGCCGAGGCAGTCCCTGGAACAGGACATTCCTTTTGGCTCCCTACAGAACCGCGTTCGTCAGAAGTGCACGCTAGCTCACAAGAATGTGACGGGGATCGAACGTGCTTCTCCACGGCGGCCGCATCCGCCAGCCGACGGTGGCCACGGCAGCCTTCCCGTCTGTATGCACCCGCCTGCAAGACGCCATACCGCAGCAGACAGCATTACCCCGAAAGGAAGCGTTCTTTTTTGCACTTTGCAAACGACGTTTCCAAGCACGAAAGGCACAAAAGCGGTGAATTACCGCAAAGTGCTTGGTTTGGTTCGTGCGCTGTCGCCAGGAAATTCGCCCGGCCGGCGAACAGCGCCAACCGGGTCCACGAACACTGTTTGTTTATTGTTCTGGTTCCCGGAAGCTGTCATACGAGGGAACACCCCAGCAACCTGTCTCGTTTCCCTGCCGTTCGTGCAGTGTGATAAGAAGTTGTAGGACGAGTTGGTTCGGCGACTTGTTGAAGGCTCGCTTGTGAGCGTGTTTGGTTCATGTCGTTGTTGTGTTTCCGCAGTGTGACTTCTTCGGAAGACCAGAGCGCGAGCCTCCAAACGCACCCCCCCCCCCCCCCCAGGCGCTCCCCGGGCCAGGACATGTGGCGGAAAGCGACAAGTGGGAGATGGCACAAAAAAAAAACACTAATGGGCGGTACACTCTAAACACAGGAACCTATAACGTAACTTTTGGACGTGAGTAACTTTTGTCACAAAGGTTACGATTGATGTTTTCATTATGTTTTCTTTTTTTTGTGGAGCCCAAAGGTTACAGCGGTCAAAAGTCAACCGTTTCAAAGGTTACGACGAAAAAATTGCCAAGTAACCTTTGCGCTGTAACCTTTGCGCAGTAAGGTAACCTATATGCGTCGTCAAGCCAGGAGATATGCACATAGAGGACGTATGCTGCTTTATGTGCGGGAATGTGCTTTTCGGATGCAATGGGGCTGCGGTTTCGACCGCAAGGGGGAGACATCAACGTAAGCTATCGCATGAGCCCGATACTGCTGTTATGGGTCGCAGCAACATTGAATCGCGCGTCATCAGATATCTGCCTTCACATTTACCAAAGGAGGCTGCAAATGCAATGCAAATGCAGTATTTTGCGGCTGTGTATGAGAACACATCTTGAATGTTCGATTCCTATCCATGAGTTTTGGAAAGAAACCCAACGTGCTACTTCTCTATGCATGTTCTGTACCGATTTTATTGCGCGAATAAACGTTAATAAACAAGTATTTCAAATTCCATGTAATTTCTCGATGACTCGGATAGAGCCTATTTCTCATCTTCCTCGAACCGATACGCGATAGCAACGGTCGCAATTAACAGTAAAAAAGCAGACATATGGAACGGGATCGCCTGGAAAGGCGACAGCGGACGTAACCGCATTTGCGGCCCGCCGAGTGCGCGATTCGATTTCCATTCATGTGGCTCTCTTCATACACTTCCAATGTATCAGTTCTGATCGAAAATATATATCACAAATCAAAACGTAATGCGCCCACGGTACGAACGGCGGCGCCTATAAGAAACGAGTAATTGGCAAAGAACTACTCAGAATATGGCATGACGGCCGCTCCAGTATGCGTGAGACGCGCATGCGCAGACAGCCGGCGCTTCACCCAATGAAAAGCGGCGCTTCTGTTTCAAACGCTTGGCATCGTTGCACGCCGGCAAGTCTGGACGGCGGGAAGGCTCGGACGTTGCAGCGTTGCGGAGGCTGCTTTGTTCTTGGAACCGTTGGAACTGAGAGTTGGAACCGTTCGTGAACCACGCCGTCTTTTGGTGGCGTTCCTGAAGTGGTTTGTTTGGGGGAATGCCGCTAAGCAGCAGGGACCTGTGGGGTATGCTGCGCAGCAGCTGCAACGAACCTCAATGTGACCGTACACGCTACGTCGTTGTATGCTCGGCGGACACCTCCGCGCCCGGCGCTACTCGTTGCGACTACTGCAATCACGTTCCTGGGGTTCATGGAAGAATGACGGACTTGGGTGAGTGGCCTTTTTTTTTACCATATGCACAATAACGACCTGCGAAGTCATTTATTTCATGCTTGTCAAGTGCGTATTTTCTTTGTTTGCCAGAGCAGCTTCATTCCTAAGCCTCGTTGAGTGCACTTCGAAGCGAAATGTGGTTCAGTAGTTTGGGTGCCTCATTCACCTATTGCGCGGGGTTTCGTGCCAAAAGTTTGATTATCCAGAATATTGGTTTTAGACTATTGTTGCCGTATGTCATTTGGGGTCATTAGGTGCGATAATAAGGGTGTAATCCAGCGCTAATTCTTGATCGTTTGCATGCGTGTGCGCGCATTTTTTTGTTTTTGTTTTGCATACGTACAAAAGAGCATGCGTATAACGCACGACGGTCCTTTTGTAATGAAAGATGCGATTTGGGCGAGTTGGTATTGTAAGCGATTTTATGACGCAATTCCACATCGGCGCTATACTCCCGCCCAGGCGGCGGCAGTCGCCTCCTCGTCTCGAGTGGCGATCACGTGAATCTGGCTCGGGGCGCCGGTCGGTCCCAGTGCCTACCGAATTGCCTGCCTATCCTCTTTCCTCTCTTCCCGGCGCCGTCTGGACGACGTTTGTGTTTGTGATGGTTGTTTTTCGCGAGTGCGGCGCGTCGACTCATCAGCGTTGGCGACGGGAAGCACAGCGCGGGGTGTGTGGTGCGCGAGCGATCTGAGCGGACGTGCGTAAGACAGTGCGAGCCCTATTGAAGTGCGCTAACAAGAATTAAGTTGTAACAGCAATATATCCGTTTTTTTATTCTCACTAATTTGTGTGAGCGTCGAGTGTTCTTACTCGCTCCCCCTCCCGTTTTGGTCATCTCTAACAGTATGATTCATATATTGAAAACAGCGCGGGAAAACGAGACGATGTGCTGTGGCTTTGTTTGCTCGTCTCGTTTTCCCACGCTGTTTTCACTATGAAGCGGTACTTTTGTTTTGAATCTGCATTTTGGAACTTTGCACGTCGTTTCATTTATTATCAATTGATCGGTGCGCCATACGATTTTGGCAATACAACTGGGCCCATTAAAAAAATTGGCTGTGGTTTGACCAATGGCCATCCTGAGTGAATTGCGGAAGCAAGAGCGCCGCAATCGCAGCAGCGGCGCTGCGATGCGGTATAGGCACTGCGGTGTTCTTTGTATACCATGTTTCACTCTGGTGGGAATATCAGCCATGCTTTAAGTATGAATGGTTGCTCACTGGCTCTAATTTTACGTTCCACAGATCCCACTGCCTGAAGAGTTGCAAGTGGCTGCACCTCATGTATACATACACCTGTGCTGAGCGTTTACGCTGGAAGTAGTAAAGAAGCGATATCGATCAGCAACGGCAACCTAGAGCGTGCTCTCATCTTTCTGCCTGGCGACATATTACATAAAAAACCTCGACTATCCACTGGCATTTTCCGCCATACTCATCCTGCTGCAGAAGATTGCCCTGCCAGACACTTTAGTGCCACGTGGACTATACTGGCGAACCGACTGAAGAGCTTGTTCATGCTCGTGAAAAACAATAATTTGTTGTAATTTTCTGGAAAGAAATGTGTTTCAATTGTTCACTTTCTAATATGTTGAAGTGTATTTTCTACAGCTAAATTGAGCGAGTTTTTTTTTAACTGCAGTACACAGGTTGATGTACTTATGCGAGTGTTGTCAGGCTTATAGCACTGTTAATGTTGCAAGTTATTGGTCATGTCAGTGTGCATCTTTGTAATGAAGTGACTGGAGGAGTCGCAAATGGCTTTTGTTTATATGATCTAGGCAAGTTTTGCTGAATTTGCTGATGCTATGTACCTCAGAGAGCTGTTCGGTACATGTATATCTCTGGTTGCTGTTTAGCCAAGATGTTTAAATCGATTGATTGTTGTTTGCGTTTATGTGGCCGCAAGTTTTAAAAGAACTTACGTTATCTGCGCTGCTTGGACCACCTTTCTTGATCTCTTATTGTATTGTCATTTTAATCTTTCTTTTAAGAAGTGTGGTAAAATGTGTGATCAAAATATTGCCTTCTCTTATATTTTTGCCTTTCATATTTTGTGTCTGTTGTATCCCTCACACAATGTCAAGTTGACTTGGCACTTGGTCTTGAATAATAGAGCTTTTATTTTGTTCTTTTTTGGTGCTATAATTACAGTGCCTATGTTTTTATTTACATTACAATAAGAGTGATATGCTGTAGCCAAGCTCTATTCGAAGCGAGACTTCATCTGAGCATACTTTATTGAGTTGCTTGTTCAACGTGGTTTTGTTTCGCATGCCAACAGTGATACTGTAATATGGGCCCATATTTTAGTGCCTTGCATGTCCATTTATTGTGGTTTTTTTGCAAAAAGTTTGTAAAAATAGTGCCTTGAACATACCTGCATCTGTTACATCCCTTAGGTTTTCTTCATTGTAGACAATATTTGGGAAGTTTTGTTGTTTTGTATTTCCTCTAGTCTTGAAGATGTTGGACTCAATTAAAAATTTGCCTATCATATGCCGATATTTGTCATTTTTCTCTTTTCTAAACCATTCTCTTGTTTGGCCATTTTTTGTTCCATTCAAATTGAAATCCAGCAGAGCTCTGTATTGCATCACCTTCAGCAAGATGGAACGGCATTTTTGCCATTTTTTATAGGCCTGCCATTGCGGCTTACAAAGGTTACACATTTTGGAGCACGTAACCTATGGCTAACTCAATGATGTATACCTTTGTAAAGGTTACAGCGCTAAAAAAGTCGCGTAACCTATGCGTAAAAAGAAGTAACTTTTACCATTTGTAACTTTTACAACGGTTATAAGTGGAAAGGTTGCATTCTGGAACCTTTAAATTATAGGTATACTTCAATGTGAAAATGGGCACCTTTACAAAGGTTACCCAAAGTCTACCGTGTTTAGAGTGTAGGGTGAGCCCGTCCTTGACCGTCGCGCCGCAAGGTCGCAACACACAGAGCCTGAATGCATGCACGCCTCCTCAAACATGGACGAATAAGCTGCAATGGCGTTTCTCGATTAATCGAAGCTCTGCTCGTGCGCCTACAGCTTCCTCCGCAGTGCACCTGGTATAGGGCGCCTTCTCGAGCTGCTCCCGGCCATGGCGGTTGCGAGTTTCAAGACCAAATTGACACCGGCTGCGGGCACACACTGCGGCGGCGGCTCCCTCGACGACTTCTTGGGAGAGCCCTTCCGAGCTGAAGGGCAGTCGTCCATGTTCGCATCGATGACTCGCTGCTGCCGTTTGATGGCACTGGCCCCAGTGAGTGATAGAGTGCCTCGATGCCAGCGCCGCCGTTCAGGGTGGAGACAACATCGCCGGCGCCGCCATATTGAATCACATGGGATCAGCTGCTCTAGCGTGTGTAACGGCGCCACTCTTACTCTCGGCGGGCGTGAGTGTGCTTTTGACTAGAAGTCTTTTTCATCAACATCGCACTGCGTATCTGTAAACCTCATAATAGCCATTTTAACATCCGAGGGTCGAAGGCGTAATTGCATGACTTAATTTTACAGCCCCAGGTGGTCGAGGTTGAACATTTACTGTTCCGTCTGTTGGTTTGAAAAACGCGCTGATATTTTAAAGATCAGTTGCCGGGCAGGTGCCGCTGCTCCATGCGGATAGAATAAATTGCTGCCTCTGTTTTTTTCACGATATTTTGGATTTTAATTCGCACGTTCTGTTAACGCCCGCGTGCCGTCAGCCGCCCGAGCACTGCGGCTGGTTTCGCTATCGTCGCGCGGGCTGTTTCCGTTCCTTTTGCTCGCAAAAACCGGTGTCTGTCTTCTTTCTAATCTTTCAAAGGGTAACTGCGAGTTGCTCGCCCGTTTATTGCTCACAAGGGCGCAATTACATATGCTTATGGGGTGGTCGCTGGTATATACAAATGATGCCGCCGTATACCGACGTTGCCACTGCTCCTGCGTTTTCTTTCTCGAGGCCAAAGAAAACGAATCGCCCCTCGTTGGCGATAGCATAAAGGATTACTGAAAGTTTCTCACTCGTTTCTTTTTTATGAGGGGTGCACAACCACCGAATGTTCTTGCGTGCGCTCGCATGCACACTTCGCTTGCGCCATGTACATACGCACCGGTTGCTCTCCCGCGATTTCTCAGTTTGTGAAACACAATTTTACGCATATTTTTTCATATTTTTTTGTTCAAGCCAATCGGTATTCATTAATAAACCATGCAAGTAAACCTGTTCAAAAAAAGGGTGGATTTTAGTCATTAAAAAACTGCAGTAATTCTGAAAATTTTAAATTCGAAATCGAATTAATCGACATTAAAAAGTCACGCTTTTCGAAAAAAATCGACCATAGAGGGTTTTGTTAAAAAAAAACGCGGTTTTAGCGTTGGCTATCAGTGTATATACCTATTCTGTCTACAAAATTGTGTGCAGATGGATTAGGCTGTTAGAAAAACAACTCCTACCTAAAAGTTGATCTTTACTACTGATGAAGACAAATATGTAACATAGCTTTTCAGCCTACCCTCTTACAGAGGTTACAGAGAACAAAACAAAAGACAATGCAAATTATTCATTTAATGCCAACTGTAATTGTAGGTCATGAAAAAAACACGAACTAACTACAGTATAAGTAAGCAAGACATTGGGGCAGAAAAGTGGGGCATGTACCGTGGGGTGCAACCTTAAAGGAAAACATAAAAATAAAGCATGAAAAAGGTTCAAACCACGAAATAAGTTAACAAGACCTAGGGGAAAAATGTTCTTGTGCCCAGTGTGGTGTAACCTTCGCCGTAAACATGAAAACAAAGTATGAAAAAAAAGATGCAAACCACGAAATAGCAGAACGAGACAGAGTGATAAAAAGCACAGTGAGGTGTAACATTTAAAGCAATGTACTCCAGGGCTGATCCCGCTTTACTTGAGCTTCCCATTTTTTCCTTCGCTCGGAGTCTCGGGGGAAGCGAAAACAGCGTAGACCTTTACGCGTTGACCCGGCGCACATTAGAACACAACAGCCCGTCATGCTGCCTCGGTGGACCTGAGAAGATCCTCAATCACGCGGTAGAGCACTGTCAAACAAATAAAGCCACCAGCGATCGTCCGCAGCCACTGGGCCTCGAAAAACGGAAGCTCAGCTGCTTGCACTAAGCAACGGCGACCAGCCCGACCGACCGCTGTGATTCAACATGGCGCCGCAGGGAGAGAGAGGCGGCGTTGGAGCGGTCAAAGGATGGCACCACCCTGAACGGCGGCGCTGGCATCGAGGCACCCTAGTGAGTGATAGAGAACCGTCGGGTGTCAGCTTGCGGATAGAAGACCGTCTGTGAAAGGTCGCGGGCTTCTTTCTCGGGTTTTTAAGGCGAAGGCCTTTAATGTCTCATCGTTGTAAGCAGCAGTTGTCGACAGAAATGTCACGCTCTTCAGTTGGTCGAAACGGTCGTGACGTGAGAGTGCGCGAATTTCAGACGGGGCCAATTGTACTTTGGCTAGTAACCATGCAACCAATTGAAGGGATCGTATAGTGATGCTCCAAGTGGGACTGAGCTTAGTTAATTGCTTAATTACCCAATTAGCCTAATTAACTTTTCTAGTCAGGCCATATAAATAAAACCGAGTAGGAAATTGGTCGAGCTCGGGAATCGAACCCCGGTCTTCGGCGTGCGAGACGAGCATGCTATCCACTCTGCCATGCTAGCTCGATGGTTTGGAATGAACAAAGGTGCGTCTAGTGAATACAGTGTCTTCGCTCACTCCCATTCTCCTCCCTTTCCTCCTGGCGAGGTTTAGGTGTCCACCGAGGTAGGAGAGACAGATACATTTCCTTTCCGCAAAAACCAATTTACCGACGAGCGAGGCTAGAACCGAATGGGCGATGGCGTTCTATGGATTCCCTGGCAGCGTTGCAAGACGCTGTCGCGTTCCACTCTTAGAGGTGAAGCTTAACATCTTAACCACACATCAGTGACCACACTTTAGGTCAAAAAAGTGCCCCCCTGAATTTTGACGGCTGTCCATTGAGATATGCGAGACAGTTACTGCGTAATTTCCTTTCCTCAAATACAAATTTCATTTTCTTCATTACGAGCCCTCTTTGTCTTCTTTCACTCCCACTTCCTGCCTTCCTCTACGGTGCGGTTCAGGTGTCCACCGAGATGACAGAGAATTACTGCGCCATTTCCTTTCCTCAAAAAGCGTTGCGTTCAAAGGGCAAGGCATCGCGCCGAACGAGTGGTGGCGTTCCGTGGACTCCCTGGCAGCGCTACAACACGCTGTCGCGTTCCACTCCTGAAGGCGAAACTTAAGCGTCATTAATTAGTAGCTAATTAGTATTCAGGCATTAATCAGTAATTAAGCATTAATTAGTGATTTGTCATCACTTAGTAATTAGTACTCAATTATATGTGACGCCACCAGTGCCACAGAAGCAGCGAAAGTGGTGCGGAAAATGCTTTCGCCTCTACGCACTTTAGACAGTCAAAGTGCCCCCTGAATTTTTTTGTTCCAGAGGGGTAGTTCCCGAGTAGTTTAGTGCTCCCTTCACATCTGTGTCTATTCTGTTGGTCACTTAATTCTGGCGATGATGATGATGTTTACAAATATAAAGCTGACTTGCGTAGGCCTCTGCCCCTTGATTCACATGCTTATGAAGCTTTTCTCAAAGGATATTTGAAAAAGTTTATATTTATAAAGGCTTTACGTCCATGCTTCCAACATTCGTGCTTACCTTGCTTTGTTAACGTAGTCCCAGTGTAATGCGGTTTCCCAGGTCGAAGATTTTTGGTCATTTCTTCCTGAGTAATAGGTTATGTAATTTCCGTTATCCTTCTATGTTCCTTCTTACTCCATTGACGATCTGTGCTCGGATGCTTGCGTTTCAAATATACCCCTTCGCCATTATGAGCACATGCTCCAATTCGGGATATTTCATTCGTTGCATGTTCACCAGGCAAAAACTTCATAGTCTAGCTTTCAATTTTAGCAGTACGAAAAAATGGAGACAAGAGCGAATACGTACTGCAACGCTGGCCTTCGCCTCCCCTTGTGCAATCACACAGCTACCCTTGCAGCTACCCTTAGCATCAAAGTTTTCGTTTGTACTTAACCTTCCCTCATGCGTTCTCCATTTCTCGAATAACGAGCACCAAGATATATGGAGCCAACAACTCTTTTCAGTAGTGAAAACCGCTGCGGTGGCTTACTGGCTATGGCTTTCGGCATCTGAGACCAAGAACGTGGAATCGAAATGGCTACGGCGACCGCATTTTGACTCAGGCGCAAAGCAAAATGCGCCCGCGTGCTGTGAGACGTTAGTGCACGTTAAAGGCCCCGTGCCCACCCCAGCGCAGCAGACACTCTCTACCTCTCTTTGAACGAGCCTCCTCTCCTTCCATTCCCTCCTCGAAATTCTTCTCTCCCGCTCCTCGTCGAGTAGGCTCGGCAAGGCAAAATCACCCCTTCCTTCTCCGGTGTAAGCCGGAGGCGTGGTGTCTGTGGAGTGCGTCACAGGGCGACGTCATGGCCCCGCCTTCAATAGAATTCTTTTCTTGGTTTTTGCATTTTCTCCGCACACTGAACGATCGAGAGGCGCGATCGGCTCGACCACCTAGACTTGTTAGCGAGCGCATCCTTTCATACATCTGTTTGTCATTCCCAGTTAACGAGCCACCTTTTCATTTTCTTTTAGGCCTCCCCACCGTTTCACGAGCGGAGGGGCGGAAGTCGGTTGTGTTCGAAACACACGGCGAAGCGCGGACCCGGCAACCGCCCGTTTGCTTTTCTCCATGCGTGTTTGTGTTCTGTGTGTTTGTGTCTTTTCTCCGCTCCAAAGCATATGTCATTCATTGGAGTCAAGGCGTACGCAAGATGCACGAAAGATCAGCGGTGTGTGTGCGGAGCGGTCAAGTAGGCGAGCGAGGGAAAGACTCTGCTGCACTACTAATTAAAACCTTGTTTTGGGGGGCTCGCATAGAAGAAAAGAAACTGAGAAGGGAGCAGCGCGCACGCAGAGCGTCTCGTGACGTGATCACGGCGGGGGGAGGGGGGGGGCGAACCAACTCCCTCAGTTTTACTATTTTTTTACTTTTTATGGCTAGGGTTCAAGGCTGTCGCCGCACGCTCCCTCCGCAGTTTTTTTTTTTTGTTCCTTCATGCGGGTTTGTAGGCATGAGCCAGAACAGAAGGCGCTGCGGAAAGCCTTGTGCAGACGACGCGACGACAAGGCTACGCCCAACCTTCTCCCGTCAGTCAGAACGATACACCAATGGAGTGCCTTTAGCGAAAGTAGCCCCCTTGACGTCAGCGGGGTGCAGAGTAGTGGGCCGGGCCCGTTTTTGAAGGAAGGAAAGAACGAACGGGCTTTGATTTGAATTTTCGCAGCTTTTCGGGGCGCGCATGGCTCTAGTATTTTGCAGAGGTTATCTTCAATGCCTCATCTATGCAGTGGGCTTGTTTTTCAAAAATGTCCGGACCCTGGTCAGTGGCCCTTTAAAGAGCCCCAGGTGGTCGAATTTAATCTGAAGCCCTCACTACGGCGTGTCTCTCAGCCCATCTGCAGCTTTGGAACGTGAAACGCTTATACGTAGCATACATGCGTATGACATTTCAGAGGTGCATCATTAGCCTGGTAACAAGGAAAAGAGATGGCTCCCTTCTTGCTCTCTTTCATCGTGGTTGCTGACGTGCACATCATCTCCTTTTTCCAGCAAGCCACTTAAAAGAGAAGCGTTTGCGGGGGTAGGTAGGCTGGAAACGCTGATTGGTCGATGGGATGCGCTTCTCCGTGACGTTTTTTGACTTCGCCCTCGTTCTCAACCGGACGTGGCGTCAGCGCGCCTTTCTCGACCTCTCCCTAGAGCGCCTGGGCAATCGCTAGGTGCACCCGCCGCGCCGCGCGTGCGTGGTGAGCGGGCATTCGTTTCGTCATCCTTGGCGCGCTCGTTTCGAGGCGTGTGCAGCTATGGCGTTCGTGCGTGGTGCGCTCGTCGGCGACAGCCAGCTGAAATTTCTATGCAGTTTTTGCTTGCGGCTTTCGCCGTTTCGCCAGGAGCACGTGGCTAGTGTCGTGCTCGTATTTAAAGTTTTTGCCGCGGCACTACAAGGATCCGCATCAGGCGCGCTTTGAGGACCGCCGTTTGACAGCTACGCTGACGCGCTTGTCGGGCGTGCGCATTCTCAACCCCGAGGTAAGGACTGAACTACATTGTCGCAAGTTTTCTCGTGCATTGAGGACTCACCAAATTGCGGTGCTTGTAACGAAACTTTTTTTTTTGCAGCATCGTTCCCTGGATATGCTTCCCGGAAGCCGATGTCATTGTTCGCCGCGGACGCTGGGCCTACTGCTCGCCGCCACGACGCTGTAGGTTGACGTTGAAGAGCTGCTCCAAACGGCCCTTTTCAGGGCCGCTTCATTGCTTCCTGGAAGATTGCGGACATCCAATCTCGCGGCCGTGTTCCCTCTCTTTGTCGAAATCGGCGCCAGACATCAGAACCCGCGCTAGGCCTCGTTGCAGGGTTAAACGAGTGCAGTGTGGCTTTAGAGAAGTTATGACTTGCGCTTAGTCTAGCTATATCATTCACCCAGTGCAGTGTGCCTTTGCTTCTTTAGCGACTTCTCACGCCTTGTCGAAATCGGATTTAAAGCTCACGCCTCGGCTCGTTGAATGGGTTAACCGAGTGCAGCGCCTAGCTTTGTTTTTTTTTGTGTTCTAACCTGTAAGCAGTGCACCTTTCTTCGCTCCTTACTTTTGTTCTTTTCAGTCGTTTCCTGAATCCGTCGAAAGAGCCGGGCTTGCCGGATGATTGTTCGCCGTGAATGGAACCACGAGGCGATCGCATCTGCATACATAGCACGACTTTGTTCCCTCGTGTTTTTTTTACCAAGGATTGCTTCGACAGCTCGGGCAAAACGAGGACTGCACACGCCGTGTCGTCGCTGCTTAGTGAAGATCACAAAACGGATGTCGGCCTTACTAAAGGCCCTTCTCGGGGCCACCTCAGTATTTCCTGGCAGACCACGCGCTTTCTGCCCTGTGCACATGTTCCCCTCATTTCCAATCATTTGCAAGTTGCATATCAATGAATTAATAAATCAGTCAATGCACATTATTTACCAGAAAAATCTGGCTGGTCACCCTGGGCTAAAAGCTGTGCACACAGCTTGACAAGGCCCAGGGGACCATTAGATAAGTTTTGAACGTAGGAAAAACAAGTTGGTACTTTAAAAGAACATGGAAAGTACACCAAACGATATAAGAGATAAACATTATAATCGCGCATTACAGTAAAGAAAAAGAAAACACTTTGACAGCAGACATACAGTATCAATTTACACTATAATACATACAAAAATTACGACATTCAGCACTATGGCACGAAATATAAGAACAGCACATAAAGCAAAAAAGAGAATGCAAGTTACAATAGTACAGATAGATTAGCTGTTTACATTTACATATGCATAAAATTAGTCCTCGGCTCCTTGGGCCTCCTTCAAATCCTGCAGAAGGCTTGAATTTGCAACTGCTAATATCAAAGATGATTTAGAAGAACTTCAGTTTGGGGTACATGGTGCATAGTACTTGAGAAAACAAACAATAGCGCCTACAATGACACACACAGAAGAAGAACGATGCAGCACAAGCGCTATCCTGCGCTCTATAGTATGGAACTGTGACTGTGAAAAATGAACCTTCACGTCAGTGAAATAGGAGTCTTTAGGCTGTCTACAAATCGTTATTACAGAAATAAATAAATATTACTGAATGTTGTGTGAGAGGCTTGCATATTACTCTGTGTTTGTTTATTTATTTATGTTACCCCTCAAGGCCAGTGGCACTACACAGGGGGAATGATAAATATACGAAAATTGAGAGAAAAATACAGTTGATTACATGAATATTAAACAGCGCCTGAATATACAATGTTAGCTAGTGCTACGCGGAACTGCTCATAATTTTCAGTGCCGGCAACCTCTGCGGAAAGGTGGTTCCAGTCGCATCAGGTTCGCGGCAGGAATGACTGCGAGCAGCATTTTCTGTTGCATGACATACTTCCGACTTTGTGATCATGATCAATGCGGCGGGATACAGAAATTGTATGGGGGATGAGGTGATCACGAAGAGCGGGATGATGGTACAGCTTGTGGAACAGGGTGATACGAAACACTTTTCTACGCGATGTCAGTTATGGGAGGCAGATATTAGACTTCATAGTAGTTATACTCGCTGTGCGGTTGTAGTTAACAAGGATTAAATGCACAGAGTTATTTTGCACCAGCTCAAGATCATTAATGAAGTTGTCATGAGCAGGGTGCCATACACGTGTTGCATGCTCGAGTTTTTATGGTATTAGTGTTTGATAAAGCAGTACTTTCAAATTGGAAGGAACGTTAAAGAAGTTGCGACGTAAGTAGCAAAGCATGCGATTAGCATTTTCAATTATGTTCTCGGTATGAAGAGACCAGTTAAGATAATAAGTAATGTGGGCAACGATGCACTTATATGATGAGGCTGATTCCAACGAAATGTTATCGATGTAGTAGTGAGGTGGGACGGAAGTTTTTCTAGATACACGCATGACTTTGCATTTGTTCATATATAGCTGCATTCACCATTCTTCGCACTGAAGTCAGTGGTGGTCTCGTCAAGTAGTCCCCTGCTTTGTACAGTCGCGGGTAAAAAAGATTAGCACACTTGACGGAACACCGGAGCGCCGGAATGGCAACGCGTGGCGCTGCGGGTGGCGAAGAGGCTGATATCGAGAGTGCCGGGGGGGTTCAGCGGACTGTCAAGGACGAGCAAAATTACTCGCTAAAAGTAGCGCTGCCATCTACTGTTCCCTCGAGTTCCTTTTGACAAACCATTATACACATAAAAAAAGCAATAAAAAGAAGTGATCTTTGCTCATGATAATCGAGCCAAAATAAATGCCGCATGCGCAGTCACGTAGGATCGGCACTTCGGCGCTCGGGCGGTGCACGCTTGATAAAGCTTACTTCCTGCCGTCCCCCCCTACGTTGCAAACATGGAAACGGCCCGAGAGGCAGGTCTGCGAACCGCAGCGCCGCGTGGTGAGATATACAAATTCTGATCGCCAGTGATCTGTGCTAATATTTTTTGCACGCGACTGTACGTTCACCTTGTTAGCGGCTGTCTTATTTCACACAATTCCACGTTCTACACGTTGATATTTATACGAGCACAATTCGTTGTGATTGTCGAGGTATCGTGTTCCTGCCTTGCCGCCACCGTTGTCTTGCCATGCCGCCGGCGCGGCGGCGACGGCGGTGCCATTCACCTGCGGTTGCGGTGCCCAACAACCTCGTCGGCGGGGGGGGGGGGGGGGGGGGGGGGGAAGGGAGCCACCCATTCATGTCTTTATCCCACCATGGGACACAGCGACGCCAGCGAAGGGACCATCCCTTTCTGGCTTGACAAGGAGCGCCGACCAGTCGCCTTGAAGGAGGGGACTGAGGGCGGAACAAAGCCACTTCCCAGAACTGAGAAATGAAGGCCGCTAACCCCACTGGTGAAATGTCCGGGCAGGTACTTTGACCTTAGTGGACATGTCGTGGCGGGATATCTCAGACGTCGACTCGTTTCCCCTGGTATCGAAATGAATATTGCTCGCGTAAACATTAACATTCAAAGATCGAGTAATGGTATAACGTCTATACCTTTCGCCATTTATTTTTCAACAACAAAGCGCAAAAAATTTTTTTTGCAAATAAATAAATCGTTGTTTCTATTTTTTCTTTTTTTATATACAGCAGTCTGTGCGCTCCCCATAAAACCACTCTCTGTGACCGCCACTGACTGAAGTAATGTAAGGTTGTTAGTGTTGGTTATTTCTCTAAAAATGACGCAAACATCAGCGAATAGGTGAATATGAGAATCCATAAGAGAGCGGGGATCATTAATGTTAAATCAGGAACAGTAGCTAGGGTCCAAGAACTGAACCTTGTGGAACTCCGGAAGACACCTCTGTAAAACAGGTGTTATAACCGTTAGCAAAAACTAATTGTGAGCGATTAAGTAGACATTCAATCCATTTCAATCAGTTACAGTCAATATTCAGATGTTTTAGTTTGTGAGCCAAAAGGTTGTGACATACGAGGTCTGTTAGAAAAGTATCCGACTTTATTTTTTTTTTTTGCGAACACCTGATGGATATGAGACAAGCGGGCTTGCATCAGGCGACCTTGAACCTTCATGCGCATGCATGAATTTTTTCCCGCCTGCCGATAGCGTCAGTCGCTGGGAAGCAGCGTTTGAGTGAGGCAGTGTGCAGTGCTCTCGTCGGTTTTTTATTGCAAGGAAAATGGCGGAGTGAAAGGAGCAGCGCTACTGCAACAAATTTTGCCATAAACTTGGCGACAGCCGAGTGGAAACCATTCGAAATATTCAGACGGCTTTCGGTGAAGATGCTATGAGCAGCACACAGTTTAAGCAGTGTTACAATTGTTTTAAAGATGGCCGCACATCGGTGGAGAACGAGCCACGCTCCAATCGGCCATCAACATGCCAAAATGACCAGGTCATTGCCGAACTGAACGCCATGGTGATGCGGGACTGTCGCGTGACTATCCGAGAAATTGAGGAAGAGGTGGACATGAGCAATTTCTCCGCACATTCCATTATCACCGAAGATTTGGCCATGGAGAGAGTTGCGGCGAAATTCGTGCCGAAGCTGCTCACGGTGGAGCAAAAGCAGCATGTCTCACAGGACATGCTGGATTCCGCAAACAGTAACCCCGACTTCATCAACACCATAATCACTAGTGACGAGTCTTGGGTGTACAGGTACGACCCGGAAACCAGATCCCAGTCGTCAGAGTGGAAGCATTCCACGTCACCAAGACTTAAGAAGGCCCGCCAATTGCGCAGCAATGTGAAAGTGATGCTGACTGCTTTCTTTGACACCCTCTGTGTGGCAGACCACGAGTACGCACTCTACAGGGTCAAACAATGACCAAAGAGTACTACAGGGATGTCCTCCGTTGCCTACGTGATGCTGTGCGGCGCAAGAACCCGGAGCTGAGGTCAACAGGAAAGTGGCGCACCCATCGCGCCAATGCTCCTGCACATTCCTCGCACTCGAATCAGATTTTTTGGTGAAAAACCAGACTCCTGTAGTTCAACAGACTCCTTACTGTCCTGATATGGCCCCTGCGATTTCTGGTTGGTTCCCAAAATCAAAAGGCCATTGAAAGGAGCGCGATTTCAGACAAGGAAGAACATTATGGCTGCAACGACAGCTGAGCTAAACTCCATTCCGAAAAGAGCCTTTTCGGAATACTTCCCACAATGGCAGCACCGCTGGGAGAAGTGTGTGGAGTCCCAAGTAGACTACTTTAAAGATGACTAGGTTTGCAACGCTCCAGTTAGGCAAATTTTTTTTCAACGGCCAAAGGTCGGATACTTTTCTAACAGACCTCGTACATCGTCGAAAGCCTTTGAAAAATCCAGAAATATACAGTCAGTTAGTGATGATAAGTGTAGAAAACAGTGCAATTTGCATGTGTAAACAATATTAACTGTGTTTCACAAGAGTAAGGTTTTCGAAAACCATGTTACGCTGACATAAAAAAATTGTTCAATGAAAGGAAGTTAGCAAGGTTGGTGAATATTATATGTTTGAACATTTTGGGTCAAGTATTGGTAAGGGATATCGGACGATAATTAATAGGGGTTGCTTTGCTGCCGGATTTGTAGACTGTAACCACCTTTCCGATCTTCCACTCAGTAGCAGCGTTGACTGGTCAATGCTGGAAAAGTTTGGTTAGTATAATGGGCGATTAAGCTGCAGTGCTTTTTAAGTAACGCAGTCATAACCCGGAGCGGAATGAACCCTGAGTCCATCAATAAGCTTATTCACACCAGTAGGAGCAACAGTTATAGGTGGCATGAAAACATAGTTGAAGTGGTGAGTTGTAGGCATATGTATACATCAGATATGGGTGTAAAGTTGTCAGTGATTGCGCGGTTAAGAATCGTGACGCAAACGTCGGAAGGGATGGGGTCGCCTAACGGGTCAGATAACGCAAAACTATCGTCGGTGGAAGGATTAATGACCCGCCAGAATATTTGACATTGGTGGTTACATGTGAGTGGAAGTGTTTTAGCGCTTTTGAGCGCCTGAACATACATGTTTGAAGCCGCTGAATACGAAGTCCGATCACTCACTAGTTGGCGAGAACTTTGCGATGCGGTAGAGGCTTTCTTTTTGTTAGATAAACGTTTAATGTGATTATTACACCAGGGAGCTATTGAGTGGGTGGTAGCAGTGCGTTCAGCAGTGTATTGTTCTGTGAGTTGGGTGACTATAGCTGTGAACATGCTCCAGTTGGTTTGAATGCTGCGGACACCAAAGCTATGGGAAAGCATCGATAAAAAAAAAGTTCATTATTCATGAATAGTTCATTGAAAATTTGCTCCGTTGTAGTCTCGTATTATTATTTTTTCTTTTTGTTAGTGTTCGGAGTGGCTAGATTAATGTCAGAGTGCATTAGCAAGTGGTCGCTGATGCCTGGCAGGTATGTAATAGGTGAGACTATGTCAGATCGATTTGTCAGGATGAAATATAGCGTATTCGTCGCGTTGGCTGTTATAGTCCCTTGTGAGCACAAATGCACTAACGAGAATACTGAGCGCACATCTAAAAATTCGCGACTTCGAGACGAGAACGGGGACATTAAAGGGGAGTTGGTATTCCATGTTATCTTCGAAAAAATTAGATCGGCAAATAAAACAATACTGAAATAGATCATGGTGCTTTGTTTTTAAGTGTTTCCATAAAAAAGTATGGCAACAGATAAGGAAATGCTTAGGTGATCGTGATCGAGGAGGTTAGACTGAATTATAGTGCAACAGCTTGAAACAGGTCTTCACATCATTCGTATATACTAACTAGAACATTGCAGGAGCCCGGACAAAGCAAAATTACACAAATTACGTTTGAATAGAGATCAAGGCAGAAAAGTGGATGAAATGTAGCTAAAAGAAGAATTGTGAACTGAAGCAAAGTATGTAATGAGCCAGAAATATGCCTATCAAAGAAGACACTGCACTGAGAAAATAGACAGCATGAGATAAATGAGCAGCACAAGTGCAGCGTACAGGCCTTTATCAAAGAATTTATTTTTTGTTTATTTACCACGTCCTGGTAGTGTTAGCTCCATAAAGCATTATCAAAATTATCACAATTTTCAGTTTTATTTGCTTAGGAGAACGTTAGAGCAATAAGAACTGGGTTCATAAATGCACTTCAAATATTGCCATAAATCATCGTACTCTTCGCCCTGGTCCACAAGAACTGGGGCTTCATGAGATAATTATTACGGTGCATTAACGAAAATTTCAACATGCCGTCAGCATGCAAAGATTTTATACTGGCGCTGAAAAAACCGCATTTTTTAAATTTTCACTGGCAGGAGGGAGTAACTTTCTTGACTGCGCTGCTTTCTTCCTAAGCAAATGAAAGACGTGTATGCCGACCTCTTATACCTGTTTTGCAGCAAAAACAATTCGAAAATATGTAGCGTAAGATATAACACTAATGCACTGTGAAGCTTGATGCCTTGTTGGTCCAGTAGAGTGGAGAGCTGGGCGAGTTAATTGGTTCACGATTGTAGAAAGAAAACCAGCGCAGAAGACGGGGACACAGAACTGGGAACACATAATACAGGAACACAGAACACAGCGTCGTCCTGTGTTCCTGTTGTGCGTCTCCGTCCTTTGCCCTTGTTTTTTTTCCTTAATTGGCCATGCACTTGTGGCAATTTAAGCGCACTTCCTTTGAATTTTGCACAAAAGTAGTGTATTTTTGCATACACCTTTTTTACACGCTGAGTTGTTTTATCTTTTGGTCACTTCAGAAGGGAGGAGTTAGTATAGAAGTAATTTACTTGGAGAATACAAGGAAATATATCTTGCAATGAATTTTCTCATATTTTAATTCTGCCTGATGGGAATGCATTACGCGCCATACGGTGTTACTCACAACCAAACGCCCAGGGCTCTAAGTTGGGCAAAGCATGTATCATATATGTGGAAGTGCGAATATGGCTGTGGTGCGCTGGGCGACTTGTATGCACAGCAGGAAGTGATTTGTGTCTAGACCATCCAGGAGGGAATGTACAAGGACGGGAGGATAGTACAAACGCTAAAAAAAAGCTAGCTGGGGCTGGAAACGCATTTTTGGTTCTAGCAAGTACCAATGTTGGGGAAAAGCAACCAGTTTTGGGCGCCTTGTAAGAAGAAAGGAAGGTTCTGGGAAGCGAAGGCAGGGCTGCGTACGGCGCACGCGAGGTCGCGGGGTCACGGAGTCGCACATCGGGAAAAGGTTAAATTCTTCCACTCGCCACTCGCAGCGCACGGCAGAGCCGGCAGCCTTCCCTCTTGTCCGCCTACCCGGCAGGAGCTGCTCTCTCTGGTTCCGGCCGGGGAGAAGGACAATAGTCGCGGGCGAGAGCGAAGGGGGGGGGGGGGGTCACCACATGAATGGCATTAGAAGAATGTCACTGGCGCCTCCACTAAGGCTCAGCTCGTACTATTCTGGCGCAGCCTTGGTTGCTGCGTTTCGCCGTAATCGCGCGAAGTGAACACAGCACCGTGCCTTCCCGTGAATAGTAGAAGCAGGGACGTCGCGGCCACATCGACATTCGCAGGATAGCGCCGCCCTGTCGCTTATTTGCTCGCTTATCCTCTGACAAGTCAAAAAGTCTTCCTGTCGTGGCACGCCATCCATGGCTTACGACACCACGTCTGTCATTCCCCTTCGTACTTCAAGCGTTTCTCTTCTTGCTATGAAAGTATTAGCCGTTGCGGCCACCAATTCAAGCAGCGAGAAAAATTTCAGCGCCGCAGGATTCGTAATGAAAGAGCGACGCTCTTGTTTCGATCAAGCCATCATCAATGAACAACTTGCATATTTAGAGTGATAAATCTATACCTCTATGCGTTGTGTCTTCTGTATAATCCCAAACTGTGATCTGGAATTCGAGGTCAAAATTTGAATTCATTGAAATAAACTAATTTTCCTGAAATTCTCTTTTTGTGTCGTCGCCGCTTTGCAGGTCGGGCCGAGCACGAGCGTGCTCAGGGTCCTTCAGTGTCGGGCCGGGCTTCCTGTCGGTAGGTTAGGTCCCGGGCCGGGCGCGGGTTCGAAATTGCGGCCCGTGCACAGCTCTATTCAGAAACCTAATCACATTTCCTTTTGTGAAAAAAGAGCTATGTGCAGAGTTTAAATGGTGCAGGTATGAAGCTACAATGAAGTCAATTACAGACTTCTGTGCAACAGCTAGAGGAATTTCAAGAGCATGCTATACGTGATGCTAGTTGCCTCAGTCACAATTGATGCAGTCAAGTATTATTTCGTATATTTTTTTTTTACCCAACAGACATGAAATGTCTGAAGATGAACATGTACCAAACACATCGAAACATCAGTTGTGATGCCTGAAAAAGTTGTACTGCAACATATAAATGCTCAAGTCTCGATAAGCAGGAATAGTGAAGGGGAATAAAAACAGTTTTCTTTTGTTCGGGCTCACGCACCTGCTACAAACATATTCTTTATACATAGCAATAGAACTTGAAATAACTGTTTAAGAAGCCTTTTGGTCAATAGTATACCTAAGTATGACTGAAAGGAGTCCGCAAGAAATGCACATAAGCAGGCATGCAGTGTGACAGCGCAGCGCGACAGGTGCGCTTTTTAATCTCGCGCGCGCTCTGAAGAGTACGGGTTTATGGTTTATTGGGGTTTTAACGTCGCAAAACGACTCAGGCTATGAGGGACGCCGTAGTGAAAGCTAGGGGTTCGGAAATTTCGACCACCTGGGGTTCTTTAACGTGCACTGACATCGCACAGTACACGGGCCTCTAGAATTTAGCCTCCATCGAAATTCGACCACCCCGACCGGGATCGAACCCGCATCTTTCGGATCAGCGGCCGAGCGCCATAGCCACTGAGCCACCGCGGCGGGTCGAAAGACATGACGGGGAAACGCCGAGGAGGCAACACTGCAGTGCACGCTGCCTCCTCGCCTCTCGGCTCCTCGCGAGCAGCCCCGTCCGCTGACGAGCGGTGGCGGGGAAAAATCTAGGGAAAACATGCCTGTCCCCAACCGGACATGACGTCACTAAATATCACGTGACCTATGACGTCACGCGTATGACGTCATATTTTTTTGACCAATCAACATTTCCAGCCTACCTACCCGCAAACGCTTGTCTTAAAAGACCTCATAGGGGACAGCACATGAAGGCTCTGAAGATGTTCTGAGTGGTGTAGTGGTACAGGCCTTGTGCACTGCGCAATATGAAAGTATGAATACTTGAATATCAGTCGACGCTGCACAGCTGCCATGCGCTATGCGCAATGAAAGATTTGCAGCCTCGACTGATATTCAACTATTCTCTATTTAGGATCGAGCGCAGGTTGAAGCAAACATGCTTTTCTTGTTTTTAAAGAATTTCATCCTGTTTGCGCGACCATCGTACCTGACTTTGGTTCCTGCGTGATTACAGAGCTTTCTAGTTCTCTAGTATTCGTCAAGCGCTGTGTGATCCTGTAAGCGAGACCATCAAATCATCTTGACCACATTCGTGTCCTGTTAATGGGAGAGCATGGGCCATATCGTATGTGACGAAGCGACAGTGTCGCACGCGCTTCTCTGAGGGTTCTTGCGTGGCTGGGACGAGATGAGAGAGAGAAGGAACGAGGTTTTTTTTAAGCCAGCGGTATTGACGCAGTCGGTGCGTGTCGGGGTCGCGTATTGCCAAACCATATCCCGTACACGCACTCGAGCAGACGACGCCGAGGAGTGAGGTCACGTGACATGATGTCACTTCCGTCAACAGTCAAAATGGCCGTTTTAAAGGTTGCGGCGGCAATCACGATATTTTCGGGCAGTTGTAAGCTAGTGGTTCCAAGACCAGTGCAAGCCGCTATGTAAGCCGTGCGGTTGCATGCTAGATATGCGTATTGCATTGGTCTTCAAAACGATGTAGGACCTGTGGCGATGTCACGAAGCGTTTGTTTGGAGCCGTTTGTGGCCGTTGCAAGTGTTTCTGATTCCTGTGAGGATTACGACGGGCAGTGACGAGTAACGGCTGCTCACCTTGGAGAAAGGAGGCTGCTCATGGTGAATTTCCTGTGCGTGCATAAGCTACACAGCACAGTGACAGTGTCCGAGAAGTGAAAGTGATTGCGGTCGGAGCTAGTGCTTGTCCGTCGAGGCAGAGAAATGCGCACGTGCGAAGGCTCACTACGCACGCAGTGTTTTCCGTATGCTAAAATGAACTTGGCGTTCTGCAGCTGGTCTCACTGGTTGCAGTGATCGCGACCGAAGCGAGCGTTGTTATACGACGTTGTTTGTGTTACGTATCCATCACCGATTTTGATCGCGCTTCGTGTAGGCACTGTGCTTCGAAACTGCTGTGTGTGCGACGTGATGCGATCTTGGCTGCACGGCCGTCGAACTGTTTTCTTCCGCGACAACAGCAGCGTCGCCATCCTTGTGCGTCTTGCTGCTTCATACAGTAAATTTTGTGATTATGGATGCTCGGGTTACGACGTGCGGAAACATCGGTGTATAGTGCAGTCGTCTCTTGTACGGCAGGCTGCGTAAGACATCGGTAGCCCTTCTCAAAAAAGAACTTGATTTTCTTCGCGACCGATAACCCGCTTTCGTGCTCCTGCTTTCTGGGCATTTCTGCTGAGTTTGAATTGTCTTGTGCCTATCACTGATACTATATTTGCTGTACCAATGTACTCCCACACGTGTTGTACTGGCTATTGTACGCTTGCGCCCTTTCTGCTTCTTAAGACGATGTATCGTTTCCGAAAATACAGCTGCAAGTTTGCGCTCGTGTGTGCGTATGTGTTTCTCCCTCCGTCTTGTGTCATTCTGCGCAAAGTTTTCTTGAATATAACATGCATGAGCGCACTCGTCGATTTCTCCCTATGCAAAGGACATATTTTGTATACTATGATATTACTTGAAATAGAGGAAGTTCTCGGTGACCACATTATGCATAAGAGAGCATTTTATTGGTTTGCCCAAGTGAACGAGTGAGTAGGCACTTTATTAGATCAATTTATTTTAATATTTATTATGCCTCAACACTCCTAAGTGACAATACCTGAGCGGTGAACTTTGACATGGTGCGGCAAGTAGGAGCTTGATGGGTTCGCAATGTACTAATAAGGGAATAATTACTCATTAGCATCCAAGCGCAGCCATACGGCTGCAAAGAAGAGCTTTGTAGCTCTTTTTGTAGCCGTATGGCTGTGCTTGGGTGGATGCCAATGAGTAATGACTACCTTATTAGAAATCATTTCAACCTTGAGGGATTCGCCTAAAATATTGGACCAGCACAGCTCCCATTTCGAGCTTGCCCCATCATATGCTAGCCGTCCCGGTTCGCGCACTTGGTAGGGCAACTTCCCCGGTGAGGCAGTAGTCTTGGGTTTGAACCCCAGACTAGGGTAACTTTTCCTCTAACTAATACAAAGTTCCTGTGGAACCTGAGTAGCTTTCTTTTGTAGCCGTATGGCTACGCTTGGGTGGATGATAGTGAGCAATTACTCCCTTATTACAAACGTTCTCCACACTGGGGATTCCTCTAAAATATTGGACTAACATTGTCATTTACTGCATGGAATTCTACAGTGACCAGTTCGAAGAACAAGAGGTTAGTAAGCATAGCCTTGTGAGATGGAAGACCATTCCAGCCTTTCGTGGGAAAGACAAAATTGAATCTTAAAATGCAATGGCATAAGCTAAGGGAGGCACAGTGCTTGTGCAGCTAGTGCAGAAGGAACCATGAGCAGGAAAAGATTAGTTTGTTATGTGATGGTAAAGAGCAAAAAAAACCTGCAGTTTCTGCATGAGATGAAGAAAGTCGAAGATTCACCTTTAGTGCTGTGACACCGGAGCTTCTACAATAGTCTGAGAGAATAAAACAAGCAGCTCAGTTCTGAATTCATCCCAGGATCTCAGAAAAATTAGATTTGTGCCATGTGGCATATTAATATTCTGCTGATGCCACACAGGAGTTTTGAATGCAAGCAACATGGAAGACGGTGACACTAAGGACATGCTATGGCGTAAATAACCTGGGCTGTGGGTTGTTGTGTAAGGATTGTTAGGTGAGACCATGTTAGATTGTTAGCCATATCAATAGTTGAGAATTTGAACCAATATGCCCCAACTGCGGCGGCCACGTTTGTGTGTGCTGCATGATATCAGTGCACGTTAAAGATCCCCAGGTGGTTTAAATTATTCCTCCTTTATCCCTTCCCTTAGAGCGCAGTTAAGGTATCCACCGAGATATGTGAGAGTTACTACGTCATTTCCTTTCCTCAAAAACCTTTTTTTTCAGTATGCAGTAAATATGCCTTTCTCAGTAAGGCCTTATAAGTAGGCAAGATGTAGTTATCCTGAAAGTAAAAAATATTAGTGCATTCTTAATAACATTAGCAAACAGGCTAGTTGAGAGCATCCGAAATATTGTTCTGAGAGTTGAAATATTGTTATTGATTGCAGAGGGCAGACTCCATAGTCGTCAATGAAGGCGTGATAGGAAACACTGAATGGAAGGTCATAATGTATTTAATAAAACCTCGGGCCCAAGGGCAATGCCTTGGGGACGCCCGATATTGCAGGAAAAAAGCAGTACGCGTAAGAATTAGTGTGAGAATTCTGTCGACGGCTGGCTGTTAAAGCTTGGATTCAGTTTAGAGCAATTGGATCCAAGTTATAGCATGAGAAAATACGCCTTATATAAATGAGGGATTTTATCACACGCTCTTTCAAAGCCCACCAAAAAATCATTGAGGGGGATGTTGCTGTTGAGGGAGAATGAGAGCAAGTTGGCTATTGCAGGAATGCTTTCTAAAGCCTTGCAAATTTGGATGAAAGAACTTAATTGTTCAAAACATTATAGCACCACGAGAGTATAAAATGTTTTACAATTGAGTGCACATGCCAACGACACAAACAGGGTCATAGGTGCTGGGTGATGACTGGCAAGACGCATACAGGGGCCAAGCTATGATGAGACAGGAGGCTATCTTCATGGCACGCACAAGATACATGTACACACTGTGTCCCGTCCTGCTGTTGCATTCTCTAAGTTTCACAGGGCTTGAGTGTGCTGTTGGGTGAACTGCTGGAAAGACGGCATGTTGACACTGTACTAAGGACGAGAATGACAGAACAAGAATGGCTACTGGGTGTGGTGGTGGTGTTGTTCTTTCCTGTCGTCTTTGTTCCTTGTAGTTTTACAAGCTCCACAGGCCTTGTTTTCCTATCCGCTGTTTCAAAGTGGTGTCAGGTAAAGTCAATTGTTATTCTTCAACCACCAAACTGCTGTGCCATACAACATTCTTTTAATCAGCTTTCATAATTTGCAATGACCAATTTACTTCATAAGTCGTCTAGGCAAATAACACAGCTCAATAACGTGTGTCCTCATCAGGACTAAAAATAGCCATAATTTCATTTATACGGTCATGCCTCGTTAATACAGACCCCATTATTATGGATTCAAATTATGGACTGTATTTCTGGGGGCAAAACTTTTTCAATGCACTCACACCTCAATAACATGGAAACTCGCTCATGACACAGTGGACAAAGTGAAAATGAATACAGCCCGTTGTCGCATAATTGTGCAGAGTGCAAAGACTGTAAGACTTCTTGAATTTGAGTAGATAAGTAAAGCACAGCCTGAATCATATATCTTTGTTACACACTGTAATTGTCATCATTCTGCTTGTCGCAGTGTGTGCAGACAGTTTTGTCTTAACCCATGAACTGTCAAGCCCAGCGACTCCTTCTGCTCACACACTTTCTGGATGCCAAAGCAGTTCTTTTTCTGGTGTCAAAAGCATTGTCAGTGCTCGGAGAGTCATATCCTGGCACAGATTGCTCATTGCACAAAATGAATTAAGCTGCTTAACAATAATGAACAGAGCTGCAAGCTTACATTATAACCTCACAGATGCCTTCTTGCAGCCCACAATACTATAGCAGTTTTTAAACGGAGTGCAACATGTTGTTGCAACCTAAACCGAGAACTACTCCTCTGGCTCAGCCCACCATCATGCAGAGAAGTTTGTGTTGTCACCAATTCTTCACGCAAATATTTTTGCAGACATAGGTCCGCATAGCAGGCAGGAAATAAAAAAAACGGCGCTCCACAAGAGACCACTGCACTATACACCGATGTTTTCGCACGTCGTAACCCGAGCATCCATAATCACAAAATGTACTGTATGAAGCAGCAAGACGCAGAAGGATGGCGACGCTGCTGTTGTCGCGGAAGAAAACAGTTCGACGGCCGTGCAGCCAAGATCGCATCACGTCGCACACACAGCAGTTTCGAAGCACAGTGCCTACACGAAGCGCGATCAAAATCGGTGATGGATACGTAACAGAAACAACGTCGTATAACAACGCTCGCTTCGGTCGCAATCACTGCAACCAGTGCGACTAGCTGCACTACGCCAAGTTCATTTTAGCATACGGAAAGCACTGCGTGCGTAGTGAGCCTTCGCACGTGCGCATTTCTCTGCCTCGACGGAGAAGCACTTGCTCCGACCGCACTTCTCGGACACTGTCACTGCGCTGTGTAGCTTATGGACGCACAGGAAATTCACCATGAGCAGCCTCCTTTCTCCAAGGTGAGCAGCCGTTACTCGTCACTGCCCGTCGTGATCCTCACAGGAATCAGAAACACTTGCAACGGCCACAAACGGCTCCAAACAAACGCTTCGTGACATCGCCACAGGTCCTACGTCGGTTTGAAGACCAATGCAATACGCATATCTAGCATCCAACCGCGCGGCTTATATAGCACCTTGGAATCGACGCACTTTAACCATTCAGAGGCAAGTATCCTGGACCCAACTAGGCGGCTTGCACTGGTCTTGGAACCACTTGTTTACAACTGACCGAAAACACCGCGACTGCCGCCGCAACTATAGTGAACTAGAATACTATCCACCTTTAAAACGGCCATTTTGACTGTTGACGGAAGTGACGTCATGTCACGTGATCGCACTCCTAAGCGTCGTCTGCTCGAATGCGTGTACAGGATATGGTTTGGCAATACGCGTCGGGGTCGGCTTCTGACAGAAGACTGGCTTCCGTGCTGTTCGTGCGGATTAATATTATGAGTCTCAAATCTAATCTCCGGAGATGATCTTACACCCGAAGGGTTGTGCTCCGTCGCAATTTGCGCTTCACACGTTAACTCGTTATTTGGTGCTTACCTCTTTTTTTTGGTAGGGAACTTTCTAATGTTAGTTTGCCGATCCACCCGCAAAATTAGTACAATTTTGTGGCCCTATTAGTAATTTATATTAAAATGAAATCAGGGGCTGATACTTGAACATGTATGTGGTATTTAGGAGGGTCATTTCTGTGCAAGAAACATGATGTGACTGAGATTGGCGACCTGGGGCCAGTGCGGTGCCCGAGGTCGAACCGTTATTCTCTGAGGAGGTTTAATGTTCACAGCTGCTGAAATTCCTCGTTAAGTATATCGCAATTATTGATGTGTTTTCTTTCTCTGTTTTAGGTACTTCCGGCGCAGAAGGATTGGGGTGCCGTTCCTGACCCCGATATCAGTAGGCGCCTCTTTAGTATATATTTTGTTAAATAAACGCCTCTGACGTGCGCAGGTCAGGAACGGTTGCACTGCTCTGTTTTTTTTTCAGGCACTAGAGTACTCGGACGGTCTCCGTGACCTCGTCAGCCTCTGTGCTTTGTTGGTAGTGACTGTGCCCGCGGCAGCTTCATGCTCTTTCTTGTCGCTGGCTGACACACACATGAGCAAAAATATACAACCATTTCTGTCAGGACAGGCGCAAGAGAGAACCCAGGAACAAAAAGCTTTACGTAGTACAACCAACCACAAAAGGGTACACTCTTAATCTGGTTCCACTTATGTTCCACATAAACTGAGTCAGCTCACCAGTTTCACTGGAACAAGGGGGATTTTATCTGGATCACGCTTAATTATGTGGAGCCGTAAGAATTTTTTATTTATATTTGTTTTTCTTTAAGTGAAACAGGCCGTCCCGCAGCGAACCATGCAGGTTTAAGTGGAACTTGCTGGTTGCTGAACTTATTTTGATCCGCTTATTTCTCACACGTTCCACATAAGATCTCAGACCGCACGCTTGAGAATTTTCTGCATTGGAATCTTTGTCTACACCCCGCAGTGTAATGCACCACGAGGATACTGTTATGGGTCAGTGCGCTGCTATATTTGTATATACGCCACCAGAATCGTTTTGACTTAGAGTTGTGGATCGATTCAGCCTCGCCATACCATCAACAATAGCCACGGTTAGCTTCGTTGGAAGAGCGACTGTCCCGCAGATAATGGTGGTCCCAGGTTCGCTTCCTGTTCAGGACTGAATTTTTGAAGCGAAAGCTTTACTACGCCAGGTTTTCAAGAGAGCAGCGCCAGTGAGTTTATCCTTGAATTTCCCCTATTGGTTGGGAGAGGTCATGTGACCTACTGACGTCATCACAATCTGCCCACCATGGCAGATGGCAACAGCCCCATCGGACTGTGAGCAACCTCCTTACCGTGGTAGGTGGAGATTTATTTATTTATTTATTTATTTGCAGATACTGCAGACCATACATATACATGGCCCAGGCAGGAGGGGCATCCGCGCCAAATACATGAGTACACATTAACAAGCATGCAGCTGGTCAGAAACAAATTTCACACAAAAATTTCATAACGAGCGAAGTACAATTAACAGCGCAAGAATTGACGCTCCAGTTCTTTAACAAAGTCACTGGCTGCGAAAGTGTGCGAAGGCAGGGAATTCCATTCACTGGTAGTTCTGGGAAAAAAACTATGCTTATAGGTATTAGTTCGTGCAGAAATTGGAGCCAAGGAGTGAGGGTGTGTGTGTCGAGTTTTCCTGGTGCAATGTGGCTTAACACAGTCTGGCATGTTTAACCTCAGCGTACCTGAGATGCAGTTATTAAATTTATTATTGGTTTAGTTTGGTTTGTTTTATGGGGTTAACGTCCCGAAGCGACTCAGGCTATGAGAGACGCCGTAGTGAAGGGCTCCGGAAATTTCGACCACGTGGGGTTCTTTAACGTGCACTGACATCGCACAGTACACGAGCCTCTAGAATTTCTCCTCCAAAGAAATTCGACCGCCGCGGCTGGGATCGAACCCGCGTCCTTCGGGTCAGCAGCCGAGCACCATAACCACTAAGCCACCGCGGCGGCCTAAATTGATTATTGGCCGAGAGGCCACCCAACCTTTTAACTAACCAGCGACGCAGAGTCGGAGGCTTCTCCAACTTCGGCACTGGACGCGGAGATGGTTTCGACTGAGATGGAGCGCCGGAAGACTGACTTTGTGATCATACTCAGGGAGTGTGACGACTCGGCTACGCGTGCATTTCATCGACGCTTTACCGACAATCCGTTCGGCAGGGTGCGTGGCGTTTGTGAACGTAGCCATGCAAAGGAAGCTTTAGCTTCTCACCATGGTTAGCCAAAGTTTAAACCACAGCTAATTTTTCTTGAAGCATCACTTTTTTTGCCTATTTTTTATTATTGCTTTTGCCCCGTGCTTTCGCTGAGTGTTTTGAGGACGTCTGCCGCGCGAAATTATTCAACAAGGAGCGGATCATCTGCGTTGTTTGCTTTTTCGGCAGCTCAGTGAAATAACATTCGTGCTTTAATGCATCTGCATTATATAATTACGTGTCGGAAGTCTTCTGGACCTTATTAAAAAAATGATTCACAGTAATCTATGGTCGCAGAGCTGCTTCAGATCTCTGGAAAAAGGTCTATAAATGCGTAACGTACTTTCATGTCCGGTCACGCAACGAATCTTACTTGTGTTGCAATCTGGTCTGTTAAATTTCAAGACTATTTCACTTCCGAACATGACCAGGATAGAAATTATTAACTATGCAAGGTACTTCTAAAAATTTTTAATTGCTTTGCCCACGTGAATGTTTCATTAAGATGATGACCTTTTACCGTCTTTGAGCGTCATATTGTGCTCTAGCTTATAAACGTCTTTTCTGCACCCACGGCCACAGCACATAAAGGCCCCCATACGCAATAAGTAGGGCGTCTTGCAACTTCTCGTAACATTTTAGTATAGGATGTTAAAACATCCATTTCGTGTTTTGACTCTAAAGTGAAAGAGTTCCATATCATTGCGGCAGAAAGCTTGAATATTGTACAAATCCGTTGCTTTACACATCCGTCAATGCGACCGTAGTTTTCTTTTTATTTCAAGCGTATACCACGATACCCACACCTAAAGCGCAGCAGGGACCGGAAGATTGCAATGCATGACCATGACGCTCGAAGCGGCAGAAATATTAAAGAGCCACTGACGCTCGTTCTAAGATCGCGGCACTGAACCATGGTAGCGGCGTGCGCATTTAGGTGCCCGCAAAATGCTAAAACAGCCCTGTGCTACGTAGTGTTAGTGCATGTTACTGAGCCCAGACGGCAGAAATTACTTCCGCGCCATCACAAAGTCGTCAACACCGCCCGCACACACAGCCCGTACGGAGCTCGGTAGTATGACGCAAATAACGTTCATGTGCATGCAACGAAACCCGCCATGACCCGCGCCGACGGCCCCGGACATGGAGGAGCCCGAAAAACATAACACCATAGTAAAGAAAATGAGAGCTCAGATTTTTTTCTCGGAGCCACTAACACGACCACAGCGCCACCGCTTCGTCAACTGAGGCGCCCGCAGCGCTGATCTCTCGCGCGCCACTGGCGGCGAGCTCCGTTAATTTTTGCGTTCATTTTGTATACCGCACTACGCTGCGATATTTGAGTACCTTCCGCCAAGAGAGGACGCCGTCTCCTTTGGATTGCTGAAAATTGCTAAAGGTAGGTGGTTTTTTCTTATTTACTGCAAGGTTAATTAGTGGCACATGTGTGTTTTGTGCTCCTGCAAGGTTAGTCATTATGCCGCGCCTGTGGGTTAGAGCAGGAACCAACGGTTGGAAGATTGAAATGTGCACATGTTCGCTACGCACGCTGGCAATGGCGTTGTCAGTTTTGCGGATAGCGCTCGCTGTTCTGCCAGGATCCTCCTCTCGGTTACTAACGATATTGCCAGAAATTCTTTGTCAGCTATGACCGCCGTACAATTAGGAATGCTGTTCAGTTGTACGGCGGTTATGTTTAAAGTAGCAGGAGCTTCTAATTCCACGGCCGGCGCCGTTCGCGGCCGTTGCGTTCCGGGCGCTTTTTTACGTGTGTGGTCAGGTTTACGCGTGCTCGTCATGGACCGTGCGAATTCTGGTTCCGCAACGAAATGGACCATACGCTATAGTTTCCTGTGGTTGTGGATTGCAAGTTGCCGGTGCCGGGCGGGTTTCAGTTCTGGATTTCTAATTACGTTAAGCTCGATCTGTGCATATATCAAGCGTAGAAGGTGCCGATCGGCAAGCCCTGAGGCATCGTTTTTGTTCTGAAGTATGTATACTAGCTAATAGCGCCCTTTATATTTCCCTCGTTAAAAAGTTAGCGGCTTCAAAAAGGTGAGCGAAATGATCCTGTGCCTTTACGTCCAGGTAATGTAAGTGTGCGCAAGTTTGGTTGTATGGTACGGCTGTTGCGCTCTTCGGTCTATTCCTCTAGAGTTCCTGTATATGCTCCCGCAGGGAGCTACCTTTTGGTAGCATATACAGTAACTCTATATTCCTCCGGCGAGTCTGCCTCCGCGCACCGCCGCCGCGAATCTGCGCGTCTTGTGGACCGCGGCCTGGTCAGCGCGCCTCTCAGCGTGCTGACGCATGAACACGTAGGTGGTGGTGGAAACGTTTATTGCCAATGATGTAAATGGTAGGGGCGCCTGGTTTGCCGCAAAAGTTTGCATGATGACGAGAATTGGTCTGGGTATCGGGCATGCAGCAGTATTGGGTATTGAGCAGTCCGGGTTTGTAGTTGTCGCCAATGTGCAGCCTGCGCTATGGTGAGGGACGGAGCGGGGGGTGCGTATTCCCTTCGTTTGTCTCGGTAATACGAGAGAATATCACGGTAGTGCGCGGGCCGCGGGCGAACGGACCGTCGTGTGAATCGCCCTTTAACGCCATTTTAAGTACGTGCGCAGTCGCCTTCTTTGCGCGAGGAACGTGCCGGCCACACAATGGCTCGAAGGGCAACGCGAAAATCGCGAGCCGGCCGCCCTAGAAGCTCGCCAGGAGCAGAACAGCTGTGACAGAAAATACGAGCAGAAACGCTTTATTAAGGCGAAAGCCTTTAATGCCTCATACTGTCGTGAGCAGGGTATGCTAGCAAGTGTGTTCGAGTTCCGGCGAAGAAAAAAAAACTTTATTGAGACTGGGAATCGAACCAGGGCGTTTGGCACTTCAAGGGTAGTCGCTGCCATTCCGCCACGAACACGGTTTGAGCAAGAATAAAGGCAGATGTAGTGAACGCGCGGGTTTCGTGAGTGAAATAAAACAAATGAAAAAATTGCGAGTATGAAAAGAAACAAAAATATAAAGAAATTAGATCAGAAAACACGAGAAATATTAGAGAAAAGGCACATCTAGTGAACGCACGGGTTTCGTGAGTGAAATAAAACAAATAAAAAAATGCAAATATGAAAAGAAACAAAAAATGGCTGAGGCTTAACTTAAGCCTGGAAAATGCGAAGCATCATCGTGTCGCGTAATTTGGAGGCGCACAACCACAGCGACGGCGCGAGGTGGGCCCCCGTTTCTCCACTGTCGTGACGTCATCGTGTCACGTGGTGTGACGTCATGTATCACGTGATTTGGAGGCGCACAACCACAGCGACGGCGCGAGGTGGGCCCCCGTTTCTCTACTGTCGTGACGTCATCGTGTCACGTGGTGTGACGTCATGTATCACGTGATTTGGAGGCGCATAAGCACGGTGAAGGGCTGAAGTGGTAGCTAAAGTAGTATGCTTCGCATAATAATAAAGAAATTAAACTATAAAACATGAAAAATATTAAAAAACACAGACCGCGTGGTCCAGAAGACGCGCAGATTCGCGGCGGCGGTGCGCGGAGGCAGACTCGCCGGAGGAATAGCCCGAAGAGCGCAACAGCCGTGAAAGAAAAAAAGAGGAGAAGGGAGGAGGACGGGCGGCGCTGCGAGGAGGGTTCTGGGACGCCAGCGAGGAAATTGGCGTTTTTTTCGCTGCTAACACTCGCTGTGTAAGGCCCCGCGCGCTACACCGCTGAAGACTTGACACGGTGAGGTAAAGCCACTGACGCCACTGACGCGTTGAGGTGACGATCGAGAGTCAGCCGTTTCTCCGCCAGTTCCTCTCTCCGTGACGCTGATCGCATCTCACAATTAGACTATAATTGGACGCGACACGCTGCGCGATAGCTTCGGGCGATAAGCGGTCGCGTCATGCAGTATATTTGCCGCTAAGCTCTTGTTTCCGTGACGACCGGCCCACAGGGTCTTTCGCGTCGCATTCAGCACAATCACTCAGCGAATATGTGAGGCGCGTACGCCGAGATTGCCGTCGCAACGCATTTCACCGTCCATCTCTATGGCGCTACTGACCGACGCGTAGACACCTACGCGCCGCAACTCGGTGGTGTTTTTTGCACTTGGCGCCAAGTAGGAGACGACACTGCTTATTTTTTTCATACTTTGTTCTTTATTTTTCAATGCTGTCATTCTATTCTGCGCTTCGCACTTTCGCACCGCCCCGATTCACATCACGGGTACTCCCCGCTCTGGGCGGGTTGGCGAATATCGAGAATCGGGCTTAGAGCACTGCACGGGCCTGAATCTGAGGCCCAAGCCCGGCATTGGCCCGAGACCTGAAGCCCGAGCCCGGCCCAGGCCCACTAAATTATCGGTCTAGCGAGCCCGGCCCGGCCCGTGAATCCCGGAGTGAAGCCCAGCCCAGGCCCGGCCCGGCCCGTTTCACAGTAACGCTTGAGGTATATACATGCACACTCTGAGCTAGTAGACTGCTACTAGACCGATAAGAAATTGGCCGAAAAAGGTTCTGAAACCACAGTTTGGCTTGCAGAAAGTTGGTTCTTTTTAACCCAGAAGGAAGTGATTAATCGAGTAGTGCTCGCCAGGCCCTCTTTTGGACAGTGATCTCGTGTAGGTGCCTCAAAGATAAACTCGGAAGTTCCGAAACCCAAATAAAAAGGGCTGCATACGCGCGTATAGACTACTTTGCATTCCCAAATGATTTTAATCACTTATATTTTTCCGCCCGGAAGCAGTGGGATGACATTTTTTTTAGTGAACGTGATCTCGCAGGTTGAACTCACAGCCGAACTGGTCGCCTTTCAGCAGAAAAGACAAGCTAAAAGGCTGAGTAATTCACGGTGTGTGTTTTGAAGACTATAAGCGTCCTAAACTAATATGTCCTTCCAGAATGCATTTCTAATAGTGTATAGGTATGTTTTGGGATGACGAACGATCAACCGCCAATTCATCATCATCATTATCAGCTTGACTACACCCACTGCAGGGCAAAGGCCTCTCCCATGTCCCTCCAATTAACCCTGTCCTTTGTCAGTTGCCGCCACTGTATCCCCGCAAACTTCTTAATCTCATCCGCCCACCTAACTTTCTGCCGTCCCCTGCTACGTTTGCTTTCTCTTGGAATCCACTCCGTTACCGTTAAGGACCAGCGGTTATCTTGCCTTCGCATTACATGCCCTGCCCAAGCCCATTTCTTCCTCTTGATTTCAACTAAGATGTCATTAACCCGCGTTTGTTCCCTCACCCACTCCGCCCTCTTCCGATCTCTTAACGTTACACATATCATTTTCCTTTCCATAGCTCGCTGCGTTGTTCTTAACTTAAGCTGAACCCTCTTTGTTAGCCTCCACGTTTTTGCCCCATAGGTGAGTACCGGTAGGATACAGCTGTTGTATACTTTTCTCTTTAGGGATATTTGTAAGCTACCATTCATGATCTGAGAGAGCCTGCCATATGCACTCCATCCCATTCTTATTCTTCTAGTTATTTCGCTCTCATGATCCGGATTTGCGGTCACTAACTGCCCTAAGTAGACATATTCTCTTACTACTTCCAGCACCTCGCTACCAATTGCGAACTGCTGTTCCCTTGCTGGGCTGTTGAACATTACTTTGGTTTTCTGCATGTTAATTCTTAGCCCCACCGTTTTGCTCTGCATGTCTAACTGATTGATCATGCTTTGCAGTTCTTGTCCTGAGTGGCTTAGCAAGGCAATGTCATCAGCGAATCGCAAATTACTCACGTATTCTCCATTAACTCTTATCCCCAACTGCACCCATTCCAGTCCCCGGAATACCTCCTGTAAGCAGGCAGTGAAGAGCATTGGCGAGATCGTGTCTCCCTGCCTGACACCTTTCCATATTGGAATTTTATTGCTGACATTATGGAGAACTATAGTAGCTCTGCAATCGTTATAAATATCTTCCAATATTTTCACATAACATTCTTCTACATCCTGATTCCGCAATGCCTGCATGACAGCTGAGGTTTCAACTGAGTCAAATGTTTTCTCGTAATCAATGAAGGCTATATATAGGGGTTGGTTATATTCTGCGCATTTCTCTATCACCTGACTGATAGTGTGAATGTGGTCTATTATCGAGTATCCTTAACGAAAGCCTGCCTGATCATTTGGTTGACTAAAGTCCAAGGTTGTCCTGACTCTATTAGCGATTACCTTAGTAAATACCTTGTAGGCAACGGACAGTAAGCTGATTGGTCTGTAATTCTTCAAGTCCTTGACGCCTCCTTCCTTATGAATTAAGATAATGTTAGCGTTCTTCCAAGCTTCTGGTACTCTCGAGGTCACAAGGCATTGCGTATACAGGGTGGCTAGTTTTTGTAGCACAATCTCTCCTCCGTCCTTCAACAAATCTGCTGTTACCTGATCCTCACCAGCTGCCTTCCCTCTTAGCATTGCTCCTAAGGCTTTCTTTACTTCCTCCTTCGTTACTGGCAGGATGTCCCATTGCTGTGCTCGACTGCCTCCTTCAGTAACTTGATGATTACATTCGCTACTGTATAGATTTGTATAGAACTCTTCGGCTAATTCAACTATCTTATCCATATTGCTGATGACATGGCCCTGTTTGTCTTTTAGCGCATACATCTGGTTTTTACCTATGCCCAGTTTTCGCCTCACTGATTTTAGGCTACCTCCGTTCCTTAGAGCATGCTCGATTTTCTCCATGTTAAACTTTCTTACGTCGGCTACCTTGCGCTTATTTATTAACTTCGATAGCTCTGCTACTTCTATCCTGTCTGTGGAGTTAGACGTCCTCATGCTTTGGCGTTTAGGACCAATCAGGACCGGTTAAATTTTACTCTTGCTGGTGGAGAAGATAGCGCGCGAACCACGTGATACATTACAGGGCAAAACACTTGTCATGTCAACCAGGCTGAAGAAGCGAGGAGGGATAGATGTGGTTATGAGATGAGATTTACAAACTCTCGCGAGCTTTTGTGGCTATTTCATTTACGAGACGTTCCGGTACGCTGATCAAAAAGAAAACCAAACGCGCATTAGTTCATGAATTTTCTTGCATGAGGAAAATATAGCAGTAAAATAAAAGCTACGTATTTGGAGCTTAAGTGCCCAAGGGGAGTCAGGCTGTGAGAGACACCGAAGCAGAGGGCTCGGGATAATTTCAACCACCTGAGTTTCTTCAACGAGCAATGATACTACTAAGTACATGGCTGTCATGCTTGCCGCCTAAATAGAAATGCGGCCGCGGAGGCTAGGAGCAAACCCTGGTTCACCGGCTCAGTAATCAAGCGCCTTGACCACTAAGCCACCGCGGCGTGCAAATAAGGAAATAAATAAGTCAATGAATAAAGCTTAGTTTTTTTCTCAGAGCATACTATAACCCACAGCTCATCCGTGTCGCTGCTTCAATGCCGCAGTTGTGTACTTCACTCTGCAGTATTGAATGAATAGTCGGACACCAGCTGTTTCTATATGGACCCAAGCCCAGCTCGAGTCCGCAGCTTTAAGCCCGAGCCCGGCCCTGGCCCGCAACTTCAGGCCCGGGCCCGGCCCAGGCCCGGCAAAACAGATCATGTCTGGGCCCGGCCCGGCCCGCGGGCCGGGCCGGGTCCGGGCCGTCCCGAGCCCGTGCAGTGCACTAATCGGGCTCCTAGTTACGTACCCTAGTCATTAAAAATATAATAGGAAGCATCATGGGAAATAGGCCCACACGTGACAAGGCAGTGGTAGCTCTTAGCCGGATTTCGGTTTCGGTTTTGCTCTCGCTGTGTTGTGTCACGACCAACGCGTCTGCGCTCGAAATTTGAGAAGCGCACACAGGCCATGGAGATTGCAGATTTGTATGTGCCGAGAGGTCAGTGCCTCAGTGCGCCCGTGTGTTTCGCGAAGTGCGGCTGGGTCGTCTGGGCTCCGCAATGAAATGCTGCGTGCCGGGATGCAGGATCGGTACGGATGAACGCCGTCCTGGGGGCCTCATCACAATCACAAACAGAAAACTCTTGCTACTGTCACTAATGGCAGCGCCTGTGAGGTCTCAGTAACGAAAGCTGCATTATTCTACAGGACGGTATCTGCCGTCGTCTTCAGACGAGGGCAGCCACTTCTCGAGCAACGGCGTGAGCCCACAGCACCGCGTCAACTCCGAGCATCGACTCCGAAACCGACAAACAAGCTAACGCCGAGGGCCGGGAGACCCCGCGCTGGGGCAGACGTAAAGCCGTCGGCACTCTGTCGCGACAGCGAGAGAGAGAAATACTTTACTGCTGCATTTCACGCCGGAACCTCGCATTTGCGCGAGCGTATGCGGCGCGACTTGTGCCTCGAGAATAGCGGAGACGGCGGGCCCATGGGCGGGCCGAAGTCCGCCTGCCTGAGAAATGGAATCTTGCACAGCGTGCCGGAGCGCTCGTTAAACACGTCCGTCCGCCGTGAGCGCTCTGGAAGCCACTGCGCCCTTCTTTAGAGGCTCTTTTTCATGGCCTATTCGAGTTGCGCTGAAATAAACGGTACGTATGTTTGTATAACGACGAAAGGAATTCCCTTCCATTCTCTTTATGAACCACAACTGAACATGACGAGGTCTTGGCGCACGTACGTCGCTGTGAAAAATTCTGAATTCTAGCAACATTCAAAGCTGGCATAGCGTACAGCGACGTTAGTTCAAATTTGCGCACCGACTAACCCTTTGATGAAAAGTTTACCTGGAGTTTTCTACAGTGCAACCAAAAACTCGAATGTAATCAACAGAAGTTTTGAGACGCGGAGCCTCAGACAACCTCGAGCTCGGTACGCATTCCGCCAAAGCTGGGCGCTGCGCTTCTACGCTACATCGGAGCACGGACGTTCACTAAAAACCACCGTTGCTTGGCAGTGTGGTAACTGTGGAGGGCCTATGTCCCATGAGTCGTAAGAAAATAACTGTAGCGCAACGAAGACGAACACAAGAGAGGACCACACAGGACTAGCGCTAAACTTCATCTAATTTTATTCACCAACAGCGCAGCAAATATAAGGAAAACCAGGACACATGCAGAGAGGTACCAGTTTCCACACAACACTATCTACAGAATCGTTCAAGATACGCCATTTCCGATTTGAAGAGGCTCACCGACGTATCGCTAACACAAAAAACACCTCTCTTTCTTATATGAAACGCTTCCAATAGTTCCCTTGCCCTTGTATCTTTGCTTTTACCCAAAATCATTATCTCGTGAAACCGTGGTTGACACTTTTTGCAGTACTTGCATCTAGCCTGTGGCAAATGTTCTGCCGCTCAAGGGCATTCATAACACTCAGCGCAATGCTGAGAAAGGTGTGCACCACTTACGTCTTTTACTGACCGGGCGTTCTCACCTGCCCTTTCATCGATGCAACATGCACCATCTAGCCCCCAAAAAGTTCTTCCCATGAGTCAGTGCGCAAAAGGGCCCTCGGCACCGGCGTCAGAGGACAATGGCTTGCAGAGGCTGAGCGCGTGACATCATGCTCCCTCCTAGTTTTTTTCTCCTCCATGACCTTGCGTCGGGCGAAATGATGGCGGCGAATTTTAGCCATTTTTTCAATGGCGGCTCAACGTAAACGTGATGAAACGACAATCTGACATCACTGCGAAATGTGTGCCTATCACGTGCTTTACGTGACATTGTTCCAACCAATCAGATTTTAGGAAGTTACTATTTCCGGTGTGCAGCTATTTTCTCCAAATTAGCAAGTCGAGCGCAAGCTCGCACGGACCACTTGCAGCTTCTTTTCCCTTCACAATCACATATATGTACCAGCCGGGCACCAAGAATAGCGCTGCGAAAAACACATTTTCAATGCCACGTCAAATCGACGTCAACGCGAAAAGTGCTCCTGTAACCGACCCTGATTGACACGCCCATTGACGGCGACTGTCACATCTGCTAGCCAATTAGAGAGGCAATATGGCGCCGACCGTGAATATGAATATCGAATGTGAATATCGAGAATCGGGCCCCTGGTCGCGAGGAGGGTGGTTGACCGCAACGCCTGGCTGGATGCGCTCTCGTGGGAAGACAGCTTGCCGCGTCATCGGAGGGCCTCGACCCAGATATGGCTGGCTATCACCACCAGCTGTCCCTGCGCTTCTCGACTAAGAGCTTGGGGCCGGCGATCAGTACCAGTTCCCTGGGCCAAGCGTTGGCTGCCGCGACGTAAGAGCTGGACAAAGATACGCTCGACCTCCGGGACGGGGTGAAAGACCAGTGCCCGGTCAGAAGGAGAAGTCTGCGCATTGCAGTTGGTAGAAAATTTCCGCATGCGGGTTTGGGAAGCGTCTGGGCGGCACTCATCCTCCCAGTAGTTGTTCGGACAGCACATCATTGAAGTAGGGGCAGAGCTGGTTCTTGAATCAGCGGCTTCAACTGTGACGCAGTGTTTGCAAAGCGCTGGAGACTTGGGAGGTGAACCATGGAGGAAAAAATTGCTGAGGCTCAGCTTGGCTAAGCCTGGGGAATGCGAAGCATATTAGTGGCTAGGCTTGGTAATACATGGCTTTCCTTGGTTGAATACTTGGTCATTTTAATACAACCACTAGAAGCCTTCGTCGTGGGGGAAGACAACGGCATGGCTACAGCGGAACGCCGACTAACCCCGAGACGCGCGTTGGGTGAGCGCCTGGATTGCCACGGAAGCCGCGTCTGCCTGTCCGGTGTAGCGAGCGTTTCACCTACACCGAGTGTGAACGCGCGTTCGAAATGCGCGGGAATGCGCGGGTGTGACGGCTAGGGGTCCCACGGCGACGGCGCGAGGTGGAGGCCGGCTCTCTCATCCGATGTCACGTGGTGTGACGTCACGGTGTCACGTGGCGTGACGGCTAGGGGTCCCACGGCGACGGCGTGAGTGGTAGCTCTAGCAATATGCTTCGCATAAAAAACTGAGGAGGGAGTGGCCGGCGACAACCTTGAAGCCTATAGTCGTAACAAGTAAAGATGTAGTAAAAAAAAGAGTGTGTCCCCCCGTGATTACACCACGTGATAGCTTACGGTAAAATCTAGCCCCGCTGCGCGCGCGCATGCGCAGATTAGCGCGGCAGACTGACTATAGATCAACCTCCTTGCTGTAGACGCCCGCGCCGCGGGTCGCACATACGCGCGCACTAAAACATACCGGAATGAAAACATGAGGGACAGACTCGGAGAGCGAAAAACTGAGAGAGAAAACGGCTTCGTAAACACTCGGCTTGCGAACGCTGGTCGCGTGACGTCACGCGCCCTCCTTAGTTTTTTTTTCCTCCATGAGGTGAACGTTGCAGAGACCGATGATGATGATGTCCTCAGGCTTAATCCCACGCGCGAATCGGTTTTTTATCGGCTTCGTTTTCTCTTTTCGGCGCGTGTTCGCGAGAAATAACATTCGCTAGATTTAGCAATGTATTAAGGATTACTGATTGTTTAAATTCGGCACATGCCTGATGAACCAAAATAGGGGCTAGAATAAAAAAGCGAAACTGACAAAAAGTTATAATATTCTTTATCAGCGCGAAATAGCGAAACAAAGAACGAGGCAAGGCAGACATTCGCGGCGAAGCCGCCGCTGTGCTCAGTGGTTATGGCGCTCGGCAGCTGACGCGAAAGACGGGGGTTCGATTCCGGCCGCGGCGGTCGATTTTCGATGGAGGCGAAATTCTAGAGGCCCGTGTACTGTGCGATTTCTGAGCACATTAAAGAACCCCAGGCGGTCGAAATTTCTGGAGCCCTTTACTACGGCATCCCTCATAGAATGAGTCGCGTTGGGACGTTAAACCGCCTGAAACCAGACGAAGCATCAGCCGATCAAAATTTTGGTATGGGCTAGTCGCTGGCTCATGTTAAGGAAAGTAATATACAGTGCAAAAAACAGGGACAGCAGAGAAGACACAAGCGCCGGTGCTGGCGCCAAGAAAGCGCCAGTCGTGTTGTTTGTGTCTTCTCTGCTGTCCCTGTTTTTTGCGCTGTATATTACTTTTCTTAACAAAAGCATCAGCGCCGAGATTTTGTTGCCTCGTTCTTTGCCTCTGCCTTTCGCACTGTTGCTGTAGGAATTCTAACCCACTGGCCCAGTTTTTTTACCTCTAGAATTTGACTGCAAGTCACCTCGAGGCATTTAGCGATATACCAGGAAGGAAAAACTGATGTAGGTGTTTTTTTCTTCACACAAAAAGAAAACCGAGTTGACTGCACGACGTTCTCACAGCCATCGTCGCGGTCACCTGCCTATCATCGCTCATGAAAATTCATGGCTCGACCAAACTGCGCAATGGGGCGAAAAATTCCCACTGATCTCTATTGATAGGATCTTCTTAGAGCATGTGGGTGACCCGCGTAGTTCGGTGGTTCACTGGTTACCGCTGCCGCGTCGGCCCTGCCCACTAGCAAGTGCTGGGGGTCTGGATTACCGTTCTCCTCAACGGCCTCCTACGGCTCCTCCGAGTGGTTTTCAATGAAATCAACTATGGGATTAAATTTACAGGCGCACGCCATGTGCTATAGGTTAGCTGCCTCTTCATAGTGAACATTCTGCAGAGAACAAGACGCAGTCTCACTCTCGGTGGACTCCGCAATCACGCCGTTACCATAGGGATATAGGAATTAATTAAATTATACAAGGAATAGGCATAGAGGCGCCGTAGTGAAAGGCTTCAGGGGAATTTCGACCATGTGGGATTAATTAACACAGCACACGGGCCCCTTCTGCATTTCGCCACCACTGCAACCCTGCTGCGGCGGCCAGCATTTGATCCCACTTCCGCGTGCTCAGCAGTCGGGCACCGTAATCACAGAGCCACCGCAGCTGCATGGTGCACCAGGCTATTTAAAAAAACTGGTTCAGAGGTTTGGGTTCGGATACGCCAAACGTGGCTAGGAGGAGAAGGAGCTCCTAGACAAAGGTAAGGCGCATGAATTCCTGCAGGCGCTTCGTGCCTCACTCGCGCACTTGAATGGAATACACGACAAAAGAGCACGCCTCTTTTCTGAAGTTTATTCGGGGTGCACAGGATTTCAAAACACATTATTGGTCGGCTGTCGTGCGCACATTCATTCGCAGGGTTAAGCTGCGAAGGCTCATTGTTTACTTTTAGCGTATTTTCGCTCTCATTCCCATGAACGAAACCGAAAATTTACTCGAAGAATAACAGCCACAATGCTCGAATGGACAGCGCGCGAGGAAGCATTCGAAAAAAAAAATGCAACAGTTTAAATGGCCCTGACCAGGTTTTCGACACTTTGGGCAAAAAAGCACATACGCCATGGGGCTGAGTCGTCTTCGCAAAATATCCGAGTAATGTTCCGCGCAAAACCTGATGAAAATTCACCCCAAACACTACTCGCGCTCAAAGAAGAAGCCACGTGTTGTGAGCGTTGTGAGCGTTGTTAGCCGGGTGTTCACGCGTGTAGCATCGCCATGGTCAGGCCTCTGCCGTCGCGGCGAGTTGTCGTCAAATGGGGAATCGTTCGCGCTTAAACTTATCGAATCGTTGCTGTCACAGCCTGCTAACATTGAGGAAGAATCGCTGATTTTCGATGCTCCCTTCGACATGGTGCTCTCACAGCGATTCACATTTCGCACAGCGTGACACGGCAGCAGGCGCATGCGGCTCGATAGCCGTGTGGTCATCACTGACGTTAAGCAAACCAGCTCTCCGGGACGAGCTCGGGAGTTTCGATTTCGATTAAGGCTTTTTGCTTATTTAAAGTTATCGATTGCGTAATGTAAAAAAAAAGAACTTGCGTACTTGTATGGAAAGTATTCAGCAATATAAATCAACCTTTAACTCACTGCGGGCAGAAAATCGCCGCAGATAGCCTTTAACTGTAAAGGAAAAATTCAGAGGGGGGCACTTAGTTGACCTAAAGTGCGGTGAGGCGAAAGCCTTAAGCGCGGTGTTGCTGCTTTTGTCACTGATGTGTGGTTAAGATGTTAAGCTTCGCCTATGAGAGTGAAACGCGACAGCGTCTTACAACGCTGCCAGGGAGTCCATAGAACGCCATCGCCCGTTCGGTTCTACACCTTGCTTGTTGGTAAATTGGTTTTTGAGGAAAGGAAATGTATCCGTTTCGCATACCTCGGTGTACACCTGAACCTCGGCGTAACGGGAAGGGAGGAAGATAGGAGTGAACGAAGACACCGTATTCACTAGAAGCGCCTTTGTTCATTCCAAACTGTCGAGCTTGCATGGCGGAGTGGTTGCTTGTTTCGCACTCCTGAGGCCGGGGTTCGATTCCCGAACTCGACCAATTTCCTACTCGGTTTTATTTATTTGTCTGGCCTGACTACAATTGTTAATTAGACTAATTGGTTAATTAGGCAGTTAACTAAACTCATTCCATCACTTGGAGCATCACTATACGATCCCTTTAATTGGTTGCATGGTTACTAGCCAAAGTACAATTGGCCCCGTTTGAAATTCGCGCAGTGTGACGTCACCCCCATTTCGACCAATTGAAAAGCATGACATTTCTGCTTACAACGACAAGGCATTAAAGGCTTCCGCCTTAATATTATTTTCTCCCATTAAGGTTTTTGCTGTTACTCTACCATAGTCCCCCCCCCCCCCCCCGCACGAGCTACGACGAGTACGAGGCAGAAGACAAAGAGGAATGGCACGTAGTTTTCGTTCCATTCCCGTTTGCACCTCCTAGCATAGGACTCTTCGCAGAGAGAACGTGACGTACGTGGCACTCTTTCGGCAGGAAACTTGGCGACCCCATCTTCGATCCCCCAAGGTGTGTCGGCTGGTCCCAGGGTCATCTTCTTGGCACCACGGGCACGGCCTTCGTCCCTTGCGTCGGCATTAACTTCTGGCGAAAGGAACGTGCAAATCTGCGCCCGCGCTACGTCTTCCTTTTGACGGCAGCGGATCGTCGACATATTCAAGCCCCTCGTCGGCTTGGTTCGACACTCCGTCTAGGCTCTCTCGGAGCTCTACTCCAGGGACGGTCATCACCACCACTTTCCAGGCCGAGGGTAGCCGTTGCTTTGGAGACTTCACAAGTCATTGATCGAGTTCTATCGCATAAATTTCTCGGAGTTTATTTCCACGAAAATTTTGATTGGTCTGTTCATACAAACCATGTGCGCACTAAAATATCGCGTTCTATTGGCTTACTTTGCAAGTTAAGGCCACTAATTCCAATCTGGCTTTTTATACAACTTTACTACTCATTAATTCAATCACATATTCATTACTGCCTGCTCGTATGGGGAACTACAACCAAAACCAACTTGGACAGCATCCATGTGCTACAGAAAAGGGCTTTAAGGCTCATAGAGCGAACATCCGGGCTCTGTCATTCAGCACCGCTATTCAGGAAACATAAGCTCCTAACCGTTCGAAATATACTGCATCAAAAACTAGCCCTCACAATATATAGTAACATGAAGACCAACCATGGGCGTCCGGAGGGGGGGGCAAGGGGGGGCGGCTGCACCCCCCTGGAAAATCACTCACTCGAACCGTGAGTGATGGCCGCACGCCAGGGGCGGTGGTGCGCTCAGTCAAAAGGGTAAAAGCAGCCCCGCATGGTCACATCTGCGAAATGCCGCGTCCGGGCGTGCGTCGTTCCGCCGTTTTCAGACCACGCCATCGTTAGCTCTACTGAAGGGCGACCTGTTCCAGACATACAGCGGCACCGGCGAGCATGTGTTTCGAGCCGCCTTGAGATGGGTGTCTGTTTCTTTGATCTCTAGAGAGATAGCGACACGGAGGCAGACAGTGCACGGGGCATCTTGTTTTCGCCTATCGTTACGCCGGTCACTGATGAATTCTTAAGGAGGGAAGGTAAAATCAGCCGTGTCCACCCCCGCTTTGTCGGGCTGCTCAGGGGCAAGCGGGCGATGAGTTGGCGCCGCCGCCGCTCGCTGTCTCCTCCGATCCACGGGTAGCGCAGTTCGGTAGAAGCGCCGCTTTCAGAATCTCCGGCAAAGGGGATTAGCTGCTTTTGTTCACGGCGACGCAGTCTCCCGAGGCGCCCCCACACCAGCGTTCTTTGCGTCTTCTGCGAAAACCAGCGCCTTTGGTCAACGCAGCCCGATGGTGCCTGCCTGGCTCGCCTGTCACCTCTGGCTGGGCCTCAAATCACAACAGCGCCCATGTACTGTGCGTGTCAGTGCATGGTAAAGAGACCCAGGTGGTCGACATTACCCGGAACTCTGTACTACTCCATCCCTCATAGCCTGAGTCGTTTTGGGGCTCTGAACCCCATAAAAACACAAAAACAAATTTTCCGACTGGAGTGGCGAGTGTCCCTTCCCCTCGGAAGTTGCGCGGCGTTCCTTTCACCCCCAAAGTGCGCATTCGGGGATACTGCGGCAAGTAAGCCCTTGCACGTGTGCGCGCCTCTGTGTTTGTGCTTGGGTGTTTTTAGTGGCCGGTTGTCAGCGAAGCTGAGAACAACCAAGACAGCGGACGAGAAAACGACGAGCGGAGAGCAGTGTGTGTGCGGTTGCTCGACTGTGCGGATGCGCAAGCAAGATGGAGCGAGGTGTATGAAGCTGCGAGCGTGCATTTATCTTGTAAATAAGTTTTCGTTGTATATATAGTCATCTTTTGTTTTCAACGTACGCGTTCAACAGTTTTTCCAATCAATGTGTATGATGAGTGTGCACCGAGAGCGTGTAATGAAGCACAGAAGTGAATTTATCACACGTGTAATTACGCAATTCGCCCAGAAAAATCCGAGGCGCCTACAGTTGCTGTTCAAGGAAGACTGACTGAGTGACTGTAGTTGCGTGTTTGTGAACATATTGTGCTGTGTGCTGGTCATCAATCCGGGTGAGTCGAGAACCCGTATGCAGCAAGACTGAGCACTCTTCTCCACGAAGTGATATAGCATCTTTTTGCATTTTTATTAATTTTAGTTGTTTCTTCGTTGATAAACTCCAATGTACCTCTCCTAGCCGCGCTTTAATTTGCTGTTTGTAATTTTTCTTTCATGTGTGCATTTTGTTTAATTTTTATTTATATATAAATAAATAAATTTACTCCGCAAATAGCGCCTTTCTGCTACGAACATACCCCCCCCCCCCCCCCCGGGGCACCAACGGGGCCCCCCCCCTGCAAAAAATTCTGCGGACGCCCTTGAGACCAACCCTGCCACCTTCTCCAAGCAATACCTCGAGAAAAATCACTCCCACAACTTACGAAATAATGCGTGCAGAAAAACAAAGCTGCGAACAAATTACGGTACCCAAATACTATCTTATTGTATACCAGAGTTCTTAAACAAACATCCTTTTATCAGACAAATGTTAGACGAGAATACCGCAACCATTGCTTTTAAGAACACTCTCCTTGATTATTTACTGTCACTGCAAACTTAGACTGATAGCGTTTTTTTTTGTTTTTTTTTTGTGATGAAAACTCTGTGCATATTTGCTTGCCTTTTAAGTTTTTAGACTTGTGCTTTATGCCGTTTTAAGAAACATGTTAAAGAAGTTTTCCTTTTTTTTTCTCAGAATGCCTTTTCACATGTATAATGTGCTCTTTAAATAAGATGTTATAGTCCTCTTTGAATCTTCCTCTGTGTGCTGTGCCGGTGCTCGCACTGCATTGTCTGAACAAGTGTCAACTTCTGGGAGGGGGGGGGGGGATGGGGGGGATGGCGCTTTGTCAGGCATCTCACTGCCTTTTCGCCATTCTCCCAGACACTTGTACCTGTCTGAATAAACTTCTTATCTTATCTTATCTTATCTTATCTAGAAGCCATCCCTGCCTCGAAGATCAGTCAGCCATGTTCCCGGCGCCCACAACGGTAATTGATTTTCTTACCCTTTTCATTCCAGCTGGGGTGCGTGGATGATACGTATACATATATATAATTCTCGAGTACTGCGGATTATCAACCTCGATCGACAGGGGTTAATTTAGAGAGAACATCACGCTGGGCGAGTTGTGCATGACTATTGATAAGCTATTAGGCTACTGATCGTGGTTAATGTTCCCGACGGCACTGCTTACTTCCCTACAGCCAAATTTTTGGAATGTGGTCTACAAAGCACCTTACCAGTGCCGGTGTAGATTTCTGCGCAACCTTTGGAGTGGCAGTCGTATTTGCACTCTGAAACTGCTGCTGATTCTTGGTATCGAGATAATGCTTGCTATGATTTTTCCTTGGAAAATTCCACCTTTTCTTTCTTTAAGAGAGAAAGTTAATTTTAATGAGGAAGAAGGCGGAGCGGTCGGCAGAGTCACAAGGGGAAAAGTGGAATTGCAGGCAAGATAGAGGCAGAAACGGAAGGTGGTGAAATATCCACGCGCACACTGGCCGGAACTTGTCTCTGGCGGAGATTCTAACGCACAGCAGTTCCGTAAATGCTGAGTTTCCACCGCAGCATATATGGTGTCGACGCTAACTTTAGCCAAGGGTTAAAAAATAAAATATTTGAGGTTGACCAGGGAAACCACTTACTTAAATCTACCAACCGGCTTGCGCATCATAGGCAATTTTTTGTTTTGGAATTAATTAATTAGCAATTTAGATAATTTTTCTAAACGCGTAAATATTAACTTCAGACAGAAAATGTGAACAGAAAAGTTGAAGAGCACCTTCAGAAACCACCATTCCATTTATTTGCGGTAAAGAAAACCTCACGTGTATCTTTTTTCCGAGCTCCAAAGAAAGCCCGCGAAATACAAAAAAAAAAAAAAAATCGCGTGACTAGCGCATTCGCGTGCCACGATTGTGCTGCTCTCAAACGTGGCTTGAGTGAACGAAATCAGCTGTTGGCAGGGCGCGACGACCTCAATGTGCCGGCAGGCCGATATGTCAACGGTGGTTGCGGCGCCCGCGCGAGGCAAGTCTCCAAGCGGGACGATGCAAGCGGCAGCGAACGCGCCGCGCATTGTGAGCTATGATCGACATCGTGAAGGCTTTGTACCCGAGCATTTTTCTGTCCACATCGCATTGCTGATGCATGTTTTTGGTGATAGGGCGGACGGTTAAGTGTTCGTGCACGTATCTTGGAATTGGCAAGCTGTAAGGTGTGCGCGCGTATATTACCGTATTTACTCGCATAATAGGCGCATAATTGGCGTCTGCTAGCAAACGTGTGAATACAGTATTGATCACAGTGCGAAGTTCGGGGTGCGCCTGTTATGCGCGGAAAAAAAAAACTGGTTTTTCACGACCGAACTGGGGGTGCGCCTATTATGCGAGTAAATACGGTATCCCCACTCGTTGCGCATTGCGCGAGCCGCAGTCGCGATGGGAAACTCTTCTCCGCGTTTATGACATCGAGTAACGCTGATTTCTTTAAGCATTTTCAGTGTGATTTCATGTGCGTTTATTTCTTATTTTGGTTTTTGTTCTGCACTGTCCTTTCCATTCTTGCGAAAGCTACATGTAATGAAAACCTGGATGTAACGAAAAACCTTGGACTTTTTTGAATTTCGTTATACCAGGTTTATGCACATGCCGTAGTGCACATCTATGCAGCAATTTTTTTTGCTTATGGTTTCCATTACCGTATTCAGAGGACACCACCTCATCCTTTACCCATTGTATAGCATTGACCGGAGTTCTCCCACCCAGGTACTGACGACCTGTTCTGTGCAGACTACTTGCTAAAGTGCCCCGACGTGTTCTCCTATCGCTGGCTGAGCTGAACCATTTCGTCAAATGAGGAACACGATGGCAGGTTGGCAGATAGATAATAACCGAATAAACTCGTGTCAGGGCCGCACTTTTATTTTATTTAAATTCGGTTGTTAAGTTTGAAGGTGCAGGCGATCTATTATATATTTGAAAACAGGGATTATTACAAGAGATTATATGGTAGACTTCCCCATGTTGTTGCTTTGCAGTTGTTTGGTAACGGGAACTTGTCGATACAACAGGTTCACACTTTATTGTTCTGCAAATCTCATTACCTCGCTGCAGACTGCTGCTGCCTCTAGAGATTCAGTGCATGATATGTTACTTTCTGGTGATGTTGGCTTGGTGCCTTTGTGCATGTTTTGATGGTGTTAGAGCAAAGATATGCAAGCTGCTTTTGTATGTATTTGTCAATGGTGTTAACGTGAAGTACGTTTGCTGTAGTTTAACGGGAGTCACCATGCAGGCGGTCTACCATTAGGTGCATGCTTGTGTGCTCCCTGTGCTCCACGGGAGCAAGATGACTTCATATCTCTGAAAATTTCTGCAGAATGGTCACGGTGTGCTGAGCGACCGCAGCAGCAGCTCTGCAAGCAGCTCTACAGGGGAGCCGGGCCCAATCGCCGACTATGTCGATGTGTTCGTGACCTGTGTCACAAGTACTGACAACGTGTTCTTCAGGTTCATCGACTACGACGTAAGTGTAATTTGGAGTTCTCTCTGTAGTTGATGTTGATCTGAACTGTACGTAACACTGCCGAAAAGGGTTGCTACGGGCTTTATTTTACGATAAATGTAAAGGACTGGGTGGTGGTCCGGGTTGCTGGGTACTGAAGGTGCAGTTTGGCCTTCAGGCCTGCTTGCTCGTCATGTGAAAGTGTGTTATTTTTACCCCAAGCTTGGATCTTGCAGTGTGCTTGAGCAAGACTTGTGTGGTGTGTTTACCCATGATGCGCAGGAGTCGCCACTGGCATTGCAGTGTTTTGCCTCTCAAAGGTCAACAGACAGCCATTCGGTGTCGCAAAGAGCATGTGCATTGTGTTAATCTGCTGTTGTTGGGCAGGCGCAGTACAACCAGCTTCTGGAAGACATGGCTGCCTTCTACAATGGCCCTGCGGGAACAGCAGCCATCCGGGGCAGCGTCGAAGTTGGTGAGGGGAAGCTATGCGTCACATTGCACGAGGGGTGCTGGCTGCGAGTGCAGGCTGTCGCTCTCCACGATGAAGGAGAGAGGGTGAGAGAGCTTCTCTTGGGCAGCTTGGCTGCTCTTCTCTGTTGTTCCTTAAAGATGTGCTGAAGAAAGGCCCCCCTCCACCATCTCTCTCTCTTCCTCAAGATTGCAGCTGCAGGCACCTTAACAATTTGATTGCAAACCCAAAGCAGGTGTGTTCTTCTTCGTTGGCTGTGTTTCATATGGTGCCGTGCCACTACATTGGGGTTCCTTTTGTTATAATTAATGGCTTGCTTTGTGTTACGAGGACTGCTCTTCAGTAAAATTCTAGAGAAGGCTTAAATTTTAATTCTTGATCAGTACACTGAAATTTTAGTTTTTAACCTCTGAGCACCATTTATTGAAATATTTCTCTGGTTTTGCTACTTCTAGTTACCGAGCACTTAGTACTTTCCTGTAGCAAATTTGTGCAGGAAGCTTGTCAGCATATGTGCAGCTGCAGTGCAGTTGGAAGTTGAACTGTTCACATGAGCGCCATGCGTCAAGACGACAAAAAAAAGAAGGAAGCTATTTTGGCTGCTAATAGGCTTGGGCAACATGCTCGTAGCTTTCAATTATAAAAGTGTCACTTGGAGTCAATGTTAGTGTAGGAGTACGTCAGTACATAAGACTGACCCTTGCTATTTGTCTGTTGTAAAGAGGTTGTAAACTGAATTTAGAATCTGCACAAAGAAAAAAAGTGCTCCCCGAAGATTTCAGAATTGTGACTTCACTAATAAATTTTCTAAGACCTGCTCCCCCTTTCGTTCATGTTTCTTGTTCTCATCATCATTTGCTCATGCTCACTGGTGGCGCTCAGTTTACAAGCCAGCTGTGTTGACCTTACTAGCCCAAAGCAGGCATGGCACCCCATGTTGGAGATGAAAATTGCTATAAGTCTACAAGACTGTTGCATTCCTTCCTGGAAGCAGCACTTCACTGCTTTCAAAAGAATTCCCTGGAGCAACAGTCATTGAACATACTGGAGCATTTCAATGGGAGGTTTCATAGTTTAGCTGAAAAAATTATTTGAAAGTGATCTTCACTCAAGCGCCATTTTCCTGCTCTACAAGACATCCTTTACTGCTTTTTTTTTTCATAGCTGGCTTGTCGTGAGTGAAAAATGTGGTCATGGTGTTTTTCTTAAACAGGGCAGCGCTTAAACGAGTGTTGGACTGGTTGACATTCCGCTCGTCTCGGGTTGCAGGTCGAGTGCTATTTCGTTGATGAGGGCATCACCAGCTTCCTTACACCAGGAGCCTTGTTGGAGCTGGACGCTGCCTTTGCCCTGCTTCCTTATCAGGTGAGGGTAATGCACGTGGTGACAGTGTCTCTCTCGGTGAGTTGAGCTCAAAGGGGACTGAAAATATGTTTGAATGTTGCAAGGTTGCAATTTGCAAGAGCCTTTTCAAACCTTTTGCAGTTCGCAGGACCAAAGCATCAGGTGTATTGCACGCATCAGACTGGGTTGTTGGGAAAGCCTTTGGTTCCGCCCTTGGAGGGCTTTTTGGGTTCCCCTAGCACTCGTATACATGCATACCTCAACCCTTGCCTTTCCTTCACCTACTTTATTTCGGGGCTGATTGTTTTGAAATTGCTCATAGTAAACTGTTGCAGTGTACAGCCAGTCACTGAATTTGGGCATTTGTTGAGGGGCCATGCAGCTCTGTGTTCGTTAAACAGAAAGGGATGGAAGCCAGGAAGACGGGGTTCCCTAAGGCCAAAAAAGATTCAGAACGCCTGGCATGTAAAAAGCTTTATTTACGGGACACCCTTTCGTGTTTGACTTGCCGTCGAATTTTCAGTTACGATGTTTAACTACAGTTAGAGCATCTGGTGGTCAAACATCTCTGGTGTGGCTATTGCTGCTAAAAAGAATAAGGAACCAACTACATTGTGTGTTCGGAATTTACTGTCTGTCTTCTTAAATGATGTGCTCTATGAGCTAGCTCTGAGAGGCCGACCTTTGTGTGAGAGAGGGATTTTGTGCTGACGTTGGGTGGTGGTGAGAAAAGCTTTGACATTCTGCCATGTTCTCTTTGTTGCTTGCAGGCAATGCCGTGCCGACTTGATGGGCTTGTTGAGTATGCCGACTGTGACGGTGTTGCTGACATACTCAGTGATGTGCTCCTGGGAAAGACTCTGGTGGCAGAGATCATAAATATGTGAGCCAGGGACTGTGGGCAGTGCAGGCTTCCTGTTCATGCATTCATTTGTGCATGCATCTGTGCATGTGTTTGTTATTTACATAGGCATGTGACCTCTGTGCTTTGTGCATGTGTTTGTTGTTTACATAGACATGTGACCTCTGTGTGCTACGATAGCTTTAAAAAAATAAATCTTTACTGTTGTGGTGTTCGCTGTTAAGTTTCCAGAAGCAATCAGATTGCGGGATGTACTGTGTATTGTTGGCTTTATGGCAAGGAGGAAAGGGGGGGTGGGAATAAGGTGTTGGACCAAAAATATTTATCAATGAATGCACTGTTGCTTCAACGAACATGCATCGGAGATTCGAAATTATGCCATCTCATACCTAGACTTCTGCGAATATTCAGTAACTTCGAATATTCGGTCAAATAACAAAGCATTCAATATTTTATTCAGTTCGAATCTTTGGGGGTTCTTAAAGTATTCATCTCGAGCCACTGTTTCTTGAACTCTTGCCTCGCGTGGTTTCAGTTTAGTCTACCATCCTCCGGGATCCCACCGCGGCGCACACAGGCCTACATATTAATCCTAAGCAAGTCATTGTGCAGTTATGCAGTGTGTTGTAACATTATTGTGATGAGATTGCAAGAAATTTTACTGCAGGGAGCTTGATAATTTGTATGCTGTATGTTTTTCTTTGTACAGTTAAACCTGGTTGTGACTAAACTGAAGAGAGTCCAAAATTTTTCGTTACATTCAAGTTTTTGTTGCATGCTGTTTTCGCGAGAAGAGTCTAAATCAAATCAAATCAAGTTTATTTCATAGTTACAGTACATGGTTATTGGGTATATATACATCAGGAGGCCCAAAAGTCGAAACTGCAAATAGGGCCTCCTATGGCTACATGAACATAGTACATAAACCGGCGCATGCGCAACAATCCGAGGTAAAAAAAAAGAAAAACGAAAGGGAAATAAACAGACAAAAAGGAAAAGTGTACAGCAAATGAATGTTACATAGTGATTGCAAACACAACAATGTTATTAAACATCTAAGGATTCAAACAAGTGGTGTTTTAACATTTTTTTGAATTTGTACATTGGGGATTTCAGTGAAGGGAGCAAATTATTCCAAGCGGAGGTGGCAAAGAACGATGTAGTTTGCTTTCCATAATTAGTCCATACTTTTGGCAACAATAAATTGTTTGACAAAGCAAAACGCGTGACGTTATTATTAGTAATTATATTTTCAGGGATAAAATTAATGCATATATGCTTATTCATAACTTTGAAAAGAAAAACCAGGACCTGAAATTTGTGTAGATGTTCAAGGGGCAACACATGTAGTGAATAGAACAAAGGTGCAGACGGCTGGGTATAGGAAGAGAAAGTGATGATTCTAAGTGCTTGTTTTTGCATAGAAATGAGTATAGAAAGATGAATTCTGTATGTGCTACCCCATGAAGTGATACAGTAATTAATATGGGAGTGTATGAATGCGTAATAGGTTGAAAGCAACGTATGTAAGCTAAAGAACGGCCTTGTTCTGATAAGAGCCCTTATTCCGAAACGAACTTTATTAACAATGCAGGCAACATTATGATTAAACTTTAGGTTTGAGTCAACAATCACACCTAGAAATGTAGCAGAATGTGTTTGCAGTATGGAAACATTGTTGATAGATATTGATAAGTGTGGAGTAATTTTTCCTTCAGGGGCGTGAAATGCCACAAAATTGGTTTTAGACGGACTAATTTTAATACAGTTAGCGTGACTCGTTTTCTAAGGATAGCAGCAATGAGTCAAGATTTGTGGTTAATTCAGAAGACGTGTTACCAGTAGCCATGATGGTTGTGTTGTCAGCGTACAAGAGACATTTGGTTGTATTTAAGTAAGTCTGAAGGTCATTAATATAGGTTAGAAAAAGGAGGGGACCTAGAATTGAACCTTGGGGCACTCCTTTATTAATTAGTCTATGAGATGACAATACACCTTCAATACACACACTCTGGTACCTGTCGGATAAATAACTTTTGATCAGGTTCAACGCCGGGCCTGTAATACCATAGCTTTCAAGTTTAGAAAAAAGAATGTAATGATTAATATTATCGAAGGCTTTGGTATAGTCTATGAAGACAGCGCCGGCTATCATACCGCTGCCAAGTTGTGTTTTGATCCAGTCAAAAAAATATAAGAGGGCACTTTCCATTGAATGACCACATCTGAAACCGAATTGAAAAGGAGACAAGATATTAAATTTGGCGTAATAGGAATGTATTTGTATTTCTAGTAACTTTTCTACAACCTTGCTTAAGAAGGGAAGTATAGAAATAGGGCGGTAATTCTGCATTTGTGATCGGTCGCCTTTCTTAAATATTGGAACTATCTTAGCCCATTTTAATTAAGAAGGGAAAACTCCTGTTTCAAAAATGACATTGATAACGTGACAGAGAGGCTCGCAAATAAGGTGCTTGACACTTTTAATATGGGAAGAATGTATACTGTCTAATGCAGCACCTGTGTTATTTAGGTTGCTTATTACACCTAAAACTTCCTGAGGCGTGCATGCTCTTAGAAAGAAGGACTGCGGCTGATGTGATAAAACAGGAACTTCAATGCTTTGAACTGTTTCAGAGGAGGAAAAATATTCACAAAATGCATCGCTATCGGTAAGGGGTCACGCAGAGCTGAATCATCTTTCTCAATAGTCTTAATAGATTGTTGACTAGGTCTCGTGTTTATGAATTGATTGATCAGTTCCCACTTTCTTTTCGCATTACTACTGCATTCGATAAGCTTGGTTTCAAAAAACTTTTTTTTGCATTTTTAAGAGACTGGTTTATTTGTTCAGATAGAATCTTGTAGCGATGTAAAAGATGCATATTAAACGGTTGTTGTTTTGTTTTTCTATATAAGTTCTCTTTTTTCCTCAGGGATTCCAGTATATGTGGGAAAACCCAGGGGCAGCGAGGTGCGCGATACCTTTTGGTCGTTATGTCTTGTACAGGATGTAACTGCAGCTGTTATAAGACTTGAGAACATATCAATGGCCTGCTCAACATCTGAGCTTGAAAAAATTGCTGAGAAATCTGCCCGTGCTATTTCATCACTGTAAGCCTGCATATCTAGTTTTGTCTGAACATAATTAGTTTTGTAGTTATGATGGGAGTCAAAGTAAAAAAACACCAGATAGTGGTCAGTGATGTTGACCTCTGCTACGTCAACATTCGGCGAAAGCTCAACATTAGATAGAATAGTGTCCAACAAAGAATATGGATTATGCGGCATGCATTGGGTCGGTATGTTTACAAGAGACTGAAAGCCAAATCCACTAAAGCAGTTAATGAACTCTTCATAACCTGGGCATGTACCATCAAGTAAATTAATATTGAAGTCACCCAATATTAGCGCGTTCTTGTTTTCGATAGATATTTTTTCAAGCGTAGCGGAGAAAGAGTCGCAAATGTGAACAGTTGAACAGGAAGGGGAGCGATAAACAGTGCCCACGATTATTTTCTTTTTGTTGTACTGAGGCAAAAATTTTCAATGTCCAGCCACAAGGACTCACACTTATTCACGTTATTGCTTAAATCATCCCACCTGTTGTATGAGAGGGAAGATGAGACGTACATGGCAACGCCCCTGTGGGGACTGCTACTGCGATGGAGAAATTCAGCATTGTAACCTTGTAAGCAGAACAGTTTTTCGTCTTGTGGGTGAAGCCAAGTTCCGAAAAACAGATGTTTGAAAAGTGATGGTTTGTTAACAGCAGGAAGGTAGCAACGTCATCGAAATGCTTCCTTAGGCTCCGGACATTAAAATGTAGAGCCAAAGTAAAATTGTTTCTGCCTAGTTTATTTGCCAAATCTGAAGTTGAAAAATAATGCATTTACTCGATGGCTAATGCGGTTGAAGTTTCAGAAAAAGCCTGCAAATCCTTCTCGGATGTTATCCTGAACACAGCACTGTCTGTTGACTGACGGGCTCTGATGACACAGTTGTTTGTCCAAAGGAACATTCATTTTTTTCTTTCTTTAGTTTCAGCACCGCTGCAAACAACCTTTTGTTAGATGGTGTGAGGTGTTCATTTACGTACACAACATTTTCAGGCAGTGCCAAGTAGCCAAGACTTTTCGTTGTCAGCCGCGTCTTCTGAGCCTTAGTGAAGAACTCATTTCGCTTTTCCCGGGAACGAAAACGTGCTATCAGATTCTTCTCATCAGAACGTGTAGGAACCCGATGCACAACTTCAAAATCCTCAGTCCCAACAACACAGCTGACCTCGTCGCTCACTTTCTGCGTTATCTGGATGCAGTCCTCGCCTTGTGTTAAAGGGATGCCCTTTATTTCTAGATTGTTAAGACGGGAATACTGCTCCAGCTCAGCCACACAGTGAGTGAGTTGCTTGTTGCTTTCAGCAAGCGTTTTGCACTGGGCGTCGATGTCAGCTCGCGCGGTATTTAGTTCTTCAAATGTTTGATTCACAAAAGTCATGCTTGACCTGAAACTTTCGATCTCATCCTTTAATGCGTCAAATTCGCTTTTCGAATGCTGAGCTAATTCTGTTTTTGAATCGTTGATGGCTTGAACCATTTCTTTCATTCTTTTTTCAAACATTTGCTTGAATTCTTCAAGTTCTTTTGCAAGAGACGCAACAGTCATTGTGCACAAACGATTCGAGAGCTGCTTTTTGTGAAAAAGATAGGACAGTCACAGTGTCCCTGCAGAAAACAAAGGGCTTGCTTAGCTGCTGCACGGGTAGCGTTGCCTGCAGCCTCGAATCGCCTGTGCAGCAATGATGGCTCGGTGATTCCTGCGACAGCTTATATCATCAGGCCTGCCGCAGAAGGGTGCTGCTGTGGTGCCAGGATCCGTGCTTCGTTCAGGATGACCATGTAAATGTAGATGCGCATGTGCCAGGTAGCGATCTGCAGATAACAAGGGGCTTGCTTACCTGCTGCATGGGTAGCGTTGCCTGCAGCCCCCAATCGCCTGTGCAGCACTGATGAAAGTACATTGCAGAAGGGAAACTAAAGTAAGAAATAAATGAAGAGAAATCACCTCGAAAGCGTGTACTGAAAACAGCATTACTCGATGTCATCAACGCAGAAAAACGCTTGGGATCACCGCCGCCACCGCTGCAACTTGCGCAACGCCGCTACAATTGGGGTGGTGGTGGTAGTGAAAACTTTTATTTTGTAAAATAGAGTTTGGGAACCACAGAGAGGCCCCGCTACATGGTCGGCGTCCCTAGTCCGGGACACCGCATGACGAGGCCCCGTCTCTCGCCCGTTTCACCAGAGCCCTTTGGAACTCAAGCGAGGAGCAGTTGAGGAGGGCAGTCTCCCATGCCTCTCTGGAAGGGGTAAGGGAAGGGGGGAGGTGAGGATTTTGAGTACATGCCCACACCATGTGGAAGATATCACAGGTCTCCCCACAGTGCGGGCATCGCCCATCCGTGTTAGGATCGTAATGTTTTATGATTGCAGGACAGAGTAGAGTACCTAGCTGCCTGCAGGTGTCTTACTCAGCCCCTTTGCAGGGGCCGGGAAAAGGCGGTGGTTGTCGCTATAATGCGTTATTATTTCCCTGAATCGCAGCAGCGGCAGGCGGGGATGCCGCGCGGCTGAGAACACGCGCGTTCGAACCACCGCTGTAGACCAACCATGGAGGCATGTGCTTCTACCCGCATGCTCCTTCTCTTGCTCTTTCCCTCACTGTTACTCCAGGAAACCGACTGCGCTCTCCGCTGTTCTAGCACCTGACGTGTGGGAGCTATTGCGCCGGAATCGCGCGAGCAACCGTGCGACGGCAATGGTCGCGCACCGCTGGTGTCATTTCCTTTTTGCTGTGCCCCATTATTTTTCGCTGCTTTTGAGCATGAACTGGTGTAATGCCACGTGTTATGACTTTTGAAAGAGAAAAGAGAACGCGGCGCGTTGTGCCAACTACGGTCGCTCGTTGCGATCTGCGTTCCTCTCATGTCAGCTTGTGCTTTATCGTCACGAAACTTTTGCGCGATTCTACTAAACTCAGCATTAGCTGACATATAGATGGCGTAGCCACTTTTTTACTTCAAGGTCAACAGCCACGACCCCCTCGTTACATGGAGGTCTCAAATCCACGCTCTTCAATGTGGGCAGCATTGGGGAATTGAGCAACTTTGTAATATCGAGGAGTTCGCTATATGGAGGTTTGTTACATCCAGGTTTAACTGTAGCAAAGAATGCAATAAAGGTAAAATTATCCTGCAGTCACTGAATTCCAGTTATGGGGCTTTATAGTCTCCACTTCAGAAATGGGATCCACAACTAGCCTCTGGCTAAGGATCCTTGAGTGTCTTCATGTAATTACATGTGCGCTTCGAAATAAAAAGAAAGAAAGAAAGAATGGGAGAAGAGAAGCTCCTTTTCCAGCCGGTAGTGGAGATATCTGGGTTACTTTTTAAAATCTTTTGTACCTTTAAAAAAGTTTCTTTTTTAGTGAAAGGGGCCTCTTTTTTCTGTTGGCACCAGTATATGTATTGATACAGGTCAACTTGAGTTTGTGCTCAGCATCTCTTTATAGGGGGAAGAGGGTCTTAGAAATTAATTTTTATTAATGAAGTCACAACTATGAAACCTTAGGGGAACATGCATCTTTGCATGCTGATTCCAAATATGTAATTTAATATGCAATACGTCAAGTAGTTTTTGCCAAGGGTTCGAAAGAAGTTTTTCTGCAGGGAACTTGTTAGATTGCATGCCATTGGTTTCTTTTGACATTAAGCTATGTAATAAGGGTAAAGTTATCCTGCCCCTTATAGAAGGTGAGTTATAGGATATTGAAATCATCAGTTTCTTCCCGTTTGTAAATTGGCAAATTCAAAACCTTGTAACTCAACTGCTATCATAGGAAGGATAATAATTTTACCCTTACTACATAGCTTGATGTCAACACCAGCTAAAGCATGCGTCTTAGCAAGTTTACTGCAGCAAAATTTTTGAAAGCTGTCGGCAAAAAGTTACATAACATATATTATAAATGCACAGGAACTCGTTTTACATAAAATTAAATTACTTATTTGGAATTAGCATGCAAAAGTAGGTGCTTCTTGAAGATTCCATTATTGTGTAGAATGTGTTGTCGGGCTAGTTGGTTCAATACTTCAGACATGGCAGTTGCGTGAAACACACACAAGACAGGTTACGGGACGAGCGCAAACTTACAACTGATTTGAAGGAACATATAAAGATGGGCCCGCTGAAGAAGAAATATGATTAAGTAGAACGTGTTGTCGGGCTAGTTGGTTCAATACTTCAGACATGGCAGTTGCGCGAAACACACACACACAAGACAGGTTACGGGACGAGCGCAAATTTACAACTCTATAAAGATGGGCCCGCTGAAGAAGAAATATGATTAAGTAGAACGTGTTGTCGGGCTAGTTGGTTCAATACTTCAGACATGGCAGTTGCGCGAATCACACACACACAAGACAGGTTACGGGACGAGCGCAAACTTACAACTCTGAGTTATCGCTAACAACGGGGGAGGGATCAAATTTGGCAAAGCATTGCCTGTCCTGCAGTCACTGTCGGCCATGGCTTAATGAGATTAGAGTTCTGGGCAAAAGTCGAGATTCAATTGCACGTGAACTGATGGAAGCGTATTTCATAAAGAAAAGAGGACAAGCATGTATCAGTGATTCTTCGGTTGCACTGTACAATAGTGAGGTAGCCTTTCTCGATAAGACGATGTAAGTTCAGACCTTGGTATGCTACTGATTGCCACATGATGAGTTGTAAGTTTGCGCTCGTCCCGTAACCTGTCTTGTGTGTGTGTGTTTCGCGCAACTGCCATGTCTGATCCATTATTGTGAATTTAAAATTCTTTATCTAAGACCAGCTTCCTCCTTAAGCCTTAAATTTTGAGGGTGTGCACAGGTCCCTGAAACCCTTGGAAACCCTTGATTTTGAAAACTCGATTTTCAAGGCCCTTGAAAGTACTTTTTTTTAACACTTGAAAGTACTTGGTTGAAAACTTTTGTTCCAAAGACGGAAATTGCGATTTACGCTAAAAAAGCTCGCGAAACTCGTGAAAAAAGATAATTCTTTATTTTCTCGGCATGTATACTTCAACTTGATGTTTAAAAAAAAATTCTGGGAAATTTCTCAACTTTGGTAAATGCGCATTGTGGCTGGGTACATTGAGGTGGTGTAACGGCTGGTCAAAAAGGGGCAGCCGTATTGCCATCACCATCCATTCGGCTTGTTTTGTGTTCCACGTGCATTGGCGGTTGACTAGATGTAAAGAATTCGCACAAACAAGTGAATGCAGCAGTTCTGCAATGCGAAAGAATGCCTGAGAAGTATAAATTTCCAAGTGCATGGCCGAGCCATGGCTTCTGCAAAGATTGGGTGGCACCGGGTCCAACGAATCCGCACGGAGCGAAATGCAAACCATGCGGGAAATCCTTCGACCTGGTTGCCATGGGAGAGTCTGCTTTGAAAGGTCATATGAAGATTGGGAAGAGCAGCGCAAGTATGAAGAGAGCGGTGGCAGGTTCGGTGTGGGAATATTTTAGTGCTAGCACAAACGTGCGAACCAGCAATACACCATCGCAGTCATCTGATGTCGACAGCTCGCGCAAGGTCAATGAGCTCGTGCCAGATGCAGAAATTTGTGGACGCTGAAGTTAATCTCATCCGACTGCTCCTACAAATCATCATGCGAAGCAGGCGCGCTGTTCAAGCGCATGTTTCTTGATAGTGAGATTGCTAAAGGCTTTTCATGCAGTAAAAAGAAATGTGCTTATATGACTTGTCATGGCCTCCGACCTTTTTTTCTCTTAACGCTGCAGCGAGATATAGACTGGTGTGAAAGCTTTGTCGTACTTTTTGATGAGTCTGCAATCAAGTGCCTGCAAGAGAAGCAAATGGATATACACATGATTTTGGGGTTCGCCAAAAAATGTGGTCAGAAGATACTGCACATCTGTGTTTATGGAGCATTTGACGGCCGTCAACATACAAGAAAAAAGTTCAGTTCCCTAGAACTTTTGCCACTGGCGAAGGTTCTTCAGATCTCTTTTGATGGACCCAATCTGAACCTCGAGTTCTTCAAATTGCTGCAATTTCACCTACAGGAAAACTATCAAGTCCAGTGTCTTGACTTGGGTACCTCTGGCCTGCACACAAAACACAGTGCCTACAAAGCAGTCATCACAGCAAATCAGTGGGGACTTGACACTCTTCTTGTCTAGTTTGTGTGCACTATTTGAGGATGCCCCAGCAAGGAGACGGGATTTTTCAGCAGTCACTGGGCAGGCAAAGTTCTGCCTAAGATGTGATGCCCATTGCTGGATTGAGGATGTGGTTGTCGTTGAGAGCTTTGAAAGTGCAGAAATACATAGACTCTACAAGGAAGAAGCAAGCCTGCCAAAGTCTGTCTTTTAAGGACGTTGTTGAATTCGGCCGGGACACAATAGTGGCGGCAAAAGAGGCATCGCAGCAAGTAAGTGGGGACTTGACACTCTTTTTGTCTGGTTCCTCTTAGTGCTGCTGCCACACTGAAACCTTTCTTGATGGAGTATCAAACCAAGAAGCCCATGTTATTTCTTCTGGCAACAGACTTAGAAACGATCGTCAGGAAGTTAATGAAAAAGTTTATGAAGTGCTCAGCATTACGCTCTCCTCAGCAACACTAATTGCCAACTTGCTGTAAATTTATATAGGGGACCCAAAAAATTATGTGCCCCTCGAAGAAGCGGACCTCGGTTACACAGTCGTATAAATCGTGAACAAGAGCGAAGCAAGTGCAAACGATGTATTTCAGTTCAGGATGGAATGCAAGCAGTTCCTAGTCGGTGGCAAAGAAGGTCCTTGAGAAGAGCCCCTTGAGGTTTCAAGTGGTTGGAGGTCTTTCTTTGCTCGACCCATTTTAAATGTGCTGCAGGCCTGATGAGTGCCTGGCAGGCCTCAAGACAGTGTTAGAAGCCCTTACACGGACCAGCAGCGAGACATGGTACTTGCAGAATACACTGAGCTGTTGCAGGAGCAGAATCATCTTCTGTGGCTTTGGAAGAAAGCCACGCATTTAGACACACTTTTTAGTGAGCTTTTGAAGTTCACTGCTTATGTAGAACTGTGGAAGATTGTAAAATTTGTTGCTTGTGTTGAGCCATGATGCGAGGCTTCAGCGTTAACAGACAGATCTGCGTAGAGAACTTGAAAAAGGCCTGCATTACACCTCGCAACGAATTGTGTGTGATGCAGTGGAAAATTGCCATCACAAGAGATTTGAGGAAGTCCGTATTAGCTGCAAGGCTTCATTATATTCCTTAGCTGGAAGCCCAGAAAAAGCAGGAGCAAGAACGTGTCAAGCAGTCAAAAAGGCAGTGCGCTGAAGACCAGCTTGGCAGTCTCACCATAAAGAAAGATCCTCGAAGCATCCATTAGTGTCCTGAATGCATCAGCAAATGACTATGCTGAAAAGGTGGAAACAGCTAATCTTGACCTTGAAATAGAGCTGTGTAGTAGGTCCTTGAAAAACTTCTAGAAGGGCCTTGAAAATGCTTGATTATCCTTGAAATTTTTTTTGTGTGTACCCTGTATGAACCCAGCTGGTGTTTTATTTTAGCTACCTCCATTATTTGTATAAGTAGCGGCCTCCTCTTCCTTGCGAACCCTGCCTCTTCTGCCCCCTTGTTCTTTCTGGTGCTGCAGAGAGGAGCCGTTGTCCGTGGTCATGCACGACACTTGGTGTCTGGAGGACGTGGACCTCAACAACATCATATTCCAGCGGCTCACTGCTCCGAAGCTCCCTGAAAAGGGATGCATGGGCCGCTGCCATCTGACCCACTTCCAAGGCGATGGACTAATCTGTATCCAGATGTGTGGCCCAGGACTGACAGTCCTTAATAAGTTTATGAGTGCAGTCAACCAGTACTGCAAGGTGAGGGTTCCATGCGCCTTGGCGCTTTCTAGGACAACCTGCATCTCTGAGTGGGAGGGTTTCTAGTGTGTCCCGCATGCATGCAGCAAGGCAGATTCTGCATTCTGACCTCATTCCTTGTTCATTCATTTATTTATGATTGAATCTCTTTTATGCTTTTGTCATGTTTGTTTGTTGTTTGCAGTTGAACCCCACTGTTGAGTTTTTCACAGGATTTGAGTTTTTTTTAGTTTTTTTCACAGCTTTCACCATTGCAGCTGGCGTTTCATTCCACTGCTTCCTACCGACATGCTTTCTGTCACACGCCATAACACACCACCTGTCAGGTGGCATATTACACTGACGAAGAGGCGGAACGCAGGAACGGGTGCCGAATAGCTGCTCTCTAAAATGTTCCGGCCAAAAAGCTTAGGTGGAAAGTTCGCTTGAAAAAAATTGAAGAGTGCAGCCATACCTCTTGCATGTTCAAGTTAGGAGTGGACGACCCTGCACGTCCGTGGGGACGAAGCTTGAACAAACATTGACAGCTTTTTTTTTTCTGTGCTTAACCAGCCGGGTGAGGAAAGCTTGCTCATAAATGTGCGAGAGGTGTAAAAAGAAAAAAGTGGTCCCCAAATGGCGTTGGCAGTCCCGAGAAGAGATCCGATGGCCGATTCCTCCGAACGTCATGCTGGAAATGTGTGTATGGTTGCGCTGTCGGCTTGCTAACGGTTACGCGTTCCTGCAGCAGCCCAGTGTGAGTTGTTGGGTGCCTGTGCTCCATGTCTTGTAGGTTTCGCCAATGTGTCTGTCTGTCCAAAGCCTCTCTGGGTGACCTTGAGTTTGTTCGGGAAGAGCAACCCAAGTCTCGCAAGCCCGACAGATGACAGCACCTGCCATAGAAGGGCAGTGGTGCATCGCTTGACCACTGCACCACTGTGCCAGGAGTGCTCGATCTGTGACTGTAAAGCAGGGAACGACCAGCTCTGCATATATGGGAACTAACACATTAGCGCTACCACGTCATACCCTTAAAGGGAAACTGCATAAGTTTTGGAAATCAACGAGCTTAAGAGTGTTGAATGTGTGAAACTTGCAGGTAAAGCATGCGAAATCTTGTTGAGCTAGCACTTGAAATAGTAAAGTAATTGCCGATTAAAATGCCGACGCCCTTCAAGCTTCTCCGCAGCACACAAAGCCTAGTAGGGGGTGCGTGATGACGTGACCGAAGGTATCTGTACATTTCCAACACACGAAAGCCTGCTTTGAAGGAAAAAAAACCAATGCCTCCGAAGGCAAATCCTACCGAGATTTGTTTGGCAGCGTCCAATGAGTCTGGGCAGGGTGTGGCTGACGACAGCGGTAATTTGAAATCATACCTTCCGTGCCGTCACGCTGAACGAAATTCAATCGTCGATTACATCACTATTTTAAATGCTAGTGCAAAAACACTTGGCATGCTTTACTTGCAGCCTATATAGATTTGAATATTTGAATATCGCGAAATTCTGAAAAAAAGTGGTGCAGTTGCCCTTTAAGGCAGAGCTCAGGTCCAGTTTTGCCAGATATTTATCTGGAGCCTGCTTGACCTTGAAAACCGAACCTCGAACTGAAGCCGAAGTGGCAGTGCATCTAATTCTGATTTGGGCTAACTGCGCTAAATCATCTGCCATTTTTTCCTTTCTATTAATATTTGCAGGACACCAACGAGGCAGTGGACAGGCCTGAATTTGGCAAAGTCTATGCCTGCCGGTATTGGTGGGACCTCAGATTCTACAGAGCCGTGCTGTCCTCTCCCGACCCGCTCCCGTCTGGCGAGGTATGTTCTGGCACTCCCCTCCGTTGTGGGCCTCCTTGTCACCACTGCCTTTTTAGCAGTGTCCGTTCACTTCTCTTGACTGTTGTGGGAGCCCACAGGAGCTTAATAAAAAGGGGTCAAGGGCACTAAGGACAATTTCATCTGAATTTTGTCCTGGCCTCTGGGATGCGTGCCAAAAAAACTGTCAATACTTCGCAGTTTACTTGCAGAATCGATTGGTGATCGCAAATTTTTGAAAAGGTTTTCTAGGTTATACAAGCCCAGTTTTCAGTGAAAATGGAGGCTAATTCTAGAGGCCCATGTACTGTGCGATGTCAGTGCACGTTAAAGAACCCCAGGTGGTCGAAATTTCCGGAGCCCTTCACTACGGCGTCTCTCATAGCATGAGTTGCTTTTGGACATTAAACGTCATAAACCATAACCATAAGCCGGGGTCTTTCTTTTTGGAGCACGGTGATTGATCAATGCACAGTTTCCTTTTGGCACAGATCTCGGAGGCCAGACTACACTGCCCTTCACTTGATTACAATATGTCTTCAGTGTTCCTTTGACAGTGGTGCATTGCGTGGTGCAATTCATTTCCGGAAACCTTAGTGTCAGTCACAGGGTCACAGCTGATGTGAATTGCAGGTGTGGTACAAATTCATAAATTTCCCTGGATTCCATTATACACGACATTGAGAGTTCTAACTTGCAGGCATCTCATGCACATGTGCCAAGTACACAGGTTCTTGATCACAAAACGACAAATCCAAACTACGTTTCATATGAAGCAGGCAACGCTGTCAAAGCTGGCACGTCTGTTCATGCAGGTCAAGTCCACGCCCAAAAAATAGTTCGCCATACGACCCAGGTGAAGACAAGCATATTACATTGCGACAAATCTCGGATAACGCCGCTGGCAGCCTCCTGCACTTAGTTTTACCTCTTAACACATTTTAATCCTGAGACTCGAGAATTCGAGAAGCAAGGTTGATATGCAGTGGTATGATACGCGGCTGGTAGGGCGAATCGCTCAGACTCCATCCGCGCCTAAAAAGTAGTCCGCACTCGATGAAAATTATAGCCACAGGCCCCGAACGCTGACTGCCTCATAGCTATAACCATGATTTTCAGTGTTACCATTTCACTTTATTTTGCTCTTTGTTTTCATCCAAACACAGACGCTTCGAGAAGAACGAATGATAAGAGGCGGAGTAACATGGATTCGCGGATGCTTTACTTCCACAGCCTCCGTAGCGGTTCCTGCTACGTATGAAAGAAACGGAGTATATATGTGGAGCATATGGAAGTGAGCTCATAACTTTCTGTTGCGCAAAACTTGATATATCTAAGAAAAAGGCATTTTACCCAGTTTTTTGTCGAGCTCATTATCTTTGGAAGACTTGACTTCAGGAGAATATGCCATAGTAGATCCTTCATGTGCCTTAAGGTTCCTAAAAGAAATGTATTGAATAAATTGTAGGTACTTTAATTCCAATTCTAACGCGTGTCTGTCTGTAGCGTGTTTCAGATTTGCATCCAATTGTTACGCGCATGCTACTTCAAATTTCATTTTGAATACAGTATTGGAAATTTCTAGTCCTTTAACAGAACTGAAATTTGTCATGCTGTTTCCAATGTGTGATAGCCAGAGCTGCCTGTGTACCTTGAAGCCCTGTGAAACGATAAGTAGCTGAATGCATCGCAAACCCATGCTTCAAACTGTGGACTTGCTTAGACTCACCTCTCAGGCATGAACATGAGCCTCTTTTTTTTTTATAATGGACATTTCGGGCGGTGCACAAATTTTTCTGAACATGAGATTTGTGTTAGTTTTTTGTAGCTGGTGCTTTGTCTGATGCCCTCAGGATTGCAAAACTTAATTCAAATGACTGTAGCGGCACTCCCGTGGGTAGTTGCCGCGCGCAGAGGTGTGTTGGCAGCGTGGCATTGGATGCCTTCCGACAGCGTTGGCACAGTGAAACCACATGAAGAAGTAAACGTGTGGTTTGCTAGCCTTCAGTCTCCCATATTCTGTTACCATGCGACACTGCTGTCGTGTGGGAAAGGAAACTTTCGGTGCACAGCTTTGTGTGGTGAAAAACCAACCTGTCTGGCCGAACAAAGCCTGGAAGCAGCCCTCGCCTGGTGTGCTTCGCTGCTGATTGGCGCTGCGGAAATCATCTGTATCTTAATTTTAATGAGAGATTATTGAATTTATAGTGTGCTGTCAACAGGATTAAATCTCTTATGACAGGCAGTTAATAATTTCAAAGGGCAGTCTGCTGCGGCTGCCATGTGCTAGGCCTAGCGAATGGCGTGCTGCCAGCATGCTGGCGGGAGGCGTGGCACATCAAGAAGCATGTCACTGGTGTGGACGCAGTGCATCCTTGAGTCTGTTTCACCATCCCCTCAGAGTCCGGCATATCCGGGACAGACTGTATGGCCTGTCATCTCAGACACAGTCCAATTCTTTCCTTTCTCTCTCTCTTGGTTGCAGTTCCAAGTCCGATACATCGACTTTGGCAACGAGGACCAGGTGTCCCTGTCAGAGCTGAGAAATGTGGACAATTTTGGCGACTTAGTGCGCCTTCCATACCAGGCATGTTTTCAACCCGTTTTACTATGTCAGCTGTAAAGTCTTCTTACGACCAAAAAGCCGCTGTCTGTGTGCCCAAAGCTTTCCACCTTCTTCCACTTTCCAAAAGGCCATCGCCCACAGGCCAGAAGAGGCTTGTGCAAATATTCTATTGAATAGTAAAGTAATCAGTATTCATTTCGATCAGAATGTTTGGTATTTGAAATATCGAGAGTATTCGTCTCAAGCGAATATTTTTGGAGGGCCGCTTCGTATTGCATTGCTTGTTGCGATGCTTGCAGTATGTCGCCATGTACGGGGCGCGGATCCTGCACAGGCCCCTCTTGAGGCTTTTTTTTTTATATGCGGCCCCTCAACATCGGTGATGATAAAGTAAGCTGGTTGATGTACTATTTCTTACGTGATGGCACCGCAGTGCGCACCCAGCTAAAAGCCGCAATCGCAGAGCGACACAGTTGCATTTTCCACCAGCATTGTGATGCAAGTAGCTGCCGAAGGCAATAAACTGTGCAACTTCCATGCCTTCCTTTCGCATGCAGTCAGGCTGACTCAAGTGCAAACCAGACTGCTGTAAAAGGAAAAACGGGGGGGGGGGGGGGTAAACGTATAGTTCGCAATATACAGTATAATATTGCATATTATGACCTTTTTAGAGCCTTTAGGATGTGTTTGAAAGAATTTTGTGTAATTTGTACACCCTCTTTTTGAAGCGCTAAAGAAAAAAGGGCACAAATTATGAGAGTAAATACAGTACTTGCTTCGAAATTATTTGAAGAAAAGTACCAATATTCGCACAAGCTCACTCCAGAATCCTCCTAAAGCAGGCTTGCCAGACCGAAAACAGTTGAATGGAGTAGGGAAAGCACTAAAGGGCAAACAGATGAAGGACTCGATAGCTCGAAACAGCGAGTAGTGAGGGCGTGGTGGTGATGGTGGCTGCTGCTGTGTAAAGAGGCTGCGTGCATTAAAGTATTGTAGTCGGTTTGCTCTGTTGTTGCTTATCTAAAACATTGCTTTGTAAATAACGTCTACGTATCCGCTGCTTCTGTCCTGAACGTGCAATCTGCATTTCTTCGGAAGACTCTCGTCCTATGCTAGGCGCAAATAGTTCGAGATTAGTGAGCGATTGTTCTGAGTTCTTGGACTTCCACCTCACGTTATATTCATATAAGTAAATACTGCTGTTCCTACTGATGTCCATAACATCAGTGGCATAAAAATGACTGCTATCACATAACTTCGTGAAAAATCCTTAAATTGCGATTTTTTGCGCAGTCGTGGTAAACTATGGGTCTTCGTTGTAAATTATTTAATGGTTGTAGGCAAATATCAGTGGGTGATCTGTGTATATTAGTGTCTAACGCATCATTTCAATTAGAAAAGCACTGAAGGAAAAAAAAAAGTAAATTGTGTAACCGCACATTCTAACATTTAGAGAGGCGTGGCAAAAACCAATCTCACTCTCTCCAGTTTAATGTCCCGCAATGACACTTAAGCAATGAGAGATGCCATAGTGGAGGACTCCAGTGTAATCACCTAGGGTTAATTGATGTTATTGCACTGCACACAGGTGCCCCTTGCATTTCTGTATGATGTCAGCGCATGTTAAAGAACCCCAAGAGGTTTTAATGAACCTGGAGCCTCCACTGCGGTGTCCCTCATAGCATGTGTGCCACTTCGGGACAATTATTTGAAGTGGTTACTTATTTATTCTGTTTTTTCCATAGCTATGTTGAAAATATGCAGTTATTTATGCTAGAAACGTGCCTTAAATAACAAGTATCAGCAATGTACAGCAAAAGGTTGTTCAAATTTTTGAACTATAATGAGTAAACAGAAATTGATGTAGACTGCGATCAGGAAGCAGTCAGGGTGAGATCAGCCTGTTTTATTGCTCAAAAAAATTCTGCAATAACCTGCCTTTTTCCATTAGGCGTGAACATAACGAAACACCCCATCGTCACGTTCAGAACTGAGGATTAGGCGCGCGGCATTCAGTGCATCCCAGCTTGCCCGTGCAAAAAGCAAAATAATGTTCAACAGTCCAGCAAGGGAACAGCACTTCACAATTGGTAGCAAAGTTCTGGAAGTGGTAAGGGAATACATCTACTCTTCTAACGACAGGTCTACTAAAATAATACGTCTCGGGCAGGCAGTGGCTGCTGATCTGCATCATGAGATGGAAATAACTAGAAGAATAAGAATGGGGTGGAGCGTATATGGTAGGCTCTCTCAGATCATGAAAGGCAGTTTACCAATATCCCTCAAGAGAAAAATATACAACAGCTGCATCTTATCGGTACTCACCTGTGGGGCAGAAACCTGGAGGCTAACAACGAGGGTTCATCTTAAGTTATGGACAACGCAGCGAGCTATGGAAAGAAAAGTGATAGGTGCAACGTTAAGAGACCGGATGCGGGCGGAGTGGGTGAAGGAACAAACGCGGGTTAATGACATCCTAGTCGAAATCAAGAGGAAGATGTGGGTTTGGGTAGGGCGTGCAATGCGAAGGCATAATAACTGCTGCCCCTTAAGAGTGGATTCCAAGAGAAGGCAGGTGTAGCAGGGGGCTGCTGTTAAGCTGGGGGTCCACTACACTAGTAATATGCACCTTGTATGGTTCTAACCATTCACTGTTGTGTGCGTGTCCAGGCGCTGCTGTGCCGGCTGCGAAACTTGTCCCCTGACGACGGCTACCGCTGGTCTAAAAGGACAACAAGAGCTCTGCTGAAAATCCTTGGCGACGATAACCCTGAGCTCCTCATCTGGGTGAGTGGCATATAACTTGGACAATGTGTCGTGCTTGCAGCTCACAAGCATGTCCACACTTATGCTTTTTCTGCCAGGCGTAGCACGAGCAACGGCGAACACACTGTGTTGAAACTGTGTGGAAGTGCCATTGAAAAAATACCGAGATGGCATAAGCTACTGGAGCTGGCTGATCTCTGGAATGAAGCATTTTTTGTGGACTGCGTAGTCAAGTCGGCAATTTCTTGGAATTTTTCGCATGTCTCGTGAATTTTCTTATAATGGGGGTTAACTCTTTCTTACTGCAATGATCGATTTTGTATGTTTTAAAATAACATGCTGTGCACATGAAACTGCAGCGTTATTGATTATACTTCCGAACTAAAAAAAAAAAGCCGGAATTGTGTGTGTACAACTTTTCGAAAATTTATTGGTTAGATATGTTAGTACTAATACAACAAAAACAAGCAAAATAAAAATGAGCCGCTGCACTGAGGTTGAAGTTGATTACAAAAAAAAAGAGTCAAATATACAAGACTTTGCACATATTCTTAGCTACCATTCTTCTGATTTTCAGCTTTGTACGTAATACACTGCACTTTCCGAGGCCTTCTTTCAAGGTAAAAATGAGTGCTGTGCTACTAGAGAAAGCAAGTCTCTTGAGGACGAGAACTGGAGATGACCTGGAATGTGCCGCACATTACACTTGTTCCAAGTTCTGTTCTTGTTTTTTATAGCAGAGATTGCACTTCCCCCTTTTCTCCATTTTTTATAGGGGGGGGGAGCTAGCTGGGTTCTATGGGTGAAAAGGTGTGGCACGGCTTTCCTCGGCATCATCATCATAAAAGTGCTGGCACATTTGGTAAAATATACCTTGGCAGCATGTTCCGAAGGTAGCTAAATATTTTTGAAAAGCATCCTTTGCTGTGGAAGTTTTGCTGTGGTAACTATGGCTCTGTCATCGAACATGCCTGACATTCTTGGTCAGAAACTTTGAAAATTTTAAGATACTGTTGTGGAAATATTCAAGTGATATTCCTCCGATATTTCTGTCGATCGTGGCGAACAGTTAAGACTGCCTTAAACCATCAGTGGGAAACGCAATTGACAGGCATTGATGGAAAAAAAATGTAGAACTGCCATTGGATGATCTGTGGATATATTCATTGTTATTGTGAAATCTTACATGATACGGAAAACTTGCGCGTTCATAAACGGTTTCCCTCTCAAAAATGCTTTTGTCCTCGTCTGCCGTAGCAGCCCCGTTCGATTCGAGTGATGTGCAGGAAACAACACTTGCGTTGCAAGTATTTTTCTGTGCACTGTGAGAAGCTGCTCACTAAACAATATTGATCCACCGCCCTCCATTACAAGGTGTCCAACGGCCAGGTGCTGCCTTTGGGCTTGGAAATGCAAATATTTGTTGCTGTAGTTGCCGTTGCATGTCAGATGTAACTATGCCCTTTGTACCACTTGTGCCTTTGGTGCAGGTAACTGCTCCAGCCACAGACAGCGAACCTGCTGTCGTGGAACTCTTCAAGCAACACCCAGAGACCGGGCACCTGAAGTGCATCAACGCTAAGCTTTCCCGCGTGGCACCATAATCTGAGTGTCGGTGTCGCACTCTGGTAGGAAAACGTAGAGTTGTGTGCGGTAAGTGTGTCAAGGCGCTGATTTAAAACCTTTTGCAATGGGTTTGGTAGCCTTGTTTGTAGATGAATGGCCACTCGGAGCTGTCAGTTTTTTTGTCATCCTCTTAATGTGGCTCAAAAGCTCGCAGGACTCTCTTTGAATAAAATTTGGAGGGACCCTATTTATCAGAAGTTTCTTTTGCAAAAAGAGAGAGCAGAATGGAACAATATGAGCTCAGACTTCACTGCAAAAGAGTAAAAAAAAAAACATTGTGAATTCTGTTGAGAAGTTATTGAAAATTAAAGAACAGGTAATTGTAAATCTGATGATACTTTTTCCACCTATAAACTACAGTGGAATTGGTCACTCAGCTGTGAAGGTAAAAAAAAAAATTGGCATTTCTTTGCTTTAGCTTTCACAGCTGTTTTGCATCAGTGGTTGTACTCGAGAGGCCCTCCCCGTCGTTGACACGCCTGTTATTTCGTATGGGTCAGGTGCCCAGTCTACAATGCGCCCTGCAATAGGAGGGATTTTTACTCTTTCGCTTGCCCCGCTGGTGATGCTTCCACTCTGGCCTCCTTCTGGAGCCCCATGCAAAATTCCCCAAGTGGGCTTGCCCCGCATATGACAGTTTATCGGAATTACCAGTCAGCTGGATGGAGCTCACGCTTGAAGAGTTGTGAACAGAGAGAGGGCTGTGGGTGTGGGCGCTAAGTATGAAACACAGCATAGCAGGATAATAGGAGAAACCATGCGCTTTCACATTGTGATTGTTAGAACCGCCTCGGTGGTGGTTGAGTGGTTATGGTACTCGGCTGCTGGCTAGAAAGACGCCGGTTCGACCTCGGCAGTGGCGGCTGAACTTCGATGGAGGCAAAATTCTAGAGGCCCATGTACTGTGCTGTGCGATGTCCGTGCACGCCCAGGTGGTCGAAATTTCTGGAACCCTTCACTACGTCGTCCCTCATAGCCAGAGTCGCTTTGGGACGTTAAACCCTATAAGCCACGTTTGAAGCGGCTGGTTGGTTATATTTTTTTCATCAATTGTGGTGTGTGGAGAAGCCCACTTGTAGAATTCTGCATGAGGTCGAACGAAGGCCTGCAGCATCTGTGACCGGCCCACACGGCGAACAACAGATTAGAAAAGGGATGCCTTTGTTCTGTTTTGCCGAAGGTTTGAAACTGATCTTCGGATAATTGGCCAGATGTTGTGGTTTTTAATCACGGTCTGATTTATGAAAGTGTGCGGTATTTGGTCGCTGCCAAGTCTTTGAAACTTTTTTAAATAGTATTAGTTTCTCGGATTGTACGAAAACCAAATAACATACATGTTCGTTTCGTATTGGCAGTTCCAAATATTTGCACACCTCTACTCTTTACTATCTGCACTGCCAATTTCGCTTGCACTAAATATCAAAACCAGAGAAAAACCACTAATGGAAACCATAGAGCAATGACCCATACCGCGATGGCCCTGAGCTTGCCGTACTAGGTGCAGTTTCATTTGTATTTGTAGTTTCATTTGCTCCCTGGGGGAAAAATTTGGTTTCATTTACCCAGATTTTTTTTAAATTGCCTTAATAAACTGTAAACTTTAGACCAGGGGAACCCCAACAGTCTTCATTGTGTGCCAAGGGCCCTCACTTCACTCTTCACATTCGGTCATGAAAAGTGTCACAACAGGTCTGTGCTGGTTGGGAATGGCTCCCCTGTGCTCTTTTTGCTGCTTCGTTCACTTTTGTAAATATTTTTTTCTTGCCTTGGGCAGTTTTTTAATCAATGCCCATCTCTCACTCATGCTCTCACCTCTAACCACAAAACAAGAATGCAGAAAACTGTCACAAGACAAACAAACGTTCCCTCGTATTCGCGCATTGGACTGGCTAGGCTAGGCACGGGATCACTTGACGTCTGATCGGCTTCATTGGCTATCTGCCGCTGCCAGCTTGTGCCAGCATAATTTGTAGTTTCTTTTATTTTGTAGGGAACGCCAGCCTTACTAGCCTAGTCAAGCTAAGGTCATGGGTGCTGAAATTTGACCTTCAAGTGGAAGAGCTGGTGGTGTGGCAGCCACATGACATATCTTCTTTTTCCCCCCTGTCTTCCCTGGAAGAGGGTCTTAGAAATAAATTTTTATTAATGAAGTCACAACCATGATATCTTCAGGAAACATGTATTTTTGTGTGCTGATTCCAAATATGTAATAATTTTATGTACAACAAGCCCTTGTGCACTTTTGCAATATGTTAGGTAACTTTTACTGAGAGTTTGAAAGAAATTCTACTGCAGGGAACTTGTTAAATTGCATGCCATTGGTTTCTCAAGTTATGCAAGTTATACATCAAGTTATGCAATAAGGGTAAAGTTATCATCCTGCCTGTTTTTGAAGGTGAGTTATAGGATTTTTAAATTGTCAGTTTCTTCCCGTTTGTGAAGTGGCAACTTCAAAACCCTGTATATAACTCAACTTCTATGATAGGCAGGATAATAATTTTTCCCTTATTGCCTAGTCTGATATCAGGACAAGCCAATGGGATGCATCATAGCAAGTTTCGTGCTGCAAAATTCAATGGAAGCTCTGGGCAAAAAGTTAAAGAACATATAAGTGCACAAGGACTTGTTTTACCTAACATTAAATTACATATTTAGAATCAGCACGCAAAAATACGTGTTTCTTGAAGATTCTATTATTATGAGTTCATTAACAAATTTTTTTTCTAAGACCAGCTTCCCCCCTAAAGCTGTTCAGGTGTCCACCAAGATGAGACGGTTACTGCCCCATTTCCTTTTCTCAAAAACCAAACAAAACAAGTGGGCCTCCAGTGTTCATTTCGTTTGTTAGTGTTGACGTTGTACAGTCCCTTGATTTTGATGGAAGGAAAGGCGCACAACTGGCTCCCTGGGTCAGTGGACACCTCAGTCTCTCATGTAGGTGGCGTTGGTGTCCACCTGCAAAAACCTGCCTTCACTCAATATTCCGTGCTTAGCAGTGCTAACCTTTAGCAATCTTTTTTTAATTGTGAAAGATATTGGATTTCCAGTGCAAATGGGCTTACTGGCAGCAAAACCTCGCCTCAGAGTTGGCGAAGCCATCTAATGGTCCGGACTGGGTTAGCTCGGTGGTGCAGCCCGCAATTCCAGTTGTCGCGCTCAAGATTGCACGTAGCACACGTCTCCTTGTGCTCCACACCCCTTGCATACCACCTTGCCAGCATTATAATCCTGCGTCCACCGGTGCAGCAGCATCTCGGCAGGCTGCGCCAAGACACTGGGGACATGCCAGTGTGGGTGCTCGCAGAACGAACAAAAGCAGCCAGTAGAACGCAGTTTGAGAATGCCTGTCTTATACTAGTGCTCCATTTAAGTGGTGGTTCTATTTAATCTATTTCCGCTTATAGAGATTCTACTGTTGGTGCTATGTTCCCGTACACAGTGATGGTCAAAATGGTTTGAAGAAATACGCAATGTAGCGCACGCAATCTTTATTAGCCAGACTTGGCGTCTATTTTCTCTTTACCCTGGCAAGTATGAATGAACAGAATTTGTGCAGCAAACCTTTTATCTTTTGTGGAGCAGTTGGAAGAGCCAAGATTTCTAAAGTCCTAGCAGGTTTGCAAAAGTTGCTCTGTTCTCACTCATGAGTTTTGGCAGGGAGCTTGATTTTTTCATGTTTCCTGTCCATGCAAATTTGTTGCAGTTGTATTTGGATGCCATGGCCAACAGTGGCAGTGTACAGTACTAGTTTGTACTGGGTCATTCAAAAATAGACTTGTATTGCAAGACTGACAGAGGTGTTGTCATATTGCACAGAATACGACACGTTGGGCTGTTTTACACAGGGCTAACCTCTCTGCTAACCACCATGTTTTCACAATAGAATGTCTCCTCTGCTGGGTACCTGAAAATGGACCTCTTATGTTCTGTGTTAATTTCAGGTGGTTCCAGCATATTCTACCTGCTGAAAGGACAGATTAACAACTACCCCAGCTTCAGCATTTTTTTTCTGAAGCTGCACGCAGGTTTCTGTGTTTCCATGGGCATTGCTTATCTTTGATGTAACAAGAATTTTTTGTAATTGTTTTAATCATATTTCTATGTTAAATTTTGTGTATGTGTGTGTGCATCACCTGGATTCACAGCTAATGACTGCACATGTTTCACTGCTTCACCCCTGAGACTCTGTGATGGCTTCCTCTCCATTTGTTTTCATTGTTTTATTTTTAAGATTTACACAACACAACGCTTCACCCCTGAGACTCTGTGATGGCTGCCTCTCCATTTGTTTTCATTGTTTTATTTTTAAGATTTTCACAGTTTGTTGTCTCCTCTGTGATGCGCTTGTGCTCCTCTGTAGTGTGATTGCAGTTCTGTGGTAATATCGTTATACTGACTTTGCCATATTAGTCTGTGGTGTGTCGACAACCTGTTTTTGAGGGCAAAACATATTAAATCGCTGGAAGCCTGGTCAACTTCGAACCTGTTAGCCGTTCATGTGTCGAAATCAAAAATTGTCATTTTTCGTCCTAAAAACAAGATATGTCACCTATCAAACACCTTTTACTACAAGTCGAATAGAATTGAAATAGTAGACTCATTCAGGTCATTAGGTGTAGTTTTCTCAGAACACATGCAGTGAGATGAACACATTCATGATATATCATTAAAATTATCAAGAGCTATTGGTCTTGTTTACCGCCACAGGAATTTATTGCCACAAACTGTGAAAATAATTTTGTACCGCGCCTTATTCTGCTCTCACTTCAATTACTGCACACTAATATGGGCTACCACAACAAACACAAACCTACAGAAACTGTCAGTACTGGAAAAAAAAGATGCTTATAATAATATATGGGTTACCCTACGGACACACAACCAGGCACTTGTTTACCACATTCAGCATTGCAAACGTCCACAAAATCTATAATTACAGGTTAATTAAATCTTACATAACTGAACAAAAAGCCTACTTAAACACAATTACCCACTTAGCCTCACTTCAGCATTTCCAGACTCCATAACCACAACGTCACAAACCACACTGGTCTATACCTGTTACACAAACAAATTACAGACACCAAATGCTTAATTACCGTCTCCCGCTACTTTTAAACATATTTATTGACTCAAACGTTGATGTCCTTCATGTTCCATTTTCCACCGTACGAGATTTTATAATTGAAAGCACGTAATTGTAATTATACTCATTCTTATTCATAAGCAGCAATAACGCCACTTTTGGAATGAAGCCTTGCATTATGTGTTATTTTGCTTGTATGTTGTATTACGTGTTGTTAATTCTTTTGTTGTACTTTTCTTTTTGTTTCTGCTGCATGTATGCAGTATGTACAGAGCGCATTCTTTTTGTTTCTGCTGCATGTATGCAGTATGTACAGAGCGCAATGTTTCTTGCTGTATGCCGCTACCTGAGAGGTGGTGAGAACTCAGTCAAACGTCCTCGCTTTTTTTCTCACCACCTCCATCATTTCTGTTATAATGGAAATAAACAATATTATTGTTATCATTATTATTAATATTATTATTATAAGAAACAGGATGCCAGACCTTGTGATATGTGCACTTCTTGTTTGACAGGCTTGCCAATGTGATATGTTAGTCATTCCGTACCTATGCTGTGTATAGATACATTGCTTTAGCAACCCAGAGGTATGTGAAGCATACAGTTGGTAAGCTTTTTTTCCGTCTTGTTGGCTTTTTTCACCGCACTCAAATACAAAAAAAAGCCATGTCACACACTTCATTTAAGTAATGTTTGTCACCTTTTGTTTTTTATTTGTGCAAATATTGGACATTGCTATTGTCATGTGCCTTTGTGCGCTTTGTATAGTCTATTCGTGTATAGAAATAAAAGCACTGTTTATCACTGCTTGCAGGTTGTCAGATTTGTTTCTTGGCTGTTGCTTTTAACACTTCATTACTCATTGGAAGTTATGGTAGCCATGCTGAAAGTACTAAATGTTTGATTCTTGCTAGGTGTCCTGGGTAGTGAAACTTCAGCTTGAATTGAAACCATATAAAATAGTGCCATACAGTGGAAAGCTAGGTAAAACACTTAGGAAATGCTCTACAAGTCATGAAAAAGTTAAGTTTAGTTGGCTCTCTAAAGTGCTACAAGGCGAAAGCGCTTCCTGGCGCACTGTTTTTTTTATTGTTTTAATTCTATATTTTATTTTTCTCAGTTTTTAATGTTTATTTTTTATTTTCGTTTATTTTCTTATGTTTATTTTTTGTTTCTTTTCTTATTTTTATTTTTTATTTCACTTATGAGACTCGTGCATTCACTAGATGCACCTTTATTCATGCTTAAACCCTGAGCCTTCGTAGTGCAGCGGTAGCATCTCCACTTCTTTTAAGTAGTGACGCCGAAACGTGGACACATTTGCTAACATTCCTTGGTAACGACATTATGAGGCATTAAAGGCTTTCGCCTTAAAATGTATAGAAAAGGAAACAGTAGCGTGCAAAAACTCTAAGGGATAAGGAGAGCAGTCAATAGCTTATGGTGCATGGCACATTGATTCATCAGTTAGTCCCCGTAAATGTGTTTCAAGAGTGGCTGGAAGCTGTCATCTAATGAAACTATTGCATTTTGGAGGCTGTTCTATTCGCTGATTGTGCATGGGAAAAAACTTGTTTTAAATGCAGATGTCCGACAGGCAATTTCAGGCGTTTTAAGGCTATGGTTTCTTCTACGGGGAATGCATGTGGGAGGTGCAAAAGTCGTTTAAGAAGACTAATCTGAAGAAGGCATTGTAGGGAATCCCATCCTAAATACTTCTTTAACGCGCTGACAATCATAAGTGTTTAAAATGAAATATGCTGCATGATTCTGTATTCGTCCCAGCTTCTCGATAAGGATTTTAATAGCTGGATTCCACACTACTGTTGTGTACTCTAAAATTGAGAACACGTTTGAGATATACAGAACCTCTTTCACGTCACTTAGTACATTACGAAAATTTCTTTAACATGGTTAAGTATGCGACCCGCCTTCATTGCTATGTAATCGACATGCTTGTTCCAGGTTAAATTATGGGAACACAAAACCCCTAGGTAATTTACATCCAGATATGCGGCTATTTGAGTGACTATTTAAAAAGAAACTATTCGAGATGTTTATCTTTTTATTGCAAAAGTAATACAAAGCTCATGAACGGCCTTTCGCGTAGTGGCAGCCGGTAGCCACGTTTGACCTTTAGAATGACCTCTGACGTCATACCAGGGTGAGAGATGGGCTAACAAGTCGAGTCATCATGCAGCGGCAGCCACAAGTGACCTGCAGAGATGGCGCACTGCATTCCTTCTGTTGGAGGCACTGCACTTTTGCTTTCGCAACCTACCAGTCTTAACCAAAGCTGAGCCCCACCAATTTTTTTTGGTTAAAACAAATATGGCAGCATCTTCTAGGATTTAGAGTTATATTTCATTTATAACACCATGCTATGATCCGGTTAAGGTATGTTTGCAGAGCATCTGTATCTTCATTTTCTATATTTCGATATAGTGCGCAATCATCTGCATATAGTTTTACAAGTTACACCCAAACCGATATCATTTATAAAATTTAGGAAAAGAAGTGGTCCTAGCACAAACCCCTGTGGTACACCAGATGTAACCGGTACACAGTGTGACTCTTCGCTATTCATGACGACTTTTTGACTGCGGTCGTGGAGGTAGTCCTTAATGGGGCAAATACGTCCCACTTTCTGAAATTCCATTGAGTGTCAGTGGGACACATATGTCCCACTTTTTTTGAATAAACTACTTGTTCTTATGGCTTGAAATATCGTGCAAACTATTTCTGTTGGTTTCGTTTAGTCAAATAGGGAAGCAGGCAGCCCGCCGCGATTCCTGCCACTGTGGCCATGCGGTCGACGGTTCAGCGATGCAGCGGGCGGCGTCTCCTAGCGCAGCGCAGGTTGCGCTTGCTCTGCGATGGTCAGTATATGCATAGCACGTTTGCTTTTCTTTTATTCTAGAGATCTGTTTGACTGTTAATAATTGATTAAACTGTTTCAATGCTGTTTTTGCAGCAATCAAGGCATATGTGCACATTCATGCTGCATAGCTTTCATCGAGGGCATTCCGCAACTGCCAATCTTGTATACTGCTGTCTCATCTCGTGTGTGCAGAGCGGAAATATTTTTCTGTATCTGTTTTTTTTGTTTGCAATTTAAGTTTTACTGCCACAAAACCTCGCCATTATCTCTCTGAAGGTAGCGTGGAATATGCGTTAAATCACGAATTGATCGTTGCACGCCAATATTAAACACACGTATGGTACAAGATCTGCTCTTTTGCGATTTCAAAGCAATGGATGCAGTTTATTAACATATTTACAAGAAATCACGAGCATTCTCTTAGACAAGCTTTGCCTTTTTTTTTCATTCCCGCTGTGCCCCGTACATTCATTCTCATGGGAGCAAAAAAAGTGCATATGCGTGTCATTATGTAAAATGGATAACGTGAGCAGCGAATATTGGTTGCAATGCTGCGGACAGCCGACAGCACTGGTTCCATGCCAAGCGAGAGTGCCCAAATTGTGCACGTTAAATAACCCCAGGTGGTCAAAATTTCTGTAGCCTTCCACTACAGCGTCCCTCATAGCCCGAGTCGCTTTGGCATGCTAAACCCCATAAACCACAATGAGTGCATTTGCTTATTCTGAAGGCTACATATGCCGCCGCGGTGGCTCAGCGGCTATGGTGCTCGGCTGCTGACCCAAAAGACGCGGGTTCAATCCCGGCCGCGGCGGCTAGAATTTCTTTGGAGGAGAAATTCTAGAGGCCCGTGTACTGTGCGATGTCAGTGCACGTTAAAGAACCCCAGGTGGTCGAAATTTCCGGAGCCCTCCACTACGGCGTCTCTCATAGCCTTAGTCGCTTTGGGACGTTAAACCCCATAAACCATAAACCATGAAGGCTACATATGCAACCATGGGTAATAAAGTGCAGTTTTTTAGGAGGTGGAGCATTGCATCAGTGGTCATCATGTGAGCTACACAGTTCCTTGAATGGGATAGCTTTTAGCTTATCCCAAAGTTGTTCCTTCAATACCTTTTTTTTTGATGAGCACCTCACGGCACTCTTCATTTAGGCTCCCAAAGGCACTGAGCAGGACGCGCATCACCCTTCTCGCAGTTCCCCTTTACAAGTAGCTTTATGAGCGTGTAATGAGATAGCAGCCAGAACAGCTGGACTAAATTTGTCACCGTTGCATTGGTTTTCATCGCCTCCAAAAGATCTAAGCCTGAAAAACTGTAAAAAAAGAAGTCCAAGGTAAGCATAGGTTAGAAAGCTAGTGATAACTATATATAATTACCTCTAGAAGATCCTGGGTCAGACTTGCTGTTAAAGCATAGCCGAAACCTTGGCTGTGTAGACAGTGAATCATTGATAGAAACACCAAAGATCGCATAGAGATTCCATGGTTTGGCTTCAAGCGAAGAGATTAACGTTCTTTTTCACTTCCGTTGTGTTCACCATCTCAAGAAAGTACTGCAGAACCTGCAGTATACAAAGCCGCAGTGTACCAGACCGTTACAAAAGGCGAACACCCACACAACGGCAGAATATGGGACAGTCAGGTGGTTTTTAAACTTGAACACCTCTTAATAGCAAGTATACTGAATAGTATGCCGCTTACCTTAATCCTTGAACTGTCTTGCCGTATTCCAGTTGCAGCACCTTTGGCATTCAGCACATCAAAAAAGATAATTGAAAAAGCTTTGTAAAGACCTCCGTTCCCCCACTATCACTGAACCCAGATATTTTCAGTGTTCAGTAAACTTTCAGGACAACAGCAACGCTTGAGCTGAAAAGCTGCAAATGTTTATTTTATTTTAGTATTCAGTGCTCCTCTGAAGTTACGATGATAAACTTTTATTTTTTTATTTTTTATTCAAAGTACCTACAGTGCCCATGAGGCATTATTGTAGGGGGGTTATTACTATATACAATAACAAATGCAAAGAAGATATTGGAAAACATGTCAGCAAGGATAACACAACGTATTAAAAGAAGACTAAATGAGTTTACAACTAGTATGAGTGATGGCACAGTGCTGGTAAACACACGAGAAACTAGGGAATATGGAAAATAATACTTGGGTCACTAGACAAACATTCATCTTCTGGAATGCCTTGGGTTTGATATATGATATTCCATCAATTTGGAAGGTCGCATATCTGGTTTTCTTTTTCAGGTTCAAAAAGCCACTCATACTGATGGTAGTTCACCTGGTAGGGTCCTATCTACAATGAAGTTGTTGCATAGCACGTTAGCAGAAAAGGCGACATGTAATCAGGAAATTAATAAATACAAAATTTCTTGTTACAACATTAAAAGTGCTGAATCTTAACTTTTCATACTTGTGCTTCATCACGTTATTCCTTATGCATTTCATGATATGTCGCACGTCACATCACATATAAAGGGAAGGAACGTGCCTTTAATGCACAGATGTTCCATTTTGCAGTGGGGATTGTTCACTTTCCCAGCTGATTTCCAGATGTGTTTACATACACTTATTTCCGGCTCCATTGCAGATTGCTGCCAACGTGCTGTGGCACTACCACAATGATGCAGCTGCAGCACTGAAGTCATTACTATTTTGGCCAGTACACATCCAGGCACTGCTCCTTTTGTTGCATATGTAGCAGTCGGCTGTACCCCGGGCTCCATTAAAGGGTTGAACATCACCACTAATGCGTGATCAGCCAGTTCACTATTTTTTACATTGGCAATATCCCCATAATCCTCAAATCCGTTCAACTTGCAAGTTGTCCTATTAAAATCAATTCCTTCCTCTGCTTTATCTCATCAAATATAACTGACTCCTCATTTTGAGTGAAACTTGATTATCTCTTGTGCAAATCTGTTGGCAAAGCAAAGCACTCAGCAGCTGCACAAGACCAGTTGCAGTTGACAAGGAAAAAATTATCATTTATGACAATGTCTTAAAGCATTACGGGTTTGTCAGCCTGAGCAATAAGCACACCATAAGCCAATCAGTTGCATATCTATGCCCCCGAGGAGACTTTGCTGCTTCCTGCATGAGAGCCAAGCGAATGGCCACTTTCCGAGTCTCGGGCAGGTCTTTCAGAATGCCGTCAAGAACTGTTGTGAAAGCATTCTTCAAATTCACGCTTAAAGCTACTTCAGCCCTTTTGCGTTCTCAGGCGGCAATGGCACGAATTAGCCTTTTCATGAGCTCACTAGGCTGCTATGGGAACTTTCTTTTCCCTTCTGACAAAGCTTTCTTTTTTAAAAAAAGTCTCCGTCATACTAACACACCTATAACGTACTCCTTGGTCTGCATCAGTTAAAAGTGAGCTGTTCTTATGTTACAAAGTACTGCCACTTCCTTCAGTTTTGTTGGGACCACCAGCGTCACTGTGCATGCATCCATGGCAGAATGGCATGTTGTGGACGATTTGCAAAAATCCTTCTGCATCTCCAAGTGAGCAGATTGGGACATCAACAGGTGATTTCTGCAAAACCTTTCCTTTGCCGGAAACAATTTATGTCAAGTCCTCTTTCATCACTACACTCTTGAGGACAGAGTAAACAATTGACTGCATTCCTGAGTTTTAAAACACAACTTGACGGTGCATCTGGGCTCCTTCCAAGATCGCCATGGTCCAGTCTTTCAGCAGGTGCAATGACGCCCTATTCTCAATAACATTAGCATGGCTAATGGTCTCTACTCTGGATGTAGCCTCCTTCGTGTTAAATTCATGGCGCTTGCTGGGCACTGCACAGAAAGGCTGACAGCTATGCAAATCTTCTTCGGCAATATCAGTCTTGTTCAGCAGACAGGTGGCTTGGCAAGTTTTTGAATACCGCGTTAGCACTGCTTCGGGTTTGAGTGTCCATTGTCCCTGCTCTATCTCAAAGGCTTTGCCATTGATCATGTGCCTGTATGTTTTTACAATATCAAAAGGCTGAAAGTGGACATCACACACTTTACACGTCTTCCAAAAGAGCTTGTCTGCCTGGGAATTGGCTATAGACTATTTTTTAAGATGCTCAGGATAACTTGGGTGGCCAAAAAGTACCACTTTTTTTGTTTGTCCTGTACTCACTGGTAAAATCAGAAACAAAGCAAGTTGGCATGCTGGATGGATGTCAGCCCATAGTGCCACATGATGAATCAGTGAGTTCTTGCCTCACAAGATAGTTGCATTTGCAAGTGCACTTGCCGATCAAAAGTGACGAACTAGCTGCGGCTGACCTCGTTCCTCATCTCAGCATCTCAACCACTTCTCTGGCAGATGCCACGATGTGCTGATACCACACAGACAATGACAAAGATCAGCACGTACCACACAAAACAAATGTGTGTACAACCCACACGCACGCAGAGGACGATGAGAGGCCAAACCGTTCGCGCAGCAGAAGAGGTACAAGCTTCGACCGCAGCACCCCTCCCCGCCTAGGGCAAGTCACGCACGGCTCCGCAGGGGCAGTTTGGGAACGAAGTTTAGAAACGTTGGTTAGAGCTGTAAAAAGTGAACAGCCAAGCTGGCTAGGGAGCCATGCTGGCTTTGGAGCCCCATTCATGCTACAAAGTCTACAGGCCACATGCCAGCTGCCATTTCTTGTTGCGACTGTCCTCCAGGTTTTGCAGCAACAACAGCTCATTTCATTCATAAACTAGCTACATACTGAAGCTCAGGCCCCAGTAACGCTTCTCCCAAAAAACAAGCTTCACACATGTGCACACAGATAGTTACTTTATTCTGAAATTGCGATCTTTCGCACTACTTGCCCAGTGGGAAAGTAAGCGGTGCACGAGAACGCTGGAAATGCATTGGCAAGAACACTTCGTTGTCCAACGTTGGTGGCTGCTCATCATTAGCCGTACTGCTTGTGGTGGCCGACGTAGAGCGCTGCAGCAGCTCGTCGTGCAGGTCCAAGCCACTCCTGCACCAAACAAAGGCTAAGCATAAACGCTTTGCATCAAAGAGAGTGAGGATAGGACAAAAAAGTACAATTTGTTAGTGTTTCTTTAATGCATACCCACTACAAATAAGTTCCGATATATATATTTTTAGGTGCATTCACAGCATGACCTCTTTTCAAAGGGTCCCTGCAATCAGAACTTGTAACATTCTTTTGCAAGTCCTCCACATGGTACAGCAAGTCATGGTGCTTGGCACATGAAAACTATGTACCACAAATATCAATCTTCTCCAAAAACCTTCTACGTATTGCTGGCAGTTTTCCTGTAGCAGCTGTTCTCAATACTGAAAAGAATTGTGAAACGTTGTTCCATGGTATGCCTGAATGTATTCAAAAATAAAAATTTGAAGGTGCCTCTCAAATGATTCATGCCAGAATGAGCTGGATGCCTTACACATGGAGACCGTTACACAACATTCTTTTTCAAGAATTTCTCTGGAATGGGCTTCATTAAAGAAACTATATGCAGTTACAAATTACCCTCCCCTCTTGCTACTCCTTAAATGGTACACCTTGGTGGCTGGGGTTCTATTCCATCCTGAGAGCCCTATGCCACCCCATGAACTGAGTGTTAACTTCTGGGCGCGCAAGTACAAGGGCTGAACCAGCCAACAGGTGAAGTGGCTGTTCCTGATTATTGCTGTGTCTAAGTATGAAAAGACGCACTTGATTTTGACAAGATTATCATTTGTGCCTCGTCATGATCAAGAATTCAATGCATGGCTTTGGCATACAGGTGCAGAGCTGGACTTTCAGCCATACGGTGTTTAAGCCTCTTTGCAACCCTCCCCTCCACACCTACCAGAAAAATAACAGTTCACCTACCCTCAGAAGTGATTTGGATTTGCATGCAGTTCACAATACATCTAGTAGTGTGGGTGTTTTGAAAAGATCCCAAAAAAGTAATATTGCCCAGCCCGTACCGAAGAAGAGAAGCTCATGTTGAGTTCAAGAAATTGCAACGATGCAAAGACCCATGTTGGAGGAGTTCTGGGATGAAATTGAAGTATGTCGAAAACCTGTTACAAACGTTTAGAACTGAGGAGGCCAGATGGTGAAAGTGTCTCCCAGCCACACAATAACACATCATCATTTTTCGTTGTGGAAGCAACACTATGCTAGGTGTGAGCGATTTCGCTGAGCCCCGGAGAGCCCCAACTGCGCAGGCGCGAGGAGCGAGTGTGAGACAGTCACTGCGTAATTTCCTTTCCTCAAATACAATTTTCATTTTCTTCATTACGGTCCCTCTTTTTCTTCTTTCACTCCCACTTCCTCCCTTCCTCTACAAACAGATGACGGGTGTCCACAGAGGTATGTGAGACAGTTACTGCGTAATTTACTTTCCTCAAATACAATTTTCATTTTCTTCGTTACGGTCCCTCTTTCTCTTTCTTCTTTTACTCCCACTTCCTTTCTTGACGGGTGACCACCGAGATATGTGAGACAGTTACTGGGTAATTTCCTTTCCTCAAATACAATTTTCATTTTCTTTATTATGGCCCCTCTTTCTCTTTCTTCTTTCACTCCAACTTCCTCCCTTTCTGTACGGTGCAGATCAGGTGTCCACCGAGATGACAGAGAATTACTGCACCATTTCCTTTCCTCAAAAAGCGTTGCATTCAAAGGGCAAGGCATCATGCCGAACTGGTTCTGTGGACTCCCTGGCAGCGCTACAACATGCTGTCGCGTTCCACTCCTAAAGGCAAAGCTTAAGCATAATTAATTAGTAGTTAAGTAGTATTTAGTAATTATTCAGTAATTAGCCATTAATTAGTAATCTGTCATTACTTAGTAATTAGTACTTAATTATGTGTGATGTCACCCAATGGTGATGTTACCAGTGTCACAGAGGCAGTCAAGTGGTGTGGAAAACGCTTTCGCCTCTACGCACTTTAGACAAAGTGCCCCCTGAGATGCCTCCGCTGCGATTTCCGCGCTGTTGCTTCTGCAATTCTACTTGGGATGGCCATGGTCAAACCACATCCAATTTTTTTTACCGCAGGCATGTCTTTTGAGATCCTCTGTGAAATTTAGCTAAACATAGTCCACACAAAACTGGAGAAATGCGAGACCCAATGCAGATGCCGTCCTTCCATAAATAACAGTTACCTAGATCCCTGCCCAGAGTGTAATTAAGATAACAGTCCAGAAGTTCTCAAACTGCTTCCACCACAATGCAACAAGTTTTATGAAATGTGACACTGCCCGACTGTTTGGTTGAAGAACTTGAGAAGGATCTTTCTTTCAAGTGCAAACAGTGTCTGTCCAGTAGATGCAGGAGATATCCTGCTCTGTTCTTTACAGTGAACGTGTGATGGTGGTCAGTAAACGTACTGAAAAGTTATTTGGCCTTCTCATCTTAAGGGGACACTGAGGTGTAATTGAAGCCATATAATCGTGGTTCTACTGTATGTCTTTGTGCAAGTACTCTGGAATTCCCTAGAAGTTGAGTACACCTTTCTGCTGCAAGAATTTTCAGTATCAACAAGGAGTATGGTAATCTGATTACTCGCAGAGGAAGTGCCCAGCCAGTAAATGCGTACGAGCATTTACCACTGCTACTGAATAAAGCAAAACTTCACATCGGTAAGCGATAGTTGCAGCCAGGTTTTACGTCCCGTTTTCATGCACCTTGCGATCACACTTTGGATAAGCAGAGAAAAATTCCAGTGCCTAGCCTCTGTAACATGGGCCTGCACATTAGCAAACACAATGCTCAATGTGTTCGCTTCAGAGAAGTATCGAGACACTGGGCTCCATAACCACAGCTACAAGGACTTTCTGTACAAAATTTGAAAACATCTTTTTTTTTCTGCTTCGCAGCTCTTGTCATTTGCTGCTGCACCAGTAGCTTCTCTTCCTGCTGACTCGTCGGCGCCTCATCTTTCATAAGCAACACGTGCTCTGTGGGGATGAGCTCCCTGAAGTGCAGTCTGGAGTTCTTCGTGAATACTTCATTGCTGGGATCGAGAAGAGGATCCAAAGGAATAAAGGAGAAGTTCGAGCAGTGACAGATAAAGACGCCTGCAACACATTGGTGGTGCTAGCTTTCATTCTGACTGCTGCCTGACCTCACTGCCCACCTGCCAGCACTCAAGGAGTCCTGAAGTTTTTGGTGAGAATGTTACAACCAGAATGCCCAAAGTTTGAATCGGAATGGAGAGAATAAGTACCCCAACTTTGGATCTAAATTTCTCGGCAAAAAATGGGTCTTTTGTTGCGAGGCAAATGATAACAATGCCGCAAAATGCTGAATTATAGGATTTTGCTGACCACTAAAATTTGATAGAGTTGTCCTCAGTGTCCCTTTAACATCAAAACCTCACGATTACAAATGTGTGACCATGGAGGAAATGGCTTAGCATGTGCCGAACTGCTGCCAGTGTCTCTGTGATTCAATAAAGAATTGGTAAAAGCTGGCGCTTGTCCTGGTGTTTATCTGCCCCCTGTATGTTGTTGTTGTTGTTGTTAGTGGCTAATTATTGAAGGAACAGATGTTGCTAGCTGCGGCATCTGCCATCTAAGCCTGAAGCACCTGAGCTGTGGCTAGCAGGAATAAAAGGACATGGAGAGGACACAAAGAAGCAAAGAAAGAAGGAGCAATAGACGAACGGATAGGGGTAGGGCGGCAGTATACAGTACGTACAAATCGAGGATATTAAAATGAAAATAAATGTGGGGTGCTGCGCCACGCAAGGTTGTTGAGAGCACGTGGTGCGCGGCCGTGCAAATTGCGTGGTGGAGGGGGAGCGGCCAATTGCGGCTCTGGTTTGGTTTGGTTTATTGGGGTTTAACGTCCCAAAGCAACTCAGGCTATGAGAGACACCACAGTGAAGGCCTCCGGAAATTTCGACAACGTGGGGTTCTTTAATGTGCACTGACATCGCACAGCACACGGGCCTCTAGAATTTCTCCTCCATCGAAATTCAGCTGTCACGGCCGGGATCAAACCCATGTCTTTCGGATCAGCAGCCAAGCGCCGTAACCATCGAGCCACCGCGGCGGGCAATTGTGGCTCTGTATCTTTACACTAATTACACTGCTGTTATTACAACCAGTTGAACAAAATTACGCCATTAAGACAGTAAAATCACTGAAAGCCTCTCAACATTGTAGTGAGGCTAGCAGCTTGCATTGCAGTAGATCGGCTAATCATGATTGAATAATTGACAGTTACAGTAATTACAATTAAACCTGGATGGAATGAACCTCCAGACAGCGAATCTCTCAAGATTAGGAAGTTGCTCAATTCTCCAACACCGCCCCCATTGAAGCACGTGTATTTGAGATCTCCATGTAACTAAAGTGTTGCAATGGTTGACCCTGACAGTGAAATCGCTATGCCGACTGCCTGTTACCTTGTGCTCAGTAACGAAATTTGGCACAAAGTTTCATGACGAAAAAGCACAAACTAACATGAGAGGAAATGTCTACAATCGCTTTGAGTGACTGCAGTTGACATAACGAGGCGTGCTCCTGCACTGTACGCAAATCTGCATTGCTTTTGCTTTTGGAATGTCTTACCACCTGGTACAACAGTTTGTGCTCCAAGCAGCGAAAAGTAATAGAGCATAGCAAAGAAGAAACTGTATGAGCAGTGCGCTCCCATTACCGGCGTGTGTTTGCTCATGTGATTACGGTGCCAGGAACTCTTGCACGTCAGGAGCAGGGCCAACAGAGAGCACTGGTGATGCAAGGTGGAGAGTGTGTGGGGCAACAGCGGTGGGCAGACCGAGAGGGAACATGCGGTAAGAAACATGTGCCTCTGTGGCACGTCTAGGGTGGTAGCACGACCGCATGTGCTCTCTTCTATCTCGGCCACAGTGCACCGCTCAGTGTCGATTTTTCGCTCACAACACCGCTGGTGGATTTTCTGCAGAACGGGAGCCTTAGCGCTGTCGCGTTAAAAACTGGTAGTGTTCAAAAATTATAGTAAGGCTTCTTTACTGTTAAATTCAGCTGTTTAAAAAACTATTATCCCACTACCTGTTTGTTTACTGGCTAGTTGCAGACACTGGGCTGACTTTGGGAATGATGCAAAATGCTGATGATCTGGGTTAAGCCCACTGGGCACTCACCCTTGGCCAAGAGTCAGCACCTGTGCGTCCAAGTCGCCTGCTTGATGTGACAGCAGGTACATGCCCGGCAGCAAACTGCAATGAAAAGCACGCGTGCGATCGTCTAGCCCCTACATGCTACAAACACTAGACCTTGCACATAGTGAAGAAAGGGAAAAGCTGAAATCAGCACATCACGACATGTCTGCAAGACACGTGTCAAGGCTACATTTTGAAGGAGTGATAACATGTGCCCATGGAAACAGAAAAGGCAGCATGAATCATTTGGAGACCTTATTTGAGGGCAGGAGTTTGTTTTGCAAAATACAGGGGTTAAAAAAATGTTATACGTTCATTTGTAAAGCATAGCAAGTTGAGAAAAGAAAAGGCAGCAGGAAAGTGGAGTTCAATAGAGGAAAGGAAGGCCAACTGTCTGGACAGCAAGAGATATGTCAGTGGCATGCCAGAAAAATGAAAGCCCTACTAATTTTGACTAGAAAGTTACTGCCATCACCACTAATATAGCCCCCATCAAGCATATCTAATCAATGCACTTGAAGCCGTGCAAAATTGCACCGCCCGTTTCATTCACTCCCAATATTCACATGAAGTCAGTGTGTCATCCCTGAAATCACTGTCCAACTTACGAAGTCTTTCTTGCCGTCGTCGCGTCGCAACCCTATCTCTTTTTCATAAATTTTATTACAGCTCACTCGGCCATGAACCATACATCTGCGCACCTCCGCCGTGCATATCACATCGCACTGGTCACCCCCTTCAAGTTACTCGTCCACGTGCCCATACCGTAACCTTTTCCGCCTCCTTCTTTCCATGAGCCGCGTCAGACTGGAACGGCCTCTCCCACTCCGCTGCTGCTATCACCTGCCCGTCACTCTTCAACGCCAACATTGAACTTCATATGTCATCGTGAAAAAACATAATTTTTTATTACCCCACCCCTTATGTATTACCCCGAAAGGGGCCTTTAAGGTAAATAAATGAAATGAAATGAAATTGCCCTGTTGCTACCATTATCAGATAAGACTGCATGTACGCATTATGTCATAAATAGCACAGGCAGAGCTGTCACCAAGAAGGCATGGTACAGCAGTAGTAGTGTGCTGAAGCATTCAAATACTATTATATGCAATGTTGATCACGCATGCATCAGCTAGTTGACGAAACAGTCCCAAACACTACCGCCAGGTAGTGAAACGAGGATATTGCACTTAAAGGGGCATATACGACGCAGGATAGCATTTGCTGCAGCTGTGTGTGGGGTATCTACTCAGCAAAGAAACTGCAAGCATTGGGAAGAACGTAATTCATTAAGATTTTAAACACTGGCCAGTGCACAGCTTTGACATTTCTGTTAACAGAGATCAATGCTAAGTGATGAGTAATTCAAGCAGCACTAAGATTGTGAATTGCTATGCCAGGGGCATGAGGGGCTATTGAGGAGTGCATGGTGGAGGTGTAGGCAGACAAGCTCCTTGTGTTGGGCTTGGTTTGGTTTAAGGGGGTTTAACATCCCAAAGCGACTAAGGCTATGACGGACGCCGTAGTGAAGGGCTCGGAAATTTCACCCACCTGGGGTTCTTTAATAAGCATTGACATCGCACAGTACATGGGCCTCTAGAATTTCACCTCCATCGAAATTGAACCGCCATGGCCAGGATCAAACCCGCGTCTTTTGGGTCAGGAGCCAAGCACCATAACCACCGAGCCACCGCAGCTGCTAGTAACGTGCATTATGCCAGCCATATGACTGGTGGCATGCGGGGCGCATGAACTACTGTATCTACTCTCATAATTTGTGCACCCCCTACTGTTTACCTAGATTAAAAGAAAATGTTACTTAAATATTTCCCGCACTCTGTTGTAGCATTAGCATGTACGTGTGTGCACACAAGGCAGGCTTGGGAAGATTGGTGCAGTCGCGTCGCCGTGTGAGGTTATGAAAGGTGCGAGTGGCAAGGGCACGAATTATGCGCCGTTTAGCCAGCTCACTCACGCTGCCAGTTATTTTCCAGGACTAAATGTTGTATGCGTACAAATCCAAAACTACCGAACTGTTTGCCATTTGGTTTGGTGCTAGGCAGCCGAGCCACATGTGAGGGCACTGTTGTATTGCCTGTTATTTACTTTGCCTCCCACTGCCTGCTTCGGTATTGTATTGCTGTGCATTTATTGCTTTGAGCTGCACACGCTCCATTATGCCATCCTGCAAGGAACTACATAAAGTGGGGAAGGGCAAAAGGGGGTATGAGTGTTAGTTTAAGTCAACTTTATTTTTTTTGCCCAGAGAGGAGTGTGATATGGGGAGTTTATGTATAGACGGCAGTATGCAGTATATATTGCATGTTAGGACCTTTGCAGTTTTTTTAGGACATGCTCAGCAAATTTTCGTGCAGTTTGTGCACCCCCTTTTTGAAGCTTTAATCTAAAGAAAAAAGTGCTTAAATTACGCGAGTAAATACAGTAAAACAAGTCACTTAGAACCATTACACATGCAACTCATATGCAGATAATCTTTTGAGCATCAATAAATCAGAAGAATTGATACAAATATAGCACAGCTTTGTTAATACTGGATTTCATAGTGCGACACTGAAAAACAAGCAGCATTTTCGAGATAAGCAAGTTTTAATTAATGAGGCTTTACAGTAACTCAACAAGAGCTGCAAGAAATACCACCAGCACATGGGTGGTAGTCTGAAGGGTGTATGCACAGCAGCATAAAAACCCCTTATTCTCCACTCTTCCACCCACCTTCTATAAATCCGTGCTGTACACCTTTGAGGTAGTTCACGGAGTTGCAGCTGTAAGGAGCCCTGCCATGTTTTTCCATTCTGTGGAGTGGCCCTGCAGCTGCCTGCCAGGAGCACTTTAACTCTTGACCCCCATAGCAGGGCAGCCTTCAAAACAGAAATGAGGTCTACTAAGGTGGCAGCTTGGGCTTGTTGGTAACGCATGTCAACAAAAATAGCGCAGGAACAGAACAAGCGCTTGTGTGTGTCCTTACTTGTCCTTGTTCTGTTCCTGCGCTATTTTTGTTCAAAATAGAGCTTGTTCTATGGGGATGTAATTTAGCACCCTGCATCCAGACACCAATGGTAAATGTAGATCTAGATACACTGCTTATTTACAAGCGATGCTTCGATCAGCGTGGTTATCTGGCTCAGTGACATGGCACAAAGGCTCTGGAGTACAGAGGACAACATGAACAGATTCATTCATCCGACACACTACAAGGCACTCAGAATGCCATAGTCAAAAGTGAACAAAGTCTTTTGTAAGATTGAATGATTGACTATGTGCCCGGCTGCTATGCTGAAACTGGAAGTTGCGTTGTACATGTTTAATTCTTTTTTATCACAAGGAGCCTGCTGGGTCCCCTTTCACTCATTATAATGTGAAACGCTGTGCAAAGTAGTAGCACACAATGAATGTTTCACACCATTTTCTCTAAAAGATTTTAAGGTTAATTAGCGAGCTCAACCATACAGCCAGCCCTATTTTTTAAAGGGCAGGGATGCAATTCAGAGAAAACTTACTGGCACAGCTGCTCAGTCAGTTCATGTATCAGGGCGAAGAGGGTGTCAAGCCTGCAAAGAAAGGATTGCACATGCTCAATGTATATAGCAGTCTCCTGCTGGGCTCAAAGTAATGTGCTTGGCAGTAAGGAAGAGCACAATACTTTTAGTTCTGGCCTCTTTCTACGGCCGTGCAGTGCTAAAATTCCAGACACATGGTCCTCCAGGAAAGAGTGCAAATTTGCTTAAAGGAGTACTGACAGAAGATCCTGAGGCAAAGATATCTGTACCTTCACATTTCTCCATACACACAGCTCTCCCAAAGTATACAAATAATGATCATAACTTGCAACAACATAATTTAATTCAGTTTACAAGTGTATGCATGAAGAGGTCAAATGTGCAGTACCTCTCAAACCATTACAGACACACCTCGTTATAGAGAACACAGATATTACGAATTTTTTGCTATACTGAACTATACTGAGTGAAATTTGGAGCTCGTGGGTTCAGATCCCACCAGCCATAGACTCCTATATTTGCCATGCTTGGGCATTGGCTCAAAAGCGGCCGTTCAAGCAAAATCAAGGCTACCAGTGCTCCTTGCGGGCGAAATGTAAGGATGTACCACGCCCCAATGGGCGTGTGCTGGTTCGTGCACACAATATCTCTACCATGAGTGGGTTGCCTGCGATGCGAGTGCCTTGTCACGTCCAAAGGCAAAACTAGGCGCGCCACAACAAACCAGCTATGCGATAATGCGGTTTTAGGGATGGCAAGGGCATGCGTGGCACCAGTGTGGTAGGGGGCTAGATTGCTGCTGCCACTCACAGAAATACGTCATAGCCACATGACAACTTTTTAGTGATGTCACAGGTTACGCGTTTCCGGCTATTGTTGTGCCCTCTTCCATTTTTGCGCTTCTCTCAAGTTGAAATTTTACTTTTCATTATATAAACATTGTTACCACCAGAATGGCAGCTTGGCTTAGCCATGGCGAAGTTGAAGTGCTAGCCAAGCCTGGAGTCGGAACCATTGGAACAATGCACGCAATGCGGACTTGATTGAAAAGAAGCTTTGGAACAGTTTTTGTTCTTGTGTGTTTGCTGCGTACACCCTGTGCGTTGTATTCTCACCGAGTGCTTTTGTTTAGCAACAAACTGCTGCTAATGTACAAATGTGCATTACATTGTTGGCAATACATGCAACTAATATCTCAGCAAACCACAAAATATCCAATAGATGAATATGAAAGCACCAAAAACCCCAACATATAATCATATATTTATTCATTGCCAACTGTTGGAAAATTAATGCAACGGAATGGCTACCCCTGTTATTGTGAACTGGGGTCACCAACTGCATATCCAGTAGATATGCATTCATATTTTATGGTTTATGGCAAAACACAAGCATTATGTTTCATGTATCAACTCTTACCTATCAAGTGGCAGGTGATAACAATCTAAGTTCTGTAAATGTTCCTAAAAATTTTCATACTAACTATAAAAGAACTCTATCATACCTTGTTTGGTAACAAATCGAAAATATGTCCTGAGGACATTTTAAGCTACAGCTATGCAATTGTGTCTTGCTGTTCTTTATACCAATCTCGCATGATTTTATGCCTGCAATTTTTCTGCCATTATCCCATTCCCTTTTTTCGTTGATAGGTGGCACACATCAGACTGACATCTGCACTCTTCCTGACATTAAAGTTTTCTTTGTCTCTCATAAAGGAGTAGATTTGTCAGGTCAACTGTAGATGTACAGTCAACTGTCGGGTCCATTGTAGATGCAAAGAAAGAACTGCGCAAACAAGACATGGACGGAGAAGAGGCAAACACGCACACAAACGCAGACTAACAATTTTATTATGCAAAGAAAATACAAGGTGCATATAGTGATCTCAGCAATTTATCAAAAATGCCGGCACATGAACACGTGCCCAGGAAATAAAATCAAACAACTGCAAAACTATCACGTTGAAAACCATAGAGTTCGGGTGGCACTCGACTGTGTGCCTTGGCTGTGTGATTTTTATGGTTTCTATGTTTTATTAGAGTGCGCCGGCCCAGCTTAAGATGTATCATTTACAACAAAATAGTTTTGCAGTTGTCTTTCCTGGGTACGTGTACAAAACTTCACGTGCCAGCATTTTTGATAAGATGCTGAGATCACTTTATATAAGCCTTGTGTTCCTCCGCATAATTTTGTTAGTCCGCATTTGTGTGCGTTTGCCCCACATCTACAATGGCTGAAAGTCAACCTCTCCTCTTACGTCTATATCTTTTTTATGCAATCCGCCACCAGAAGACGCTGTTCTACACCTTCATTACTAAGGCTGTATGTAGCATTCTGTAAAGGTCTTCTGCGCTACAGTCACCCAGCTTATCATGGCATCTCGGAAACAAATATAAAACTCTTTGAAGCAATGCAAGCTAAAGCCTTGAGAATCTGCCTTGGCCTTCACAAGAATGTAATGTTTTCCTTTGTTTTTAGAGTGATAATTTCTTTTCAGCTTTTCCAAGTATGGCAATACCTTGAATAAGTGGCGTGATCTTCTTCACAGTTAGCGCAGCACAGCGCTGCTTCACATTTCTGAAATGTGCACATGTGAGGCGCGTTTCGCACATGTTTTGTGGCCACGGCAACTCTGTGAGCCATGACTACATCGCTGGCAGTTGTAACATTTTCGCGAGTTCGGGATGTAGTGGTGGACATTTATTTTCAAATGGCCAACTTCTATTGCTTTTGGGAGTGTACTTGAGTTAAAAGTCAGGACAAGATGCTTTACTGGTATTTCTTTGTTTTCTTTCCTGAGTATGATGCAGTAGACACTGATGACAATTTGGTCCTTGCAACCTTCCAGCATTTCTTGTTTGGTTAGTTTAAGGATGTCTGCTTCAGAAATTACGCCCCGTAGTGTGTTTAGAGATCTGTGAGCAGTTATTGACACTGGTGTTTCCCTAATTGACATTATGATGGATAGTTTTGAACGTTGGGCACTGTCTTTAAGCACAAGTAGAAGGTCACCACTAGGTATTTTTTTTAGTTTTAGTTTGTAATCTGTGCCCAAGGCATCGGTCAGGCTTTTTGCAACCAAGAATGGGGACATTTGTTCAGGCAGTTATTTCCATCTCTTTGCTGCGCAGGACATGAAATTTTGGGAATGTTTCTTTTGATTTTTGGATGTACTGAGAGGTCACATTGGTCTGCACTCTTTTTTTTAGGGCAATCATTTTGTTGCAAAATAAGGGAGAGCCATAAAATAAGTGTATTGTTTGGTCACGGTGCCAACCTTGGAGCCCAACAAGGGGACGGGACAGGAACTTGCAAGCAAGTCCTACCCATGCCAGCTGTACACCCCAACTATAACCAAATATGGTGTAACAGGTTGGTTGGCCACACATAACCCTAGCCACCTATGAAAAGGGAAAAAACCGAGAAGAGAGGAGACAGGAAAGGTGTAAGAAAGCGATAGGAAAGTGAAAGATGAAGGGGAGGACAGGAAAAGGTGACTGCCGATTTCCCCCCAGTCGGGTCAGGCCGGAGGTGGCGTCTATGGGAAGCTGAGGCCAAAGTGGTGTGTTCCCTCTGCCGAGGGACCTTAAAGGTCCAAACGCTCGGCACCAACTCAACCACCAGGATCACCTTTTCCCCAGACACGGTGATGCCACACACGATTAAGCATAGGTGGGATGTCCCTGCCAATGCTCAGGAACCTGGGGTGTCACAACTCACCAACATCAGCATCATGCAGATGCCGCTGCGGGGTTTTTTCTGCATGACAAAGGAACCCTACACACCATTCCTTTTTTGTAACTAATGAACTTCTCTGCATGCAGCACTGTGCACCTTTGAACGTCCTTTCTGGAAAAGGCCAGTTCCAGCTTCTTATTCACTGCAGCACACACTTTCCAAACTTTATGATTGGCGGAGAACACCACCCACACATTGTGTTGCAGAGAGAGACACCGTGCAGATATGGGATGCACACATTCTTCTTTCGAGCCTTTTTCTGGTGCCCCTGAGGAGAAGGTGTAGCATTTTTCTTCAGCTTTCCCAAGAGTCTTTCCGTCAAATGAGCAAGGTTCTTCTCTTAAATTTGGCACTGCCGGCATACTTAAGTGACTATAAAGGCTGCGAAGAAGTCATATCAGCATCATATTTTCGGCTCTGAGACACACCCAAATTGCCTTAGAGCTCAGATGTTTCAGGCATTGTGTTGGTCTGCTCTATTCTTTTGAAGGATAATGAGGAGGAAAAAATAAAGTGTTCCCATGCAGTTTTGTGCTCTACCTATGGCACCAGTCACCCACCATACATAACAATTGAACGCGAATGTGTGTAAATGCCTCCCTACTCCTCTAAGGAGGGAATGGTCGTTAACTTCTTCACAAACGACTAGCTTGAGCTCTCTAGAAATTGGAAAAAAATTACAATTGTAAATTGTGTGACTTAACACCCTTCAGTGACACATAAGCTATGAGAGACGCCATAGCGGAGGAAACCAGATTAATTTTGACCACCTGGGGTTATTTAGGGTGGATGTGCAATGCACAAAAAATTAGGGTTTCTGAATTTCTCCTTGACTGAAGACCTACCAAGATGGCCATGCGGCACAGTAAGGACGCTGACCCACCACAGTGGTTCAAATTAGAAGAGTGGATAGAACAGCAGCAGAAATTAGAAGAGTGGATAGAACAGCAGCAGAAAAAACAATTTTGAGAAAAAGACTCAAGAAAGAAAAAAACTTGCAAAGACACAGCTAGGAAAATGTGGTACATAGCTTCTCCCTGTTAATATCCTAGAAGAATCTGCTCGAGCGCTTCAAAAAGTAGAACCCAAAGCTACATTCACCCAGTCCATGCATTTTACATCAGCGCATGCATCCTCATATGTGCAACCAAGTTATGCTAGCACAGTAGCGTGGCTTTTTGGGCTTGTTGGTGCTGTGCTGTTCGTTTCTCGTCTCTTGTGTCCTCATCTTTTGCTGTGCTACAGTGTATTGGAACTATGCTAGCACAGTTTCCAACTGCAGTTCTCACTTTGACAAGAAATAATGATCTAATTATTGTGCACATAGGCAAAAAAGGGCAGGGTTTAAACATAGTTAACCTGAATAGACATGCCAAAGCATATATTTAGCCTGATTGGCTCATGGTTTTGCTTTGCTGGGTCGTCAGCAAGTCTGGCAAGGATATTGAACTCAGGTTAGGGTGATCTGATCTGTTCATGCCTGGAAGCTGAAGACGACAATGTGCAATGCACAGCGCAAGAGTGTGTTGCTGTTTAACACGAGGCGTGATTGGCTGTGGTGATAGCATAGTGCTCTAGTGCACTGGCTAGCAAAGCTGATCTGTTCACGCTTCCAGTCATGGCAATATTTACTTTATTATTTTTTCACACACAACGAATTTAATGTGGTGTCACTGTTGCTAGGCAACAGCTCAAGACCGAAAGATCAGTTGATAAGATTCATGGTCAGGGTTGGTGAGCGCATGAGGATGCGCAAAGGGTCAGTCATAGGCTGCCTTTGTTTGGCAAACAAAAGTTGGAGACATCGCTTTTATTCTAGGCTGCACTGCTGGAGAAGTTATTTATAAAAACATGTGCAGATATGTATTTTGACTTTGCTTTATGTGACAGTAACCAATGAAAGCCAGACAAACGGTCTGGCTCCAGAACACTTCGGATTTTTTGGTATTTGAAGGCGTCACAGAATCTTCATAACCTCCCAAAAAACCAATTCTGAGGGGCGGGAACAAGGAACTTTCCTTGCTTTCACTAGCTTAAAGCATCACAGCGGCGTTGAGCACAGTGCACCATCGAAGCCTTGTGTGTAGTTAGAAATTACACTATGAAATTGCTATGAAATTGCGACTAAACTTTTTGTCCATAACAGAAATCGCAGCACCGGTGTTCACAGGCGCCATGACAGTAATGCCTTCAACAGAAACTTCGATTAGATATGCAGGTGATATGTGAGGTCTTGTAAAGTTCTAAGGGGGACGCAGTTCTCGACCCAAGAATTTCAACGTCTAGTTTTCGTCCTGAGCAGTATAGGGGCGACGTTGCATAGGAGAGACTGAGCAGCGCCTCGGCGAAGGTGAACGGTGCCTTGAAAGGGCCGAATGGTCAGGAGAAAAAGCATGATTGGACAGCGGCTCAGCAAGCCCGGAGTACTGACTTGTGGAAGGCCAGTACGTGGGAGCTTGAGAAGGTGGCACATAGACTGGCAGTTGATGACGGCAAAGTCATGCCACATGACCAAGCAAGCCGCAAGTGTAGCAAATAGGTCTGTTGTCGATGGTCTGCCAGGGATTGCTGACTCGCGAAGCCTGTCAAGATAAGGAGCCGTGACTCGCGCAGGTACTGGAGGCAAAGGATAGGTAGGCGGTCGAAGGGTGGCGGCGACCTCCGTGTATGTAAGCAGAGCGGCGACAAGGGGCGGTGGTTAGGCGACAACATCGGTGTATGCCAGTGGAATGGCGGCGAATGGGCAACGACGTCGGCGTATGGCAACAGAGTGGTGTCAGATGGTGGCGGATGGGCAGGTGGAAGAGCCTCAGCAACCTGCTCTTGGATAGCATGTCGAAGAGCCGGAGCCAAATATGGAGCTCGCTCACTCGGGCTTGGTAGAAGAGAGAGCTGATGCGCCACTTCTTCACGAACAGTCTTTGATCTGTTGCCGCAGCGAGGAGGTGTCAGCTGCTGGCATTAGCCCAGCAAGCGGTTGAACCTGCTCGTCAGCAACCTCTGCTTTCGCAGCTCCTCGAAGCTTTGGCAGGGGGTGACGACTTCAACAACGGTGCGCAAGTTGCGCGCCAAAAGCATCTGAAAGGTGTTGTTGTCAATACCCTTCAAGATGTGTTTAATCTTGTCAGCTTCTGACATGGTGAGGTTGACATGTTTGCACCAGTTAAGGACATTCTTGATGTAGCTTCTGAAGCTCTCATCGACCTGCTAAGACTGTTCGCGCAAGCGTTGTTTGGAGCAGAGTTTCCGGACAGCAGGATGACCGAACACTTCGGAGAAGGTCGTCTTGAAGGCAGACTAATTTCAAATGTCCACCTCGTGGTTTCAACACCACAGGTTAGCCACTCCAGTGATATAAAAAATTACATTATTTAGTTTTGTTGTATCATCCCATTTGTTGTAAAGGCTCACTCACCCATAAGATGTGAGCCAGTTTTCGACATCCTGCTCATCGGTCCCATTGAAGATGGCCAGGTCCCGCTGGCGAAGGGAGCCGGCGCAGATAGCAGCAGGGCCCACTTGCACGGCTTGATGTTGAACGTTGTCCGGCATTGCAGGCGGCGGGAGAGTACGGCTGTGGAGTTCCAGGGCTGTTACCTGGCACTTCCACTAAATGTAAGACGGAGGTTTATTAAAAGAAACTGGGAAGAGAGAAGCAGCGGCGAAAGCAGTCTGAGGTCAGCCAGGTAGAATATGGACCTACGTGGCGATAGGAATATGGCTGAAAAGCAGGGTCATCTTCATCTTTGCCATGAGTGGGCGTCTTCTTTACAATATTTTTAAAAAGCAGTATCGGCACTAAGTATGGCTATATAACACTTGCTGAAAAATGAAAACTCAAAAGACATGCTGCAATAGTGCTACAAGTAGCCACAAGGAGCCCTACTAAATGAGCCTGACAGTAGCAGGCTTCAAAAAAGAAAAAAGGAAACTCTCTTTGTTCACCTCAACACTCAAATGCTCATCTTCTAGATCTGTTGTGCTTTAGTTGACGATAGCAATTCCTGTAGTAAATTTCAAACCTCTCAACTTTACACCACTTCTCTTACATCATCAGTAGGTAGCTGTAATTGCAGTTTTTCAGCCAGAATTAATTTCATTCAGTGCATTAGTTTCAGAATGATGAAAAAGACATTTGTAAACATTGGCCACCTCAAGAAGTCTTACACATGGCAAAAAATTTATAATTAAGTTATTTCTCTCATGTTGTTAGAGAGAGAGAGAGAAAAGGACGGAAAGGCAGGGAGGTTAACCAGGCGATGCCCAGTTGGCTACCCTACACTTGGGGAGGGGAACAAAGGGGAAAAAAGGAAAATGTTGTTAACGTTTCAACAGTCGAATGGTGGTTATGGCATTACAGAACACTAATACAGGCCATCATTAAATGGCAACGACACTGCAGGTGATAAATAACAAAAACAAAGTAGAATTGTGATAAGGTAGTGCAGCACTACTTGGGAAAGCACACATCACCTCTCCTTCATTCTGTCACAGTGCAAGGTCTGTCTTTACCACAGCACTACCTGGTGCAGTGAACACTCCTTCAAAGAGAGGCATGCACACAGCCTCTGCTAGCACACTTCTTCCTGTTGCCTTTTTCCACTCAACCATGGGGGTTTTTTATGTGCTCAGACCTCCTTTCTGGGGATATTTTAACTAGTGCTTACTAGCACTGTCACCAAAAAGAACCACCCCTACTAACCTTGCACTCTTAGACTTCTCCTTTTCCACTTCTTCGACAAACAGGATACGGCATGTCGACACTTCCACTCTCACTGCAAAGCAGAGATGGCAGCAGGCAGTGGGTAGTCATTCACTGACATGCAGGCCCCCCCCCCCCCCCCTTTTGTTCTTTTGCTTTTTTTTTGTGGCTAGGTAGTGCAGAGGACCCCAACGGACAGCTAGGATGAAGAATCTATTTATGACAACCACAACAAGTTCCCCCCACCCCCATAGGGCAGGAAGCTCACCTCTCAGCATCCGTGGGCACAGTGAAAGCCATGCCTTCTGCTGCTCACTTTCAGCTTTGCTGAGGACCTCTGCACCAAGGTCTGGCTGGTACTCAGGCTTCGCCACCACTGCACACTGTGCGAACCAATGCAGTAGGAACAGACTGACTCTGACTGCTATAATGAACCTCATAAATTTCCTTTGCATATAGGGCACAAAAGATTTGTATGAGTGTGCACTAGAGATGCGGTCCAATAGTGTGTAATCCTGTGCTGGGTGTACAGCAGCTTCTGAGGGATAAAATATGGTCATATGCAACTCAACCCTGCAGTAAAGCTCTGGACCGCCGAACAGAATTCCTCTGTTACAAAAAGTATGCCATTGTTAAGCTTCTCTTGTTACTTAATCAAGAAGCTGATCACGAGATGCAATTATAAGTTCAAGAAATTTGATGCCTCTGACTTTTTTCATACATTCAAACATTAAAAAGTTGATTTTATTCACTGTTGTGATCGGTCAAAGGAGTAATACAGGATGCTGCGAACTGCGACCCATGGTTACCAAGTGGCCTTTTTTTAAGTTTTATCCTACTACAGTAGAACCCCGACTATATTACTTTCAGGGGAGTGTACTGTATTATGAATTCTGTACTAGGAATTCGCATCATAAAGAAAAAAACGAAAGCACGATAGCCGCCTGCAACGCGAATGCGCTGGTGGCGCGCTTTCTGCAGTGATGTGCAGCCCACTGGGTAACAATGCGGCGCTCGATCCTGGCTCACTCGGTGTTGCTAGGCTTAATGTGCTCCCACCGAAGATGCAGCGCTTTCAAACTAGCCATCAATGATCACAGAAATGTCTAATTTTGTACAATCTACAATAACTTAATGCTGGTATGAACATATACCTGATTTCTCTCACGCCTTCTTCAGCGAAGCGTGAGAAAAAACGGGCCAAGTGAGCCACCTCGCATTGACGGCCATGGGTCGCACACACAGAATCAGAGTCGGAGCGTCAACAGAGCCGTCGTTACAGGTCATCATGCTTTCGATTGCATTGTTGTGAGCAGCACATCTCTGTCTCGATTCCAATCTAGAACTAACTTGCTTGATGTCACATCTGGCAATAATGTGCTCCGCCAGTGTCTCTTATTCTGGGCCTTCGAACAAAGCGGGACGTGCATATTTTTCCATTTCATAATCGAGGCTTTTAATGCATTATCCCTATGCAAGATTCGCCGGGCCCATGCTAATTCGTTATAAAATGTGGGTTGTCGCAGGAACGAGGAACGCATAATTGGGGTTGCACTGTACCGAAACAGTTTTCTGAAAAAAAACAACACGGAAATCACTTTTTATAGGCTAGAAAATGCAACAAAAAAAAAAAGTAAAGGTTGTGAAGAGTCGCAGGCAACAGTCTTCTGGAAGTGACCTTCCCCGTATAATCTTCCCACAACAGTTCCTGTTCTTCTTTGTTTAGCTGCTCTAGCAACAATGGAGGGTGCCTGTGCTTGCTTAGCAAGAACTGCTGCAGCGCAGGAGAAAGGTGTTCTTTCGTCGGGCCTTGGACTCAGGCAACTTGAAGCGCATGGACAACTGCAGGCAGCTCCGCTCTTCACCATCAAGTTGTGGTTTTGCAGAAACAATTCTCAAAAGCTTGCTCTATCCAGCCTAGGAGCATCGGCTCTGCCCAGCCCTGGCCTGAGCAAACGATCACTCGTAACTTCACTAATGAGTCGGAGACGTCCTTGACTCTCTAGTGCAGCCCTTCCGTGGAACTTCTCCTAGCCCATGTTAATTGTTTCAGCAGCAATAAATGCCACATTGTTGTATTGCCTTGCTCCCAAAAGCACGGCCTGCCATAGTCAGCTTGAGCGCTGTTGAGTTCACTATCACGAGGTGGGACTGGCTACGGACGAGTGGAAAAAATACACATATATGTGGGAACCTTCGTTTTTGGGTAAAACCAGATTTTTCTGGTTCTCACACCTCGAATAGGTTTCTTCAAAATCAGGCTAATTCCGATTTCTACCCGAAACAAGCCTTCTAGTGATAGTGCATTTTCTAGTGCACAAAGCTGTATGCAATGCAAGAAAGTTTGAGCATATACAGTAAAAGCTCATTAATTCGAACTCCACAAGGACACTGACACAGTTGAATTAATTTAAGTTCAAAATAACAAACGTGAACAGAATATGCAGTACTTTACGATCGGTAAAGAGTCAGGTAGCAAAATTACCCTATTTCACTCTCATCATCTCCTTCCTTTTTCCTGGAAGGCAACAGCCAATGCCTTCTCTTCTAAAGCCCGATTTATCGTAAGACCTGTACTTAGCCTTTAAAACTGAAAAAGAGGCAGGCAATGTTTGGTTTGTCCAAACTTGCGCAACGAAGGTCTGCACCGGAGTCGTGAAAGGGGTGCAACAAGCCTGTGAGCATGAGGTGGAAAGAGTGGAATATCAAGCAGCATGCGACCATCCCACGGCTCCGCTTGTTTGCAACGTCCGGACTCGCAAATTCATACCTGTGAGTAAAAGGTTGCGCAGCCATTTAGGTCAAAAAGCGAAAGTCGCCAGCACAGCTGCACACACGTTACCTGATTTTGCAGCCTTCCAGCCCCAAGTCATAAACTGCCAAACCAACACGTGCACTTTTTGGCCATATCACGTTTCAATAACGCACCAGCATCGACTTCACACATGGTTTCAGTCTCCTCTTGAAGTGTTTTGTCATGGTAGTTACCGCAAACAGGTGACACTTCTAATTCACTACACCGGGGCACATCATGTATGTTAATCGCTCTGACTGCAGTTAATCGCATGGAATGTGATGCTAAGGGAACTGGAAAACCAAGACAAAGATGCGCAGCAAACACCAGCGAGAACTCCAAAGCGTTCGCTTAGCGGAAGTCTCGGTTTCCTGCATGACCCCACATTCGCATTTAGAGTCCTGGAGAAGCTGCGACGTGTCTTATTCCCATCCCTACCTATTTACTGGGTGCTGCGCCTCCCCAGTTACGTTGCATGTCATTTTTTCCCTCTCCACATCTCCTCCAAAGAGGCAGGGCAACCTCGCGGAAGCATTCATTGGTTTGCTGCGTGCAGAGGCTGCCCAGTTGTAGCTGCGCATAGTTAAAATTATCGGTGATGCAACCCATTAGGGTTCAAATTAAGGGGCTATATGGCTTGCACAGACTCCTTTGGAGCATGGACAGGCCTAGTCGTACATTTGCAATTATCCAGAAATACGAATCAATGAGGTTCGAGTTAACAAGCTTTCACTGCATTGTGCTTATTCAAGAGGAGCATTTTCGGTCCATTAAAGATTTTAAATTTCTTTTTAGTTTATTATTCAAGAAGTGGCTTAATTATGGACACGGAGATAGAAGGCTTTTAGGAGGTGCAACTCCATGCCCCCATGGCCAGTGCGGGCGACCAGAAAATGTCACAGTGGAAGAGAGGAAGGGAAGTCAGTTTTTGTGGCACACGGTAAATGGCGAATTTCACCTCCATCATAATTTGACCGCCGTGGCCAGGATTGAACCTGTGTCTTTTGGGTCAGCAACCGATCACCATAACCACTGAGCCACCGCGCAGATGAATGAGTAGCTTGTGAAAGAGTGTGTGCCCTCATATGAATGTGCTCACTTCAGTGCTGTGTTTGTGAAACTTGAAACTGATGTTTTTAAGTCATGAAAGCGTATCCTATTCATAACCAAACATCTCAATGTGATATTTGTTGTCGGCACCTATAACACATGATAATGACAAGCCTAGCCGCTGTGAATTGAGTTTCAGGCACCATTAAGGTTACATAAATGGGCAAGTGTTATTAAGTAATGAGAAACATCCTCGACAAACGTATATGATAAACTGACAGACTTGGCAAATAATTCCAACAGCTTAAAACAGTCACCGCGCAAGATTTAGCAGCAGCATTGTGCTACTCTAAAACATAGACACTGACCAGCCTGCCATTTTGACTGCCATCTGTCCATGCTCGATGACGTAGCAGCAGCTTCTTCCCATTTGGCAGCAGCAGCCACAGGTCCTTCCACACATGCTCTTGAATCTGCTCCATGGAGCACGCCGCTATGCAAGGTTGTGCCTGCATTTGCCATGTCACGTGGCAAAACAGAAAGGAAGGAAGAAGTCATGCACACCCTCTAAAACACTTAACAAAAACCTGGTTTTTGGCATGACCATGCAAAGTTCAAAAGCAGTCTGGCTTCTTGAATTTGTCTTGATTTGCCACAGAATGCTTCAGTGGTAAAAATTATTGCCTGCCCACAAGCCACTACAGAAAGCACGACGAGAGATGCCAAACATTTTTTTTACTTATTTTAATTATTTCATTAGTCAGCCTACCAAAAAACCTTGAACCACATCATCATCATCATCATCAGCCTGACTACACCCACTGCAGGGCAAAGGCCTCTCCCATGTCCCTCCAATTAACCCTGTCCTTTGTCAGTTGCCGCCACTGTATCCCCGCAAACTTCTTAATCTCATCCGCCCACCTAACTTTCTGCCGTCCCCTGCTACGTTTGCTTTCTCTCGGAATCCACTCCGTTACCGTTAAGGACCAGCGGTTATCTTGCCTTCGCATTACATGCCCTGCCCAAGCCCATTTCTTCCTCTTGATTTCAACTAAGATGTCATTAACCCGCGTTTGTTCCCTCACCCACTCCGCCCTCTTCCGATCTCTTAACGTTACACATATCATTTTCCTTTCCATAGCTCGCTGCGTTGTTCTTAACTTAAGCTGAACCCTCTTTGTTAGCCTCCACGTTTCTGCCCCATAGGTGAGTACCGGTAGGATACAGCTGTTGTATACTTTTCTCTTTAGGGATATTTGTAAGCTACCATTCATGATCTGAGAGAGCCTGCCATATGCACTCCATCCCATTCTTATTCTTCTAGTTATTTCGCTCTCATGATCCGGATTTGCGGTCACTACGTCACTACCTGCCCTAAGTAGACATATTCTCTTACTGCTTCCAGCACCTCGCTACCAATTGCGAACTGCTGTTCCCTTGCAAGGCTAATGAACATTACTTTGGTTTTCTGCATGTTAATTCTTAGCCCCACCGTTCTACTCTGCCTGTCTAGCTGATTGATTATGCTTTGCAGTTCTTGTCCTGAGTGGCTTAGCAAGGCAATGTCATCAGCGAATCGCAAATTACTCAGGTATTCTCCATTAACTCTTATCCCCAACTCTTCCCATTCCAGTCCCCGGAATACCTCCTGTAAGCAGGCAGTGAAGAGCATTGGCGAAATCGTGTCTCCCTGCCTGACACCTTTCCGTATTGGAATTTTATTGCTGAGTTTATGGAGAACTATAGTAGCTGTGCAATCGTTATAAATATCTTCCAATATTTTCACATAGCACTCTTCCACACCCTGATTCCGCAATGCCTGCATGACAGCGGAGGTTTCCACTGAGTCGAATGCTTTCTCGTAATCAATGAAGGCTATATATAGGGGTTGGTTATATTCGCGCATTTCTCTATCACCTGATTGATAGCATGAATGTGGTCTATTGTCGAGTATCCTTTACGAAAGCCTGCCTGATCATTTGGTTGACTAAAGTCCAAGGTTGTCCTGACTCTATTAGCGATTACCTTAGTAAATACCTTGTAGGCAACGGACAATAAGCTGATCGGTCTGTAATTCTTCAAGTCCTTGACGTCTCCTTTCTTATGAATTAAGATAATGTTAGCGTTCTTCCAAGCTTCTGGTACTCTCGAGGTCACAAGGCATTGCGTATATAGGGTGGATAGAACCACATTTTATGCAATTGCTCTGCCATTAAGCGCACCTACCTTCCATCAAATTTCATGCCTGTGGCAATGCCCTTTTCACTCTGGAGCCCAACAAGTCCACGCATGTACTCCTGACTATTACAGGAATAATAATAAAAACGAATCCTTGCCTGTAGTTAAGCAACCCTCCAGTATTGCAAGTATGGCAGCCACGCACATATTTAGACTTAATGTTTCTATCGGCTAACTCTGCTAGTGTTGCTGCTGCTCTGGTAAGGACTGTAACAATTAAGGACAATACACTGGACATGACAACACTGTCGTGAGCATAAGCAGAAAGTCAGATAATGGTGAAGGAAAGTGAGAAAAAAAAAGAGAAAATAAGCTGGCAGAGCAGTGCCAGGACATGTAGCAGAGGGGAAAATTATGTGCGGTATGTATGGAGTTTAACCTCCCAAAGCAACAAATGGGCTATGAGAGATGCCACAGTGAAGGGCTCCAGAATAATTTAGACCACTTGGGGTTCTTTATTGTGCACTGACATCACACAGCACGTGAGTACCTTTTTCATTTCACCTCCACCGAAATGTGGCCACCGCAGCTGGTGTCGAACCAGTGACCTCGGGATCAGCAGCCGAATGCCAAAGCTATTGAGCTGCCAGGGCGGATATAAAAGAGGAGAAGTTTAGGTTTTATGGGGTTTAACGCCCCTAAGTGACTCAGGCTATGAGGGACCCAGATAATTTTGACCACCTGGGGTTCTTTAACGTGCAGTGACATTGCAAAGTAACCTGCCATGGTAGCTCAGTGGTTAAGGCCGAGCCGGAGCACCTGGGTTTGAACCCAACCGCGGCGGCCACGTTTTGAGGGAAGAGGAACGCAAAAGGCACCCATGTGCTGTGTGATCCCAGTGCACGTTAAAGATCCCCAGGTGGCTGAAATTATTCCGGAGACCTCCACTATGGCACCTCTTTCTCTCTTTCTTCTTCCACTCCCACCTTGCTCCCTTTCCTTACGGCATGGTTCAGGTGTCCACTGAGATATGCGAGACAGATACTGCGCCATTTCCTTTCTTCAAAAAACCAATTTAGACCAATTGCAAAGCACACAGGTCTCTAGTATTTCACTTCCACCAAAATGTGACCGTCACGGCCGGGATCAAACCCGCGCCTTTCAGGTCAGCAGCTAAGCACCATAACCACTGAGCCCCACGGCGGCTTTTTTCTACAAAGGGTTCAAATGAACCTATGAATGAATTCCACTAGCCATTTCACGCCGAGTATGCCAATGTGGAAAACAAATTATCGCGCAAAGCCAGCCCTGCCAAGCAGCACTCAAAACATGCTGAAAACTGTTCCTGAAGTGGGGCCTGCATGCAGCACTTGAGTGGGAGCGGCAGCACTGCAGCGAACATGTCATTTAACCGTGCATGGCTCATTTTATAGATCCTGCTGTTGGCCATCAACATCTCCTCACAGAGAAGCATGCCCCCAGTTCTTTTGAAATCATCGCTGCCAGCCGGTGACATCATCACAGCTGGCTACTGGAATTTTCCGAGAGGGCCGACCTTACTGACTGCTGTCAAGAATTTAAGACGAGAGCGAATCGCCCCTGTCTTCAATTGGAGCAGCAGCACTGCAGCGAACATGTCGTTTAACCATGCATGGCTAATCTTACAGGTTCGTTATTACTCTCCCTTTTCAAGTCTTCATTCGAATGATCTTTGCATTGTTGTGCGACTGCTCCCAGTGAAGTATGTTGCGTTTATGTCTTCTGTGGTCGCACCTTAAGATTTTACTCTGTGGAGATGTTGAACTTAATCCAGGTCCCACAATTGATAAAATGTTACAGCAGATATTGGACAAACAAACTAACATTGAAGCCAGGCTAACTTGAAGGGAAGCTGGTGTCACTTGCCGAACACTGTTCTAAATTACTGGCACTGTTTGCGCATTAGAACATACTGTCAGACGCCAGGAAGAAAAAGTGGTAGATCTAGAGGACAGATCCAGACGCAACAATATTATTGTTTTTGGTGTTAAAGAAGACGCACATGAAACAAGAACTGGCATTAAAAAAAGTTGTAGAAGTCTTTTCCGGTACCCTTGGTGTAACTGCTACATCTGTAGAAAGAATTCACAAATTCAGACAACCGAAAAATGGCCGAATTCAACCAGTTATTATGAAACTCTACGACTACAATGAAAAGTTAGCTGTTTTCAAAAATTGTGGTACGCTGAAGGGACCAGATATAAGCATTTCACATGACTACTTGGCAGAAACCCTTTTGAACAGAAAGTTACTGTGGCAGCCGCCAAAGAACGAAAAAAGCGCAGGCACAAAAGTTCAGCTTATCCGCGACAAACTGATAATAAATAGCGTGTCCTATACTTGGAAACTGCAATGTAACAGTCGTGTGAAGGTGCGCAACCCTCGGGAAGCTTCAGCCGATAAAACTGAATGCCAAATGTCCAAGAATGAACTCAGATTACTAAATGTTAATGCCCGTAGTACTCTAGTTATTAAGCCTGACGGTCTCGAAAGCTTGACAATTTTACACGAACCCCACCTAATTGCTATTACTAAAACTCGGTTGCACGATGACGTACTGAACGATAAAGTGTTCCCAACTTTTTATAATGTATTCAGAATAGACTGAAAAACAAGAGGTGGTGGCGTTGATCGCCTTAACCTACGAACCGCTTCCATTCATGAATGAGCATGAAAGTGTATGGTGCAAGCTACTTAAAGATGAGCATAATAATAATTGGCGTAATGTACAGGCCCCCTGGGAGCTCTGTCGAATTTTCCCAAAAGATGGATGATTATATTGTGAATGTTGCCAATAATCGTAGTAGGATTGTACTATTAGAAGATCTTAAGCTGCCAGGTGTAGTCTGGGAATCTCGAATTCCGAGAACAGTAGATAGATTGCATGATGATTATATGTTGGAACTAATGGCAAAGCATGGCCTCATCCAAGTGGTAAATCAAGCAACTCGCACAGTGTGCCAAAGCAGTGCTATTCTGGATTTAATTTTTCTATCAGAGAACAGTTCTCAATACAAAGTAAGTGCAGAGGACGGAATTTCAGACCATAGAGCTGTTCTGGCAAATCTTGGGCTTGATAGGAATATAAAACGCATTAAGACAGTAACTGTTTATAGTTCCAGCCAGGCAGATGACAAGCAGATAAACCAAATCCCTGGATAACGTGTAATGTAATTCATTTGAAACAAAAGCTGCAGTGCGCAAGGCAAAATATTCCTAAAAACACGATCCATATTGATACTCTTAGAAAACATGTCATAGCTGAATTGGAGAAGGAGAAAAGATTGTACTTTTCCACATCATTACAAGACTATCTGCGAAGCTCTCTGAAAAAATTCTGGAGATACTTACCTGGCTCAAAATCTGAACTGAATGAAAATTTTGCAACGAAGTGTATACAATTGCAAATGCATTTAACAACTTCTTCAGCTCAGTTTTTGTTCGAGCGCCCAATAAAGCACAATGGTAGCACTGCACAGTGCCTCCGCTGATAGTACTAATGACACAAAAATTGCAATTTGAAATGAAAGCGTAATGTTATCAGTATTAAAGCTAGACCAGAAAAAGTTGCCAAGTCCTGATTTCATACCAAACGAGTATTTGAAGCATTATTGCCTACGGTCTCAGAATTTTTGGTGAAGATTTTTACTGTATCTCTGCATGAATGCTCTGTTTCGAGTGAGTGGCTGCTCACCAGGGTCACACGAGCTTTTAAATTGGGTAATAATTTGAACATAGAAAATTATCGTCCCATCTCTATTACATCAACGCCGTGCGAATTGCTTGAACATATAGTAGCTAAATACTTAGTAGAGTTTTTAGAAAATAACAACCTTTTTTTATAACCAACAACATGGTTTCTGACGTCGCTTGTCGACAGTCACTCAACTGTTTGAAACTGTTCATGCTTTTGCCACAGCTATCAACAGAAAAAAAAAAGAAATGATGTAATCGCATTGGATTTTTCTAAAGCTTTCGATAAGGTGTGCCATGAAAACTTCTAGAAAAAATGCATGTGTACGGTATTGATTTAAAGGTTATTAACTGCATTTGTGCTTACCTATCTAACAAGAAACAATACGTTCAAATATCTGTTGAATGTTCAACCACTTTCCATGTATTGTTAGGAGTTCCTCAAGGTTCCGTTTTGGTCCTATACTTTTCTTACTGTACATTAATGATACTGCTGAGGATATTGACCGTTAGGTGGAAGTGCGACTGTTTGTAGGTGATTGTCTCTTGTTTTGCAATGTCTAAAATGTTAATGATCAAATATTGCTTGATCAGAGTTTGGAAAAAATTTATAACTGGTGCCTGAGATGGGACATGCAAATTAATCCCAATAAATCTGTCGCCATGAGTGTTACTAACAAGAAATCTCCCCTTGTCTACACTTATAGTATTAACAACATTCCAATCTCAAAGTCTTGTAAACTAAAATATTTAGGCGTCACAATTACCGAAACTTTACATTGTGGGATGAACACATCGATCACATATGCAGTTTAACTTAACGAAAGCTTGGCTTTATAAAAAGAAAACTTCAACACGCAACTCCAGATGTTAGGTTTCAAACATATAAAAGTGTGATCCAACTTAAGTTAGAGTACGCAAGTATAATATGGGACCCACATTACCAATACCAAATGATAAACTTGAAAAAGTGAAAAAAATAGCTTTAAGATCCATATTTTCCACCTACCGCAAAACACAATCAGTGTTAGCTCTACATATTCAAGCTCAGCTTCCCAAACTAGTCACACGTAGAGAAATAGGTTGCCTCCAGTTTCTGTACATGCTCCGTGAAAATAACTTTAACTTAGATTCTACTTAGTACATTCGACCCTCAGGCAGATCGTCGCCCCGTACTAATCATCCATTCACCTTTATGACATATACACCTAGAGTTGACCTCTTCAAGTACTCTTTCCTCCTGAAAACCATTGTTGAATTTAATAATCTCGATTTGCATGTGTTTTTTTACTCCAATTCACTTGAGAGTTTTGAAAAGAAACTGGAATTGTGCTTCATGTAGCAATGTGTGTTTACATTGTATTTTTTTCCCCATCCTGTAACAGCCTGCAAAGGGCTTACAGTATTGTAAATAAATAAAATTTCTCTACACGATTCATTGGTTTTGGCTTCAGCGCGTGATTTCATGCCAGCGCACCCATCTTCGCCGCAACTCAAGTGTGTGGCCCATAGAATGATGCCACGCCGTGCGGTGCACACAGCCCACTGCACTACGCTTTGCCTCAACAGAACTGTCAAGGGCACTGGAGGTCCCCTGCTCTCAAACCTCCTCGTTACATACGGCCCACTGTGAGCACGTTGTTTCTCAGATGCCACGGGCAGTGTAGACTGCATTTTCACAGCATAGTCACATGGTTCCACTCTTCACCAGAGCATTTGGCGTGCTTGACAGTGTGAACGTCTCGCTCATTTTGCAAGGCTAAACAGTGGAAAAGGAAAGCACAAACCAGTTTCTCTTGACCAGCAGGCCAACATCATCAATGCACTTTTTCTCTTTCATAGCCAGTTGCTTGAAAATATATCTTCATTATTACTATTTCAGTAATATGTAGGGAAACATAAGTGTGGTGTTATCTTTTCTCATAGAACTGGTCAGAAAAAAATTGCCTGCTCTCGCATTTTTCCGTCAGTTTTCAGACCATTGCAACCTGAAGGTAAGATACCTCTGCAAGCTATGGCTGGCACTGTGGCAATGTAGATTACTAGCTTGATTTTGTTTTGTGTGCTATATGCATTGTAAACACTTGTGTACCTCTTATCAGGTCACAGAATTGCACTGGTATGTGTCAGCAAGGCTGGAGAAACTCTGGGTTAAAATTATAAAATTCTCTTCATACTGCCTTTCATTAACATTTTTACTTTTATTACCTCGCACTAAAAACTTTGCTTAACCTTTCAGTAACAGTATTGTATTTGTGTTTTGGTTTCTTTTTTCAGGACATCCCTTTTTGGAATACCAAGTTCAACCATGAGAGTACTGGCTACACATAGTAACCCTTCCTATTGCATGAAACTTCTGCCGGTATGACCAGCTAGAACAATTCCTCTTGAAGACAGAAAGCACCTTTGATGTCATTAATAAAATTGTCTTCAATGTGATACATTTTGCTTTATAGAGGCATGCATCTGACATACGGTGGACGTATGTCCAATTTCGGGTATTCTGTGGGCTTTTATACAAGCCCATGGGAACTGCCGAATATATCACTGGCTGCAGTCACCAAGGCCTGCTTCATGAAGGTGCAGGAGGCATGGCATGCCAATGGCCCCATTAGATCCATGGGGGATATCCTTGGATATCCGGATCGGATGTTCGTGGGAGATCCGTCAAAGATCGGCGGATCTCCTACAGATATCCGTATATCCAAAATGGGCCGTACGTCAGCTGCTATGAAGAAAAAAGTGTGCAACATACGTGAGTAAACATGGTACATCCTAGCCAAAATCAAGAAGAAATAAGCATGGGCAGGGCATAAGTGGTGGTGCCTAGGGGTAACAGAATCTACTTCCAAGATGAGCATAGCAGGGGGTGCCAGAAAATTAGGTGGGTGGATGAGATTAGGGAATTAGTGGGGATAAGGTCAATGGGAGAGGCCTTTGTCCAGCAGTTGACATACCCTACAGACTTCATGTGCTGCAGCTTTGAGCCATAGCCTTAGAGAAGGCTATGTTTGAGCCCTACAAGTCACTCCACCTGTAAAACATGGCGGAACTTTCCCGTCGACCCAGTGGTTATGGTTCAGTGGTTATGGTGCTCGGCTGCTGTCCCAAAGGATACGGGTACAATCCCAGCCACGGCGGTCGAATTTCAATGGAGGCGAAATGCTAAGGACCCGTGCTCTGTGCAATGTCAGAGCGTGGTAAAGAACCCCAGGTGGTAGAGATTATCCGCAGCCCTCCACTATGGCGTCCCTCATAGCCTGAGTTGCTTTTGGACATTAAAACACCAAAACTAACCAGACCTTTTCATTTACATAGTGAATGAATATACATAGCTAACTTCCTGATCAGCATCGATAAGCTCTGAGTCCATTAGAGAGAAAAGTGCACTTGAGAGGCAGCCACAAAAGATATCTTTTAACCCTTTGAGGGTCGAATTATTTTGAAGAAAACTTTCCCAGGTGGTCAAATTACTTTATTGCGGATCTTGAATCTACAAAATGCATATAATCGAGAATAAATAGTAAAAAATAATTAGGAACAGTACTTTGGTGACAGCATCACTCACAACTGGAAAATGTTCAATAGAATAGAATAGCAATGGTGATAAGCAAGCTAAGAGCAGCACCAATAAAGATAGAAATCAACTTTCGCCGCCTCTGCAAAACACTGCCCACAAAGAGAAAACACGTTTCGCGCGACTCCGTTGCGATCCTGCGGCGGAATCGAAACCGCGTAGGCGCGTTGCCACAGAGGGCGAGAATACCTCACGAGCAACGGTGATAAACAAGCTAACAGCAGCGCCAATAAAGATAGAAATCAACTTCGGCAGCCCCTGCAAGATAGTGCTGACAAAAAGAAAACTCAAATTTCGCGCGACTCCGTTGCGATCACGCGGCGAAACCAAAACTACAAAAGGGGTGTTGCCGCCGTCTGTGCCGCTGCGCTAAAGCTACTAAAGCTAGACATAAGTTCTGCTTATCTCCGTAAGAAGGCAGCACAAAATTCAAACACTTCTTGTAAGTCCTAAGAGGTGGCAGCACCCCCCAGTGCGCACGCATCGTTCTTTTGGCGCAAAATTTCAAACGGAAGATCGAAACCGTACCCGTACGGCAAAGACCTTGCGGGACAGAAAACCGCCGCCGTACATATACGGCAAAAACCTTCAAAGGGTTAAAATATTCTTGAAAGTTTTTTTTTTAATTAGAGGAAATCCACAAAAAAAAAACACACCTTGGTGGTTCCTAGCTGCCATGTCGCACGGTAGCCGGCTGGTGGCACGACCACAACAAGCACGGAGTAACACACTTCCCTTTATTCTCTCATCTGGGCTACTTTCGTACCTTTCATAGCGTTGCACCTGATGTATGAAACGGAGGATAGTCAGGCTGCTATTGATGATGATGACAATGAACTGCTCCCAGCTAATACACTGCATACAACTTTAAACATTTCTTTGGTGGTGGTACATAAGTGCTGATAACCACAATGATGGGTGAGAAAGAATGGGCCACCAGATGAAAGGGAGCCTCCTATGTCGAGGGCAAAAAAGCAGCAATGAATCATGGGAAACAAAGAAAGTATATGCCAGAAAAGCAGTTTGGATAGACTAACTTCCTTCATGAGGAAACATACCATCACACACATGCATGCCACTCCTGCCATACACAATGTGAGGTAGGCATTTTCGTCGATGTTTCTAAGCCAGTAGTAGGTTGGTTGGTTTATGGTGTTTAACGTCCCAAAGCGACTCAGGCTATGAGAGAGGCCGTAGTGAAGGGCTCCGTAAATTTTGACCACCTGGGGTTCTTTAACGTGCACTGAAATCGCAGAGTACACAGGCCTCTAGAATTTCTCCTCCAAAGAAATTCAACCGCCGTGGCCGGGATCGAACCCGCGCCTTTCGGGTCAGTAGCCGAGCACTATAACCACTGAGCCACCGCGGCGGCTTAAGCCAGTAGTAGGCACATGAACTAAGTTGCATCAGAAGTGTGCTGTGCGGCAGACATACTTCAACCTTCATGCCAGCTCTGTAAAATGCAGTGGTATGGTTAATGGTTTATGGGGTTTAACACCCCAAAGCAGTTCAGGCTATGAGAGACACTGTTGTGGAGGGCTCCAAAAAATTTCAAACACCTGGGGTTCTTTAACGTATACTGATATCGCACAGTACATGGGTCTCTAGTATTTCGCCACCATTGAAATGAGACCATCGTGGCCAAGATCGAACCCGCATCCTTGGGTCAGCAGCCGAGCGCCACAACCATCGATCCAAGGCAGTGGCAGCCAGACCACTGTCCTTTGGGTCGGGAGCTGGGCATGCACCTCCACACCACTGAGGAACTGATACGTTGTTACCCTACAAAAGCTTTTTGGGGAGATTCATGCTCAGAACCTTCCTTACAGATGCAGGGTGCACTGAAGTTAAAATGGATTGGCAGGGCAATGCTTAGCGGGGTTGTTAGGCCAAATAACGCCCAATGTGACTAGGATTTCTCTCGCAATGAAGTGCGGTCAGGATTGTGTAAACTGACAAGCACGCATAGGGGTCAATCTCTGAAGCTAGACTTGCTAGGCATTCTAATCAAACAGTAAAACAATTGAAATGGTCATGATGATAACTGACAAAAAAAGAAGGAATCCACCAACCTGAGCCTCAGGTGTAGTATCCTTTGCTGGAGCACCATCACGCAAGGCTGCAGGGCTGTTTGGTTCCAATGGACTGTCCTCCACTATGTTGAAGCACCGTCATAGTAATCAGGTTGCAGCAGAAATGTGACAAAAAGAAAAAAAGAGACAGGAGCCCCTTTAGACTTTCACTCACATAAAGCAGCACAAAGATTACCTTCAAGTGCTAGAAACAGCAAAGCGCACGAGAAGCACACCCCTTAAAACAGCAGACAGTCCTGCCCGTAATGAATCAATGCAGAACAATGGTTTTCAAGAATGGATGCACTGGTGCCTCCTGAAAAATGGTCAGTGTGATGGCAGCCCAAAGGATGTATGTGACCAGTTGCAATGATGAAAAAAAAAAAGTCAAAGTTAACGCCAAAGTGTTAACTTGTTTGTTTACACAGCTACACAAACCTGTGTCTGAAAGAATGAAACCCCTTGGTTTTTACTAAAATGCAGATGTGAGGTGAGAACAGAGTTCTTCAAAAATTAAAATGCAGAATGTGCTTGTTTCCAACGGCATGCATAATTTGGTGTTAAGAGCATCAAGTGCTTCAAGTACAGTCCCGTTCTCTCAGCTAAAGAGCATCTGCTTTTTCTGGAAGTACCACGAACAACTGAAATGCATTAATGGACCCCCGAGAGTACTGAAAGACCCATAATTTGAAACCAGTGATTAGCTGCACAATGCATTTGAGATATAAATTAAGCATCAGAGAATTAATTTGATGCACCTCTTGAACTAATTAATGAATGCAAGATATGTACACTGACAACCGTCGACTTCATATGGCGCTGCCTTTTACAAAGTTCTGGAGCACCACAGAGGAGTTTTCATGAACGTTAACTGTGCCAACATGTCATAGCTGCCAGAAGATCATGCCCTGTACTATAGGTTTACTGTGGGTTTTGGAGGCTCTCCTGCTTAAAGCAGCAAGGACAGCAAACTGTCTATGTGTGTTTTCTTTTTAGAGTGATATGCAAAACATTTCAATAATTTGAAGCCTTGTCCCAGACTGCCCAAAAAGCCATATTGACTATAGATCAAAGAACAGCGTCTGTATCACAGTTTATGCAGGGTGGTTTAAGAGTCAGGATGGACTACAATGAGAAAGCAGCAATTAAATCAGTTTTCACATGCATCACGTGACCTCGACCCCAGCTGTGATTTCACAGCTACAGTTTGGCTGTTCAAACTGAACCTACATGAGAAAAAAAATTAAATACATTATTTGCCAGATGCAGGCAAATTCTACATGGTGATTCATTTACCAATGCCTTACACATATTAAAAGGAAAAAGAAAAAAGTGAAACAAATTTTTGTGTCCCTACTCTCTTGGGTTAAAACTGAATGCTGGCTTTGTAATGGCTGTTGAGTGTTTACATGAGCAGAGGCAGCCATGTAGTCAGTATTGTATGTGTATGCTTTGCATATTATGGTGAATATCCTCCCAAGACCTGTCTATGGAAATTTGTCCAATATATTGGACATTAGTTATTAAGCCAGTACTCCAACACCAAAGCATTCATCTTCATGAAACCCAGTTGTCCAATACATTGGACAACTGGTAGCGCCATTTGTGCATCATTTTTGAAATTAAATTCTTCACTTTCCCGCCAAAACACTCCAACAAAGGCAGCATTCAGTGGCGTGGCGTTCTGCGCCACCTGCTGAGGACTAAAAATTGTTTCTGCCATTTTTGCCTATTCTCAGGGTGTAAATTTGATTTGATATGAACAAAAATAGAATAGGAAACAAGCAGATATCAGAATTTTATCTCTACACGCCATCACTTTTCTCTGCTTTTAATTTGATTTCGCGTGTCCGATAGGTTGGACGCTGAGACTCAACCTGGTTATTTTGACCATGCTTATGAGATGGCTTTGGTGATAACCGTAAACGAATACTGCTGGTATTGAACGGCTCAGAACGAAATCATGTCTTTTTTTCTAGTTGGCAGGCCTCGTGTTTCTGATGACAATACCGAAGCATTTTGCAAAGAATTGCACAAGGCAACAAGTTTGACAATGGATTATCAGATAGTTATGACGACACTATTATCAATCCAAACTTCAGTGTAACACTTGAGGATAAATGCACGGACAAAACCAGTGGTGACGACGGTCCCTCAATGGTGACCTCAAAATTTATGCGGGCCACCTTGAAATTTGGCCCACCAGGCCTTCAAAATTTTCTTTCGTCCGACTTTCACCAAAATTGTTGTCCAACCTAATTTGCGCATGGCAAACTCAATGGTGATCTCAAAATTTAGGTCGGCCACCCCCGAAATTTGGCCCACTGAACCCCCGAAATTTGTCTTTGGCCGAATTTGACAAAAAATGCTTTCCAACCTAACTGAGTATGGCCAACTTACTGGTGACCTCCAAAATTAGGTGGGCCACCCCAAAAATTTGACTTAAACTGAATATCATAAAAATTGCTGTCCAAGCTAATTTGAGTACGGCCAACTCAATGGTGACCTCCATACTTAGTCGCGCAAGTTTATGGGGTTTTAAAATAGGGGGGATAAACACGTTCTCCCCGTTTAACCGCGGCTGACAGAGTTCAAGGCCGCGCGGACCCCACCCCGTGGTCGCGTACGCTACCGAGCGCACGGCGACCACGGCGGGCCTTGCGCTACGGGAACAAAGGAACGACACACTGGCTGACATAAACAAGGCATTTATTGCTGCAACAACAATAAGGCCAGCTAGCAACAAAATACACTGAGGAATCGAGGATGTCCGACTCACCAGCACGGTTACGAGCGAATGTTCGCCCACGGTAGGGCGGAGGGAATATCTCCGAGGCCGGACGGGACGAGCTGAGGGGAACACGTTTCCACACGAGGTCACCCGCAGCGAAGAGCGGAGCTTTGCGCGTGAACGTCCACACGCTTCCCGGTCCCGAGCAAAAGAGAGAGAGCCTTCCCCCGCGCGCGAGCGGCAAAACACGCCATCCGTGGCGCTGCTGTCGCTACGATGCGAGCGCCCTCCCCTGTTAGTTAAAAGTAACCCCACTAAAGGGAGTGCGTTGCGGGGAAGCTAACCACAGGGAACTAGTGAGTTGAGGAAAAGCGAACGCAGGGGACGAAGGCGTCCCCACAAGTTTCACAGCTATATCTCAAGTAATTTGTGGCATGCCCACTGGGTGGAAAAATATGGCTAGAGTCCTGCTGTCCTCTGTCCATTTTAATGGACATTGTACTAAGCTGAAACTATCTGTGCTGTTGAAAAAATATCTCACTTTTCCCATTTGTATTCCTACAAGCTTATTCTGAAAGCCTACAAAAAATTTGTGAACTCAAATACATCGCAGGTCTCAGGACGATCATGTGCTCATGTGCCAAACACAGGGCTGGAATAATGACTTATGCTGACAGGCTATACACATACTAAAATGTAAAGTGTTATTTTTTTATATTAGTTCTTTCAGGAACCCAAACAGTAACAGCAAGCCTACTATTGCCTTCTATCATAAAGAGTAATATGGGATAAAAGGAACGCGTTTCTTGTAAAACACTATATGAAACCAGCACCCTGAGAAATCTGCTTGCACAATACTTGAATTTAGAATGAAAAAGGTGCCACACAGCTGGACAACAAATGATTTCAATGAGAGAAGCCACAGGGGACAAGAGGCTTATGCACTTACCATATTTTTCGTCAATAACAAGTCCACCACTGCTGCAAGAGGAGTCACTCCTTGCACTGGGTGATCTGCAACCACAAGGGAGACAAACCATAAAGGGGCACTGCAATGTTTTTCTCAGTGCCGATTAATCTAGTTGAATGGATTCCTTACGCGCTCCAGAGATCAGTGCAAAAGGAACGATTGAAATTGGAGCAGGTAATCAAAAGTTAAGCAAAGCCACAAGTTGGGCAAGCAGGATAATGTTCATGATGTAACAATAGTCGTTTCCTTTCCGTTCCTCATGTTCCTTGTGCGCTACTATTACATCATAATCGAAAGTTATTCACCTAGAAAATTCAAAATAAAAAGATCAGACGAACAAGTGTTTTACGCACCCATTTCCCTCGTCCAGTGCTGAGATTGGGTGCTACAGAAACACACCTTGCCTACATGCAGCCCACAGCCACGCATTCTAACAGCATCCTCCCTCTGCACATGGGGCCATAGACAGGGCAGGGGAGACTAACTTCACAAGGGAAGCTTCCCAATGCTTCTTTGTTGCCAAGATTTGGAGGTTAACACTGCTGCCCCCCTAACCTCACCTCCTGTTTGACTCTCAATTTCTGGGAAAGGCCTGGGTGTTTACAGGCTTTTATTTTTTTTTCCGCTGCCTTCACGGTGGTCTGAACAGCACTCACCTCCAAGAAAGGTTGAAGCAAAATGAAAAGTGTCACTCCAAGTGTTATTCTCATCATTTTTTGTTCCTTTTCTCTGCTTTTTTTCAGTTCTCATGGCATGCAAAAATCTTACAGCACTTAAAGACATCATACTTTGAATCCATTTCCTGAGTATACAAAAATTAGGTTCAGACTGGATGCCCAACTAACCAGAAAGGCAGTGCCCAATCTGGCTGCCCCCTCATTTGCGCTGCAGAAATTACCGCTGTGTTTTGACACCATCAGCTTGAAACAAGCATTTCTGAAAACAATTAAAATACTTGTAGTGTAGCAGCCGCGCTCGCTTACTGTGGTGAACTGTGGTAGTGAAAGACGACGACGATCCTGAGGTGTGACGCTCGCTCGCAGCCCGAACGCTTGGCCTGCACCTTTGCTGAATGTTGCAAAGCGACCTAGGTTCTGCTCAGCCACAACCCCCTCCTACATACTAAATATTACGATTTAGGAGACCTGTTTGCACGTTCAGGCACAAAAGAATGAATAAAGACCTCATGCTTGGTTAACATTGCAATGCCACTTTTATTCAACAAGTGTGACAGACCTCGCACACCTAGTCTTGGACAGCAGGAACCAAGGGTTTGAAAGGAAGGTAGCCGCAACTGCCAAGACAAAAAATCGCACATGCGTAAAAAGGATCCAGCACGAGGAAATATGTCTTTCAACCTTTCCAGGACAATACTGGTTGCAGCTTTCATGGCACAACAAATAGACACTGAAAGAAAATTAAAAATTTACTGTATTCTTGCATCTGAGCGGCAGACTTGCATTATGAAGGATGCCATGTGGTGGGGATGAGGGGGATATGATGAAGGAGACAGTGCACAAATCGTGCATCTAGAACTGGCGAAGCAAAAGTCCATATACCCAGGATTCATTCTTAAATTCCAAACTAAATCCCTCTCAGCCAGTAACAAATGGCACGCCATGAAGAAGAGGCTTTGAAACCAACCCTACACCATAAAAGCAAGAACAGTTCATACTTGAACTCATGACTAATGACCAAGTTGGCTGCACAGCCCAAGCCAAGTGCTTGTAAAACTGGATGGCTCAATCGTAAAATTACAACTAGCATTCTGAATATGTTGACTGTTATGGAGTAAATATAATGCGTAAAGAAACGGAAAGGACAGCAAACACAGCAAACAGATGAAGTGAAGCTATCCTTGGTGTCCAGATTCTTCCTAGTTGTTTTGTTGCTTATTAAAATAGGGTTTGTAAAAATGAACAGGTTTCCTGTGCCCCTTGTACTAACTGTTGAGTCAATCAGATAAAATAAAAACAAAATTATCTCAGCTTAACCGCATGTGTGTTCAGGCTCAAGTTTCGCACTGAGGTTCATTTGATGGTCAGTTTTGCTTTATACTGCATTTAATTGGGTTACTTGCTTGGTTCGGTCACAATTTTTAGGAAATCTCTATTTTCTACAGTGATGATAAACCGAAAGGCTTCACATTCACAGCAATTGTACCCATGGTGCCATCTCACACCCACTGGAAAAACGAGCCCTCTGCTGAAGAGAGGGGTTGAGGGAGGCTGCGCAGTTGATTTAAAAGCACTTCCTTGGCTACGTTATCAAGTGTTGGACACAGAAAATAGTTTGCATGAAAGTGCTGCAATTTCAATGAGTTCAGTTTCTGTCTATTGAAATGTAGCGTTTAAACTTTCGTTTCGCATCGTCTGCTTTTATCTTTCTGTTAGTGGCTATGATATAATGTCACACTTTATCATGCAACAAATGTCCATGGTATTTTAAGGTCAGACTACGAGCAGCTGCTGTGCCAAGCCATCTGCGTAGTTAATGTTTTGCTCTGGTTTATTTGTAGAGGCTAGGATGTGGAGCAGCGGTGCTGCGCAATCTCTCACCAGGCACGACTTGGGTGGCCCTGAGAAGGGCCATTTGTGTTGAGCTCAGCATTCAATATGGATGCTGTTTGCTTCAATGCATTTCTCAATGCACTTGATGTATCCATTGAAGGCACCCTCTCACAGAGAGTTGTCAGTTAGGGTGAACACATCCTCCACGTGCACATTCATCTCATCAACAGTGCGGAGTGCCCCTGTGCTGTGCACAACGAATTTCACAAAACCCCACATGAAGAAATCGCAGGGTGTCAGGTCAGGTGAGTGTGGAGGCCAGGGCATATTTGGGGATTCACGACCCACCCATCGTTAAGAAAAATTTTGATCCAGCTAGTCATGAACTGGTGCACCGTCATGTTGGAAAATACAGATTTCTTTCTGCACATGCTTTGAGATGAGTTCAGGCAGTAAAAGCTCGTTAATTCGACACTGACGGGACCGCGAAAAATTGTCGAGTTATCCGAATGTCGAATTATCGAATGAACAACAAGAACAATGTTTGCCGCAACAGGCGTACCTTTATTTGGCAAAGAAATCTGTTATCACCGTCTGTTTTTTCGAGCGAATTTGAGTGACTACGATGGCTCTAACAGCTGCCAGGTGATCCGCGGCACACGCACCGTCAGAGATTTGTTCACAGCAGTCCTCCCACACGGACAAGGCTTCTGCGGCTTCTTTCACCGTGCACTCGGCATTTGGGACAACTGCTCACAATCGTCACCTTCCAACGAATCGTCGTTGTCAGCGCCTGCCACTTCAATTATTTCATCCTCGTTCAGCTGACAGGACACAAAGGCGAGGAGGCGCGCAGGCACTGCGCGCTACCCACTCAAAAGCAGCGCGGGGAGGAGGTGAAGCCAGCGCGGCTTCAAGCCGGCCGCTTAACTGTTTTTCAGCCAGCGTCTGCTTCGGAGGACGCGGTTGTTGCTGCGACGCGCGTCTTATCTTTTATGCGAAGAATATTAACGTAGGTTTCGGGCCTTCGCGCGACGCCCGGCGGTGGCCACCATTGACCTTGAAGTGAGATCACATGATGTGATGTCACGTGATGACGTCACACCGGCTGCAGATGGGGCCTCATATCGTGCCGTCGGACATCGCCCGGCGGCGGCGCCACCATCGCTGCATCACGTGATATGTGACGTCACGCCAGGGATGAAGCGGCGCGCGCCCGCCGTCGCGTCAGTCTCTGTGCCCGCAACCGCGCCAGCGTCTTTGCGCCGGGCATGTATGCGGTCAAGATGCCTCCAAACGCTAAGGACGTTAATAATAAAAATGCAAAACGAAGGCTGCTTCGCATCCACTGGGCTTAACCTTGATAATCCTCCAACTTTTTCTCTTTATCTTTCCTCTGATCTTTTAACTCTCCTCTATCTGCACGTGGCAGCGGTGGTGGCTCGGCTGGCCCGTGCAATTTCCTTTCACCCTTCTCTCAGTCGCAACAAAACAGCAACAACAAGCAGCGCAGTAAACACGCTGAGAAAGCATGCAATTACCAAAAAAGGCGCTGCCTTATGGTTAAATAAGATTGTAGCAGCAAGAACACGTGGAAACGACGACACATGCCAAAACGAGACTTGCTGTCGATAGGGTTGAGCGGACAACACCAACACGACTGCTGAGACACAACAAAGCACAAAAAAAAAGACGCCAGTCGCTTCGGCCGCCGCTAACCTCGCTTCCCTCGCCCTCGCTCACGCTGCTGACGACGATGACCACACGGACGGCCTATCAGCCGTACAGTAGCGCCGCTCGTGGCAGTGTTTTTTCTTTTTGCTCTCGGCACACCAGCTTGGCGCGCTGCGGAGTGAAATCGAATTAACCGACGCACGGCAAAATTTGTTCGAATTAACGAGAGTTTCGCCCCATAGACTCCTATGTATAATTGTAAGGACCTCGCATGCGCGTCGAATTATCCGATTTTCCGAATTAACGGGGGTCGAATTAACGAGCTTTCCCTGTAACTCATTTTCCAGCATATGCAAGTAAGTGTCTGTAGTGACTATAACATCGAAGAAAAATGGTCCAATGAACCCCTTCCCTCTAGATTCCACATCACATTGCCATACCTGGGGAGTGCACAAGCCATGCCATGATGAACCTCTTGTTCTCTCGAGACCACACACGCGTGTTCTACCTGCTCACTGCAGCGTCACGGTGGAACACAACCTCATTGGTGAAAAACAGAAACTGCAGATGGCCAGGGCCGGCAGGAATTCGCATTTGTTCCGCTCTGCAGAACTGTAGCCGTGACTTCAGGCTGTGGTCGGTCAGTTCGTGCAGCATATAAACTTTATTCGGCTGCATTCTCAGGGTGCAGCTCACGGTCAAGGTGGCTGTTCCCAATATTAGCATAGCGCATCTACATGAGAGCCTTGGGTCCAACTCAAATGTGCTCTCCGTGTTATCTCCAATGCTCCTCGGGAGCTCCTGGCATTGAATCTGTGTGCTCTTGCTACGGCGACTATACTTTGAAACTTCTTAATATGTTTGCAGACATGAGTGATGAGGCAGTCGGCGATGCAATGTCGCTCTTAATCCACGCGTATGAAGCGAAGGGAGTTCGACACACATCCAAGTCATGGCCATGGGCTTCTCTTGATCGCTTTATGACCACATTTTTAGTGATGTCTTGCACTGCTTCACACCAGAAAGCACCAGGCACAGGTAAATCGCTCGCCAACTGAGCACAGCTACAATTCGCTGAAATTGAGGCAGTTGCATGCAAACCATGTTTTCCGAGTCCAACGTTAATAATGTAACCAAGAAAGTACTTTTAAATAAACTACGCAGCCTCCCCCAGCCACTCTCCTTGCTAGAGGGCTCGTTTCTGCAGTGGATGCAAGATAGCGCCGTGGGTTCCACTGCTGCAAAGCATTTCATTTTTGGTTTGCTGTCGCCGCAGGTGATGGGGATTTCCAAATAATTCTGACCACATCAGGAGAGTGCCTCAAAGTGACCATCAAATGCAACCTCTGTATGAAATTTGAGCCTGAACACACATGAGGTTGGGCCGAGTTAAATTTTTTTTCGATTTTCTCTGATCAATGCAACAGTCAGTAGATTAAACCTGAAAACTATTATTTCCAGTCTTATGCAAAAGTCAGTTTTTTGCAACAAATTCATAACATACAAGGTCACAGCATAACTGAATAAGCTGATTTTGCTATCTTCACAAGGCCTAAAGTGGTATTTTGGCATCCTGACCATTAGACTGCACTGCAAAACAACAGCATTCATGCACCCCTTACACTCAAGACCATAAGTGACAACCAATCAGTTGCAGAACAGAACAAAGCTGCTAGTATGCCTTTTCCAGTTATCTCCACCACAGCAAGCTGGGAGGTGCATAGATACTGAGCACCGAGAGCACTGCCCGAGAGAGGTCTTGGATGCCATTTCATGTGAGGTAGCTGCTTATGCCTTCGTGATACAGGATGCTAGCATTTCACGCAGCCACTCTGCATGAGTGGTAACTAACTTTTCACTCCACACACAAAAAATGCATGGCATTCTAAAGCAGTATCGGTTACTTTTGTCTTCTGACACAAAATACAGATGCTGCTGGAACAAAGGAGTGCAAAACAGAACAGAGCACCAGCTAGCCAAACCGGCCTCTCAGATTTTTTAAATGCTGGAATGTGTTACATGCCTACATTTTCACCTCCCTGTGCCCCCCCATGTTTGTCTTTCCATCTTCCTGCACTACTACTAATCTCCCAAAAGTAAAATTGGTCTGAGTGGGATTCAAACTCACACCTCTTTGGTATGCAACTGACAGCATGCTTGCCTGATACCTATTCGACAATATTCATGAATTTGCTGGTAATTTTTGAGGTCACTATTTTCACTTACCTAAACCAATGGTAGTTCAGCATATGTTTTAGAGATGGCAACACTGTGCTGTTTGCAGTAGGGATGCCGCCAGGGGTCTCTGAGAGGGGTCGAAGACCAACACACGCAGGGCACTCCTAGGTGCCAGTATCGCCACGGAAAAAGGCCAGTGGACACAGAAGGGGGAACCAGTTGAGAAGGAACTAGAAGACTAACCTAGCAAAACATGCTGTGGGGTAAGTTGATGCATAGCTTGAAGATGAAGCGCAAAAAAAGACAGGAGTGGCCCCATTGTTTTTCTCGTTTAATGTGCTATCTTTTGCACTTTATCTTCCTCAAGGGTTAGATGAGGTGAAACGAGGTTCATGGGGCAGATTACAAGCAGCACTTGAGAAGGGAGCTCCAAAAACAGCACCGACTGACTGCGCCTGTGAACATACCAGAGTGAGCTCAAAGAATGATGTGCACCACACTGACGAGCTAAGCCAATGCCTTCAACATTGGAGGAAGCTTCGACTACTGCCAGAGCTGATTAGTGTAGTGTCATCGGCTTCACGTGCGACATGTGAGATCTTCGATTATGAACAAGCTGCATGGGCAGGAATGGCTTCACAAGCTACATAATGCAGCATGGCCTAAGTATTCTTGCAGAAGGCTAGACCAAGCGTACTGTTACGGGACGGCGGGCCCACGCAGAGAAAGGCACAGAGACTCAGACACAGGAGACTCAGACATAACCGGCCGCGGCAATTCACCTTTGTTCTCTACCTCACGCGCTAGCGCCGCGCGCTCTCCCCTCGCGCTCGCCCCGCGCCTCTTCTTTATTTGTATACCGCAGCGCGCTCTTGGTTGCGAAGGTCGTATGCCGTTACATCTTTCCACCGGGGGGGGGGGGGAAGAGGTGGAAGATAAGAGTCTCTTCCAGTCTCCAAGATAAGAGGGGGAAGACACCGCTGGTGTCCCCTAGCGCGTGCTTCGCTTTGCAGGCGGCATCGAACTCGTCCCGATGAGCCCGGGCTGAGGTTCTTCGCACCGGCGCAGCTTGGTGCGCAGGAGGCATCGTCACGTTGTGATGACAGTGTCGTCTGACACGAGACGGTCCCGGTAGATCCCGGGGCTGCTTGTAGGCGACTCCTCGCCGTACGAAAACTGCGAGGGCTTCTCGCACCGCGGGACTTGGGATTGCGTTCACGGAGCAGCGCTCCACTTAAGGGGCGGCATTCAGGAAGGGAGGCCTGGTGCTGGTACGGGAGGGCGGCACTAGGGAGGACGTGGGAGCCAAGTCGGGATCACGGTGGGTGCCGGAGACATAGCTCTTCATGTTGGAGACATGTTCCGGAAAAATGTGGTGTACACCGCGTGGTCGAAGCTCGGGGAGGTCGTCTAGACGGTACGTAACGGGGCCGAGCCGTGCAACTACACGGCAAGGGCCGCGGTATCAGGGCAAGAGCTTCGCGGCACGGCCAGTCGCGCGGATGGTGCGGCGAACGAGGACCAAGTCACCGGACCGAAAGGAGGGAGGTGGTGGTGCTGCAGCATTGGCCACTTGCGCACGCGCATGGGCCGTGAGAAGGTTGCGCTGAGCGTCGAGGCGGGCGGAACGAAGTCGTTGGGCGCAGTCAGTCGGTGACGCAGTAGGATGGCGAAGGTAGGACGTCATCCAGGTAGACCAGCGCCATAGTCCACTTCATATGGCCTAAGACGCGGTCCATGAGGTGCTGAAAGGTGGCTGGAGCATTTGAGAGACCGAACGGCATACGGTTGAATTGGTAGAGGCCGTCGGGAGTCACGAATGCTGTCTTTTCCACATCATCGGGGTGAACAGGCACCTGCCAGTAGCCCGAGAGCAGATCTAGGGTGGAAAAATAACGGGCCCCCTTCAGGCGGTCAAGTGCATCGTCGAGGCGGGGCAGCGGGTACACGTCGAGACGAGTGATAGCGTTCAACTTGCGGTAATCTACGCAGAAGCGGAGTGTTCCATCCTTCTTGCGCACAAGGACGACAGGGGAGGACCAAGGGCTACAAGAAGGGGCGATGATTCCCTGGTCAAGCATGTCGCATACGTGCTGCTGGATGACTCTCCGTTCAGCTGGCGCGACACGGCGAGGTTGGTGATGAATAGGCCCACGGTTTTCGGTGTTTATCCGGTGTTGGGCCCAGGAAGTGCACCCGAGTTCACTGGCGCTTAGAGCAAGGCAACTGCGATGCTCGAGCAGCAAGGCCTTCAGAGAGGCGAGCTCCGCGCAGGTCAGGGTGGGCCCAAAGTTAAATGCGTCCCATGATAGGATCGCCGGCGCTGGAGTGTGGTGAGATGGTTTTTCATGCTGCAAAGACGCAACCGGTGATGCTGAGTCCAAGACTGACGCTGCACCCAATTGCGTGCCGGGAGTCAGCACGAGCGGTGCGCGGCTGATATTAAGCATTAACACGTGGGCCTCTCCATTGAGCACCGACAGAAGGCTTCGAGGGGAGGTCATCTCTCGGGCCGGAGCCGAACACCGGGTAGGTTCGAAAATCACATCCGCTGTGATCGGATTGTCAGAATTGGCATGCACCCAAGTTGCCGCACCCGGTGGCAGAGTCACGGCGGTTGCCACAGTCACGGTAGTGACGTCGACTGGCTTGACTCGACGTGGCCACTTCGTTCCGAGGTAGCGCACAGATCCTGAAGCACGCTTGGTCGCCGACACCAGGGACTGCCACAGGGTGACACCGACGCTGGAAATCCAGCTAAGCCAACCCGGCCCACACAGAGTTTGGCTCGCATGTGGTTCTGTGGTGGTAAAATTGAGAACAACTCCGGCTTGCTGGCACCACCCGCACCCGAGGACCACTGGCCAAATAGGGCTGTCCGCGACAACAAACTCGGTGGAGATGGTCTTTCCGAGTGCTGTCACGTTGACGGTAACACGTCCGACTTGCTCCACCGGGGCGCCGTTAAAAGCTACGAGCCGGGTTTTGGCGGCTGGAAGAAGCAGGTGGGGCGCGTTGACAATAAGCGATTTGTCGAGCACATTAACAGCCGCTCCAGTGTCGACCAAGGCCGCCACGTGCCGATCAAGCAGGGTGACGTCAACGAGCACGTAGGGAGCTTCCGTTGTCATCGAATCCGACGAAAGAAGAGGACGCGGCGAACTAAGGAGTGCGGGGACGGACTTTATCCGGGGGCACCGTTCCACCGAATCGTTTTCCGACGTCGGAGGGCCAGCACAGTCCCTCGCGTAGTGTCCCCTCAGGCCGCAGCGGAAGCAGGTCATGCGGGTGTCATTACGCCTGCGTCGGGTAGAGGCCGCTGTGGGGACTGAGAACCGAGGAGCCTGCACCGGGACGCTGTGCTCGGAAGACGGTGGCGACCCCCGCGTGGCCAGCAAAGTCGATTCCGCCTCGACGGCGAGCGCCATGTCGGCGCGGACGGACTCAGGACGCCCAGAGCGGACCAAGCGCTGCACCTCAGGGAGTCGGATGGCGTCGATGAATGCCTCGGTGCCGACCAGGGCCACGGCGTTCTGAGGCGCCCCCGGCAACGACTGCAGAGCCAGGCGTTCAATGGCGACGGCGAGGTCCTGGTATGTCTCCCCGGGCTCTTGACGGCCGACTCGCAGGCGGTGGTACTGCACACGGGGGTGACCTGAGGCACTGTAGTGGTCGGCGAGGAGGCCCGCCAGGACAGCATAAGAGCCCAGCTGGTCAGGCGGCACGTTCTGCAGCAGCTCAGTCGCGCGGCCTCTCAGTTTGGCGACAAGCATCCGTGCCTTCATCTGCTCGTCCCAGCCTCTCGCCGCCGCAATACTGTCCAGCTGGATGCGGTAAGCATCCCACGAAATGGTGCCGTCGAACGTGGGCAACTCCACGACGTCCAATGATGTGCCCGCGCCGAGCACGCTGTTGGCGGCTACGACCGCAGGTACAGCGACGGCAGAGCTGGGTACAGCGGTGGCGGGGACGTCCAGAGGCACCGGACCCGTGTTCGGCTCGACTGGCAGAAGGCGACGGAAGTCGCGCCGGATCGCCTCCATCTCCCCAGCCTGGGCAGTCAGACGGGCCTCCCATGCGTCCATCCGCTGAGTAAAAATATCGAGGAGGCGCTCAATACCGGCGTCCAGCCGCTGCGGAGAACCGAGCCCCTCCGAGCGCCCAGGTGTAGCGATGCCGGCCGCGTCGTCGTCGGCGCCGTCGGCTGGTGGCGGAGTCCTGTCGACTGGCACGTCGGGGACTTGATTCTGGGAGCGGGTGAGCGGCATGATCCCACCGCTGCCACCAAATGTTACGGGACGGCGGGCCCGCGCAGAGAAAGGCACAGAGACTCAGACACAGGAGACTCAGACATAACTGGCCGCGGCGATTCACCTTTGTTCTCTACCTCACGCGCTAGCGCCGCGCGCTCTCCCCTCGCGCTCGCCCCGCGCCTCTTCTTTATTTGTATACCGCAGCGCGCTCTTGGTTGCGAAGGTCGTATGCCGTTACAGTACGTAGCTCATATTAGCCCACAATCTTCTTCTTTTGTATAATCCTCCGTGGTGACTTTTTTCCTTATTTGTGAATATCTGCGATGAAAGTACACACACTCTGAAGCACTTTAGGACTTTGTACAGCTTCGCTTTTATGTCAGGACAGGTGTTAACACTTATGCGCACAGCTTCAAATGAGCATCGGTTTGAAAATAAGATTTCTTACACAAATAGTATGCATGGTGCAGGAAATTGTGTTAAACTGGTTAGAAGGCGAAAGGCAAAAAATACATGAAAGAACACAGTACAGATACATACTTGCTCTTTACTATCGTTCCTTCATGTATTTTTCATCTTCTAACTAGTTCAACATGATTCCCAGCACTATCAACAGTCAACCCATTCTTCCCTTGTTAACAATGTGCACATCTTTGGTATGCACTGATGCTTGGTGGCAAAAACAAAAAAAAAACCCACCAGAATCTTATGGCGAAATATACACAGAGTGAGCTCACAGGAAATGGTACCAAGAGGTCATAAATAGTGCCGTCAGGGCACAGCGAGCCAGTTGCCAATTAACAGTGTGCCACATCATCTATGTGACTGTGGTCAAGGCATACGTACTCTATTTCTGTCTGTACTTGTACAGTGCCTTCATGAAAACAAAAGAAAAAACCTAGACTTTGAGTGAGCAAGTCTAGATCAGTCTGATTCAGGAAGGCTACAGTGAAGAGATTACTTTTTCTTTCTTTGTATGCATGCGTGTCCAGACAGATGATAATACTTGTAGACAAATGAGTTATACATTTTCTCGGTGACACTTGCTCAAGCTGATGGTGTGTCCTAAACATGAGCCAGGATTAACCTTCAAAGGAAGTAAGGTGAATACCATGCCAAACAATGTTTTGAGTTAACACAGACTGCAACGATCAAGGCCAAGGCTAACTGCAGTTTGAGGATGGCAATTTTTTTTGCACGGTTCTGATCAACCGCCACAGCACTAGTAAGTTATGTTGAATTTGAGAAATTCATAAGAAATTAAAGCCATCTCGTGCCAAATAAACTAAAATGTGTTTTCAAGACTAAAACATGCTGAAGATATTAAAAATACAGAAGTTTTTAATCAAAGTGCTTGTACATATTATAAACCTAGACACAAGCAAAGAGATTAAAACAGCATCCAGGGGACAATTCTGGCCACATCGGATACCTGACCTTCCTTCAAACTAAACCAACGAAATATATAGCACTCAAAAGAAAGTGACAACTGCTACAAGCACACTTTCAAGTGCTGCCAGCTCTTCAGTTGAATCCAATTATAATGAACCCTATTAAATATCGAACAATTTCTGAGCACCGTGAAGCTGCAAAGTAAATGTACAGGAAAATACACGGCGGAATCGTACAAAAATTAGCAGCCACACCTGAGAGATTGAACTTCAAGCAACACAGGTTGACTCAAGAAGCTGGCTTTCCCTCAGTACATCTTTGGGGGCTAGTTTCCCCACAGGTCTGCTCGAACTTCAAACACCGTTCAATTCAACGAGCCCTTGTCGCCAGAGCACGGGCAGCGGCTTTTACCAACAACGTCCCGGACTAGGGACCCTTCAACTAAGGCATTGTGGCTTTAAATAAACGTTTTCATCAAGAGGCTGGCGTCCTCTCATCACACCTCTGGAAGTTAGCTTCCCTGCATGTACCTGCAGGTGCTACAGTGCTATGTAGCACGCAAAGAACGATGATGAGGTGGATTTTCTGCGACTTAGGCAGCGGACACATGGCCAGTCAACCAGAAAATGCTTTCTCAGTGTGCTGTGCCAGCTGTGGCTGCATTGTCACACAGTTCACACGTACGGTGCCTCATGCTGCCATCGGCAATTTTACACGGTTTTCATTGTCTGTGTGTGAGCAACGGGAGCTCTGAAATGGCAGAACCTCCCATTTTCCATCAAACTGGATATCACCAAACAAATTGAACAAGGTGAGAGAAATCTGCAATGCACAAGATTTCGAGAAGCACAATGAGCACAATTTTGAAGAACAAGGCTGGTGTTTGGACTAGAGTAGAGGAGACCAGGTGCTCGCGGAGCTAGATGTGTACACAGAGCTGTGCATGAAGATGTTGAGGCAGCTGGGTACAAATGGTTCCTTGACATTCGATCATGAAAGATTCACGTTTCCGGCCCCATGACCAAGCAGAAAGCAAAGGAGTAGTAGGTCAAGATCGCAACAACTGCCTCCTCATAGAAAACTGCTCTGCCCACTGCTGCAGCGCTGGTTTCAGCAACACTGAACTTAGCTGCCGCCGAACACTGCATCAGTGCAACCCTTGCCCCAGGGCTGGATAACCCATGTGGTGAAGGTTCGTTTAGAAAACGTCTGATTGAAAGGCTCCTACAGAGCCAGAGGACTGGGAGAGACCTAAAAATTCCCCTCCTAGGGACTCTGTTCATGCCGAGTGGGCCATGGAATGAGAAAACAAAAATATTTCAATTAAACTTGTAGAAATAAATGCTATTAAACAGTACTGTGCGACTTACTATCTTTCATATTTTTGCTGCGACTGATGTCTAAATGAAGCGAAAAAAGCAAATTTTCTCATAGTTTATTTTTTACAAATACTTTTGTAAGACTAGACTTTGATACCTCTTGCAAATTTAAGATGGTTGCAACAACACTAAAAAATATTTTTTGTTATCAAGCTAGGATAATGCTTGTCACAGTAACGCATTAAGCAATGATGTTTTTAACAGAAATCGAAGATGGTTGAGCGCAATGTTCGCATCAGTTGGCGTGGAATGACCTTTCCTCGTCGTTCTTTGGATGTTTCACTGTCTTGCATCTATGCACTGAGAATAAGCCACCGTGGTGGCCAACTGTAGCAGTGCTCTTGGATTTCATGCTATGCTCATGAAGACTTCAGCTCAACAAAAGCAACTGCCTCTTTTTGGCTTATGACAAGCTCACATTGTCATCGGTGCTTCACTGCTTTCGAAATAGTTTTTGATGGGTTGTGCTCATGCTCAAATGGTTTTTACATTTAGAACCGATGGCAGCACCCATTCTTTCATCCGGGCTTTTATAGAAAGAGAGTTTTTGCACTAGAAGCCTGAAAGACCTGTTAGCATGAGATTTCGTCGCACTGTCAAACAAGCATGGCATCATCTGTGCGGCATTATTGTGCAGAAGAGTTATCCGTCGGGTGATGATAGTGCAGGTGATGAGGATGCTGACTTCGAGTTCTATTCTTCAAATGAAGAAGACAGTGACAACACTTGAAGGGAGACAACAACAGCAAGAAAATCCGCACGGACACTAGGTTCTGGTGTAGGTGGCATGAAAAGGCTCTGTCGGAGTGCCTTGTTTTGAGTGCTACCACACCATTGGTAGTCTCCAGCAGTTTAGAGGGAATCAACGGACAAAGGGGGCACTATGTGTACTGCTGTTCGAAAACCAACCCTTTCTTTCTGAGGTTCCAAGAGTGGACCATACATAATAGCTAATAAAGCATTATTCTCTTCCGTAAAATGTTTTCAAAGATATTTTTGTAATTAAAACATGTCATTGAAGCATTTCACGTCATAAAAAATCAGCCATTTTGATGCCTTGTTTCTTTTTTTTTAATGTGCCGTTAAAGAATTAAGAAAAACCCCCTCTATTTTAGAAAAATTCCCTCAAAGTCATTAGTCAAAGTCAATTATGACTATACAGACCAAAATCACCTTTTACCCTGCGAAATTAACTGGGTTACCACACAGACTGACTCCCAAATTTTGGAAGCCCATTTTCATAAAAACAGTTTGACTTTTATATAGCAACTTATAATAAGAAATGTTACGTAAGTGAATATCCTCTCACACCACCAACAATCAGAAAAAAAGAGAAGTTGATGTCTGTCGCTTTAAAAAATACCAATCCTGTTCTAAAACACTTTGCTGGACAACTCCAATATTTGTACAACTGTCCTTTTTATAGCCCTGGCATGCCATGCAAACCATGTAGCTGCCACTACTCACAGGGGCCTTGAATGCAGTGTCAAAGGCTCTTCCACAGGTGTCCAGTTAGCTGGCTGTGATGGCTGCTCAGCGGGCAGATCTGGTGCACCGTCTGCAGACGAAAGAGAAGTCGATGTCAGAGAAACCTGGCCAGTAAAGTGAATGCATAGATTGTACATAGTTCTGATAGCAGCCCTGTAACAGCCTTCATGGAGTCGCACAGGCAGTATAAACTGATGCAAGCTTCTCGTGTCCCGAAAGGTTGATTTCTCCGTGATCGTTAGACAGAAATTTCTTTGACTTTTTTTGGAAGACTAGCAAAATTAGTTTTCCATAGCTCTTCGCCAAATGCTTCATCCAACATGCCGAAGCATGTGGCGAAGAGCTATGGAAAACTAATTTTACTATTCGTGCAAAAAAGTCAAAGAAATTTCTGTCTAATGATCACGGAGCAATTAACCTTTCGGGACGCATGCTGCCTGAGTAAGTTAGCAACATGCTAGACAAAGGACCAAAATTTGCACTTCAACCGAAGCCCGGGCTGGCTGAGAACTTTGCAAGGATTCATGGAATTGCAGACAGATTGCCAGATAAGGAAAGAGCCGCATGCATCATTGAAGCAGTGCAAAGCATCAGACAGTTTAAGTCACAGGACAACACGACAAAGGATACCATTACCTTTCTGAGAAACAACAGCCTCTGCCTGATGACCTCCGACAAGACAGGCCGGTTCGTGGTAATTGACAAAGCCGTGTATCAGAGTAAGGCGTTGGAAGGACTAACAAAGAACTTCGATCCCGCGAAAATCAGCAAAACGAATTTTGCCAAAATTCACAACAGTGTGGCTTTGAAATGCGGCTCCTCTGGCAATGAAAAGCTGAAGAAAGATTACAGATTGCAAGGTGACCTGTCTAAAGCCTTTCTTCACAATGGGGCATGGCAGCACTACCAGGATGCGGAGCAATAACCCGTTCCTCTATATTGTACAGATCGTCGTCGGTGTACTGCTTCCAGTTAACACCCCCAGCCACGAAGGACCCGTGAAGATTACAGCACAATCAGCCGGAGCCACCAGCTTCCACGTGCGGGAACTGCCATCGCTGACAGCACAAGATTACCCGTTCCAGCGGCCAACAGTCACAAGTGTGTTCATTGGAGCATGTGACCTGCTGCAAGCGCTACCACACTGGGATATATATACGTGCTCCGAAGAATCTGCTAGTTTTGGGCACGGCAGCACTACCAGGATGCGGAGCAATAACCCGTTCCTCTATATCGTGCAGGTGAGAAAACTGTTTGGTAAATGTGTCCGCTCAAGTGACCCCTTATTGTTTGTGCTGCCATGCCCGCAGCAATTGTCTTGTATAACTGTTGTATTACGCAAACTAACCCAGGCCCGGATCTAGCCCAAATTGACAAACAACTCAAAGATATCGCTAGCGACATAAAAGACAAAGGAAGTACGCCTCATTGATATAGACAAGAAGCTTGATGCCTTATCACAGCTTGAAAAGAAACTCGCCACCTGCCAGAACGAAATTTCATGCATGGATCGCGTAATTGAAACAATGGAAAAGAAAATCGATGAGCTCGAAATCGCAGCAGACGATCCAACTTAATTATATACAGACTGCCGGAGGAGGAGGAAGAAACTAATGAAGGTCTTGAAGAAGGATTGAACAAAACTATCGTGCAAGACACCCTCGAACTAGAAGCTGTCGCCATCGAGCGAATTCACAGGCTAGGTAGACAAGAAAAAAACAAGACTAGGCCAGTTATTATGAAGTTGCTAGATTCGAGACAAAAAACACTAATATTGAAAAACTGCTTCAAACTAAAAGACACAGAATACGCTATTGGTGAAGATTTTTTTGCCAGAGTTCGAGATGTTAGAAGGAAACTGTGGGCGAGTGCCAAACAAGAACGAGAAAGTAAAGAAAAGGTTGCGCTAGCCTTTGACAAGTTGATCATAAATAAGCGCGTTTATATTTGAGACGAAGAAAAAATAGCAGAGTTCCTATGCAAAAAAGGACACAGAATTCAGCCCTCGAGTGACTCGTCAGAAAACTCAAAGACTTGCACATCATAAATATAAATGCAAGAAGCATACTGAACAAAACACAGTCACTTGAAAGCCTCTTACTTTGTCATGAACCAGACGTAATTAGAATCACTGAAACATGGCTTCCACCTGAAATTTCAAACCACGAAATCGCTCCACCGAACTATTCCGTCATCAGAAAAGACCGTGGTTCACGAGGAGGGGGCGTGGCAATACTGATTAAGAAGCAGCTGCCCTTCGTTATTCTCCCTGAAGTTCCTTGCGCGGAAGCTGTTTTCTGCAAGATAATTTGTAAAGATACAGACATAGTTACCGGCTGCATTTACAGAAGTCCTTCTACCGGACATGAAGCCATCACTACAATTCAGAAATTCCTTCAGAACCATGCCTGAAATTCACGGATTATTATCATGGGTGATTTCAACCTCCCCGACATAAACTGGACAACAATGCACTATACATCAAGAGCTTCAGAGGCCCTTATCGATTTAAAGTTAAATTTTAATCTTCATCAAATCGTTTCAACACCCACACGTACCCACGGAACAATTGGTAATATCGTAGATTTGATACTAATCAGTGATCACTTTCCTAAAAACCGTGCTCAGGTTGACGTCATAGAAGGCATCTCAGACCACAGTATACCTACCTGCCGATTACCATTACAGAGCAGTATAGTATATCAGAAAAGCATGCAGATCGTAGCAAATTTTGCTAAAACAGACGACACTAGCATTGTAACACATCTTGCGCACGAATTCCAATCATTTTTCGACATTGCTTCACGTGAGACCACTGATGTGAACACCTTGTGGGAACAGTTTAGAAATACGGTAACTTATTGTGTACGTGCATTCGTTCCAAGAAAAATAAAACGGCCTAAGAAAAACAACCCGTGGATCACAAGGGACGTAATTCACGCACAATGGCAAGTCAAGCGGCTCCGTAGATCAATTAAAGAAAAGGGGCGAAATGCTACCAAATTATTAAAACTAACCAGTGCAGTCGCAAGGCTAAAAGAAATATCAAAGCATGCAAAGGAACAGTACTTTAACGTGACCTTTCCTACACTTCTTAGGAATAATCCCCATAGATTCTGGAAATATTTTCGCAAAGACAATACAGCCACATCCAACCTGTCCATGGAGGAAAAACAGACGAAAGCTAACACGCACAACGATTTCTTTAAATCTGTTTTTACAAAAGATAACGGCATTCTCCCTAACAGTTTCTGTACATCTACGCCATGTATCGGTCCTCTCCACATAACAGATGATGGTGTTCTTAACCTGCTGCTAAACCTAGACATAAAGAAAACAAGTGGTCCAGACGACATCCCAAATCAGTTCCTTAAACGATATGCAGAATGGTGCAGTAAATATCTCGGTATCATTTTTTGTAAGTCTTTATCAACTTCGAAGCTACCCGATGACTGGAAAAAAGCAAAGGTTCTACCCATTCATAAATCCGGAGATACAAACTCACCCTCCAACTATCGACCGATTTCACTTACCAGTACGTCGTGCAAAATCGTGGAGCACATTGTAGCAAAACACTTAAAGCACTTTCTGGGGACCGAAAACTTATTATCACCCCATCAACATGGCTTTAGTCATGGCTTATCAACTGTCACCCAATTAACAGAGGTTGTGCATGACCTAGCCCTTAGTATTGACTACTGCAGTCAAACAGATATAATACTACTAGACTTCTCTAAAGCATTTGACAGTGTCAGCCACAACAAACTAATATCTAAACTATGCATCATAATTGGAGATGGCCAAGTGTTACACTGGATCACAGATTTTTTGACGAACCGCTCACAATTTGTAACTTTCGAACAAGTTCAATCAAGACTAGTTCCCGTTACATCAGGAGTCCCGCAGAGATCTGTTCTAGGACCAGTGTTATTTTTAGTTTTCATCAACGATATTATCAACAATATTGACTGTAACATAAAACTTTTCGCTGATGATTGCATTCTGTACAAAACGATAAAAAATCCTGAAGACTACCTCATGCTAAGCAGCTCTCTTCACAAAATTGTTGAATGGTGTAACACCTGGCAGATGACGTTAAACAATAAAAAATCCGTTTGCATGACAGTCACCAGGAAAAAACAGCCATATAACTATGACTACAGTATCAATGATTCAACGCTTTCAAAGGTCTCTGAACATAAATACCTAGGGTTAACTTTAACTTCTGACCTAAGATGGGACGCGCATATCGCCAATGTTACCTCTGCTGCCTTGCGAAAGCTGTTCTTCCTTAGAAGATGCTTACGTTTGGCCCCTCAAAATACCAAGCTTTTTGCCTACACTACCCTCGTAAGGCCAATCTTAGAATACGCAAGCACTGTTTGGTTCCCGCATTCTATCACTAACATCACTCGGCTTGAGAGAGTGCAACGAAAAGCTTTAAGGTTCATTCATAACGAATACAAACCCTCTGACTCCCCTACCGATCTTGCAGCATCATCTGGCCTTCCATCACTATTATCTAGGGCAAAAGAATCCCGCTTGAAGTTTTTATATCAATTATTACACAGCACCTACAGTATAGACGTATCTAAATATGCATCCTTCTCACAGTCATGGCAATCCCGGCACAAGCATGCACACACGCTGACTGAATACTCATGCCGAACGAACACACTCAAGCATTCTTTCTTTCCTTTAGCCATCAGCGAATGGAATCAGCTCGATCCATGGATTACCATGTCCGACTCACTATCTTCCTTCACCTCAAGATTAGTAGAATGTAACAAGAATCAGTAAAATATCAATAGTCCTACATTTTACCAGATACTGCCCAACAGCTACTTATTGACATTTCTTGACATGTTATCTTTAAGGATGATTGCATGCTTACTGCCACCAGTTACCTTCTTTTTCGCTTTCTTCTAGTTTCTATAATAAAATACTTCAAATATTAGCATGTTTGCTGGAATGAACGACTCCTGCTGTACTTGATTTTTTTTGTTTCAGTTCTGAATTTTCAAGGTATTCTTTGCTAACCTGCCTACTAGTAGTTATATAACACTTATGTAAGAGTTCTCATTTTTGTTGATCTGCTTGTAATTTATCTGTATTGTATTGAACTCTATATTGTACTGATTGCCCACCTGCTATGGTCTCTTACTGAGACTGGCAGTATTGTAAATAAATAAATAATAAAAGATGCACAAAGAAGGCATGTCTTTCAGGGTCATCGTTGAAGACCTAGGAACCTGGCAATGCTGCTTGTCTCATTTCCTAAGAGCCCATCTTTCGATCCTCCCGATTCGGGACCCGTTTATGGTTAAAGGATCTGAGGAAATCACAGATTTTTTAAAATCAAGCCCCCTGGTGGTGTGCCTTTCAATTGATGTGGTGGAAATGTACTAAAGCATTCCACGGAGCGCCGCCTTGAAAGCTGTGGAAGAAAGTATTGAACACTTCGGAACTGTCAGGTTTCAAAACCATTGTGGAATGAATGCTAACTGCTTTCTCGAATTTATTGAATGCTACCTATGCTCCTTGTACGTAGAATTTGAAGGTGAATTGTTTTTGCAAAAAGGAGGCATCAGTACTGGATCTTGTTTAGCGCCTGTGTTGTCTGACATTTTCTTGGCACAGGGTAATCGGAGGATATCGAGCACCCTAAATACGCACAATATCTTAACTTGCTTTAGGCACATTGATGATTACTTGCTTTGCCTTCCCAACAGCCCAACTGATTCCATAAACATGGAAGGTATTCTAAATGAATGGAAGATAGCTTTTCCTGGCCTTCAGTTCTGTTCTGAAACCCCCAAGGACAGTCAGATTAGATTCCTAGGCCTGCTGGTGACTTGCAGCGACAACCGCACTTGCTGGGCTTACAAGCCCAGGGCAGAAAAACCGCTGTTGCGGTTTGACTCTGGTCATTCTAGAATTGTAAAGCGAGCTGTAGCAACGTCTTGCCTGAAACTAGTTATAATAAAAAATCTTGCCCCCACTTGATAATTTACAGCGTAGACCAACAGGTCTCCCGATTGAAGGAGAGCGGTTATCCGGAGCAGTTACTTTGCGGCATTGCTGAAAGCTAAGAGAAGTTACTGGGTCCCACAAAACTAAAAAAACGAGCTAAGAGGGACGCCCTGTTGTGATGCCGTATAGTCATAATATCTCCCACAGAATAAGGAGGATGGCTAACAAGTACAGAGTCCAGGTGGTTTTTCAGTTCCCAATAAGCTTAGTGGAATGTGTAAAAAGGTCAGCGAGAATGAAGACCACAAAAACAAACCTGGGTGCAACATCAAACACGAAATCAA